>NC_084587.1:17715016-18315016 GCF_033807715.1 Cololabis saira | reverse complement strand
TAAATGTTTTTGAATACGATCACAGATTATAGTCTACCTTTAACTATCTTAAAATAACGAGATAGAGAGAGTGACTTGCTGTTAACTGTTTACTTCTACGTCCTTAGCAACAGTAACCAATGACAACACAAATTCAACGCATTTGTAGGAGCTCAGCACCACTGATAGCCACCAGATCACTCTGAAATCCCCATCTGACATCCACTTCAACTAATGACAGTAGTGTAGTAAAATTGGCACGGCGGCCCATAAATTCACATACAAGTTCAAATTCAATTTGAAGTATTGTGGCCTACTCACCACTACTTGAAGGTACTCGGCGAGCCTTGCACTCCGCAAACTCACCCGGGGACCCGGGGATGAAACGCTGTTAACGTCAGGTTCATCTCCCACAGGAGGAGGATTAAGGTGAACAAAATATGCGTCTAGCTTGGACAATTTGGCTTTTTCTTGCTCCCTTTTTCCTTTTTCTTTGCGTTTTATCGCTCCACTTTTGTGTTTATAACTCCCGCTCATGTTTAGGCTGTAGGATTACTGCGCTCTGTTGACAAGTGATCGATGATGACGTATGAAGTTGATAGACGGCTGTTGATGACGAACGATTTTACCCAAAATACATTTAGAGAGTCACTTGCAATTATTGTTTTAATGTTAACAGCGAGTGTGAAAATCCCAGCACAACATATTATACAATGCTTTATATCTAAAATGAACCAAGTGGTGCCACAAAAAAAAAAAAAACATCTTGCGGGGCGGCGGGGCCCCCCCCAGTCCCCCCTGAAGCCCCGCCCATGCCTCCAACTCCGAGAACTATCTACTCACACACTCAGTTATCTATCATTCAATAATGTCCTGGAACACTTTACCTCCTCACATATCTCGCTCACAAATGAAATTAACTTTTAAAAAACGACTTAAGGCTCACCTAATGCTGCAAACCATATGACTGGGAATTTACTATTGATATTGAAATTAGTAGAATTATTATAATGATAGGAGTGACTGAAAATATATTACTAATGTATGTTATTATTAGTGCTATTATAGTGTATTAGTATAATTATAGTGTTATTAATATATTAGGATATTATGCATATATAACTGATGTAATATTTGATGTACTTTATGGACCCAAGGAAGATTAGTGGTCGCGTGGTTGCATGCGTTTCCCGTGCACGTGCAGGCCCACGTCACGTATTTGACTTGACAGCAAGCATTTCTGCAGAGCGTTGTCTGCAGGAAACCTGCAGGTCGTAACTCACGGCCCGGCCGGCTGCCCTCTCTTCCGTTCAACTGCCATCTGCCAAGCCTTTATCATCACCTCCCTGCTATGGTGTCAGCGTGTGTGTGTGCGTGTGCGCAAGTTCTGGTGAAATGTGGCAACTGATAGGAGATAAAGTAAAACAACCAACCGCTCTCATAGCAAGGCTGTAAATGCAGACATGTCACTTTGCATAATGAATAAATCTTGCACAGACACAGCTCTCAGTTTTGATGTCCAACATAATGCTGAACATTAAAAGCTTGACAAATTCATAAAAAGTACAAAGATGCACTTGAACTTTGGCTTAAACCTCGGGCAATATTCTTCTTTCTTTCTGTCTTTTATTCTGGACAACTCTGATCTCAAATAAAATTGACATAGGAGTTTGGTGCAAGTTGGGACTAGATGGCCTTTCTTGGGTTTGATTCTTCCGCTGTGAACTCTCCGCTTCATCAACCTCATAAATCTGTCCTGTCATAATCCTCCTGCAGCCTGCTGCATAAACCCCCGAGACGTGAGGAGAATGGAGGCTTTGTTTCAGTTTGCTCGGGCCTCGCTTTAATCCTAAATCATCACAGCTCTCTTCCAACTTGGAGAGGACTCGATATTCTCACATGTTTTCGGTCTTGTTTGAGATTCAAAGTCAACACTTGAGAGAGTGACCTTAATTAAACCTGAAGTGCAGAAGAGGGAAAAAACATCCAGTCAGTACCGATTTTACTTTCAGATTGCAAAGTTTGGACCTTTCTCCAGATCTTCGGATGACTTCACTTTTCATTTCGCAGGGGACATCAGGCTTGTTAGCACAGTATTTGAACCAACATCAACATACGCGTTAAAATGTCAAATGGTTAGTATCAATGTCATCTGATGGAATGATTTTTACAGCTTTCACGCTCTCCAGTCATTCCTCTCATCAAAATCAAGCCAAAGAAACTTTGGACTCCCATCATGTCTCTCAAAACAACGACATATCACTTTACAGTTTTTACACTTTTGCACCATTGACGTTGTACCCCAAAAAAACAAGATTCAGGACAAAATTGAAATTGTTTCTGTGAAAGGAATCAGTTTATGGAAGAATCTGAACAAAGAAACCAAATCAAACATGCATTCAAAACAGGAATTAAAGCCAGTATGTTCAGGAAATATAATGAAATATGTTAGTTACGTTTGATTGACATGAAAGGTATGAACATTGTTTGATGTTGTTTGAATGGTATTAACTGAATTGTAACTTGGGAACTAAAAAGGAACATGACTGTTTGTGTTTGCCGGCAGCTATTTTACTTTATTTGTTTATTTTGTTGTTTTTTAATGTACGTTCTTTGTAAATTGATTTCTTTGGGGTAAAGGGGCAGATTAAATTAGATTATTCTTCTTACTGCTCCCTTTCATTCAGAATTTAGGAACATTTGTGTTTATTTCAATGAATGAAATAAAGAATAAATGAAATTAAATACTACAATTACACCCTGATGTCGGTGTCTGGTTCAGCGCGTTCACACTGGATGAGACAAATTTGTGTTTTACCATCATTTACAGACACTGATCCCTGAAAGTGATTTTGGGGCCTTTTATTAAACTATTATCTTTTATTTTGACATAAACTTTTGAGTTGGAAACATCTGATGAGACACCCTGCAGTTAAATTTCAGTGACAGTTGCCATAGTAACAGTAAACCTAAACAGTAGACGTGACCTGAGCTTTAGGTGACGCCTTTTCTGCCGTCGGTGAAGTTTGAGCTTGATAAATCTCTTTTCCCAACAACTGTCACAACTATAAATCTCCGTGGGAAGCTTAACATTGATTACTATCTTTACGCTTACCCTCTAAAAAATATCAAATAATTACTCTTTATGAGGTGGAATCGAGGACAACGGCCATATTTATGTCATGACAGAAGCAGAAGAGGCAACAAGAGAACTTTTAAAACTTTTTTTAATCACTGAATTCCCGAAAGGTGCATTCGCATGGGAGTAAAATTACAACATGACCTGGCTGTTGGCTGAAATAAGGGAGGTAGAAATTTGCGGTGAATTTTTTAAAATACAAATCACAGTCATGGTGCATTTGCACTGAATTAAAACCACAGAGGTTCCTTGTAATTTCAGTTTGCAGAATTAGACTCACAAAAGGGACGACGCTCCACCTTCCTGGTTAAAGCCTTTTCGGGGAAAAGGATAAGTTGCAGTACCTCGACTGGCAGCCAGGGGCTTCAAAAGTGAGTCAATCTCCACTGAGCCCCTCGTCAAAATGTCCAACTTTGCAGCGGAAATTGATATACAGTAATCCCTCGCTATAACGCGGTTCACCTTTCACGTCTCGCTGCTTCACGGATTTGCATTGTGTTCTGCATTCTGATCGGCTAAACAGTCTCCCCGCTTCTTCACTTCCTGTCAATAACGTTACGGTTTAATATGCACTGTACATATACATGTACATAAAACAGCTTGCCAAATTTAAGTTTGCAAATTTTCTCCCGGGCCCAAAAGGAAGAGGAAGTGGAGTCAGGATGCAGCAGCATCAGAAGAGCAGTGAAATACGTGCAAGTCTCAATTTGTCATACTGTACTTATTGTATTTTTTAAAATCCAATTACTCGGGTCGCGGTGGGGCGGTGCTGATCCCCGCAATTTGAAGCCTTGTATAATAAGTATAACTACTTCAAGGATTTCACCTATCACGGGTTCTTTTTGGAACGTAACCCCCGCGAAAAACGAGGGATTACTGTATCTAGCGTTGGTTTTGGTCTCCACAGCTAGATTTCACACAGTACATTGCACTGAGAGGCCTCCGTGTCTCTTCTAGCTGAAGCTTAGATCAGGCAGCTGGTGCTAACAGAGCGTTGTTCAGCGTTGGTCAAGGCCAGCAGTCATATCGGATTTTCGCCACCGTAACACCGTCTGAAACAAACATTTGTTGGCAGCTCCTCCAGCATGGACTGGATAAAGGAGCTGGGAGCCGTGGCAGACCACCTCAGGTAAGCAGAAGCCCTCCGAGACCTGAAGTCACACTGGCAGGCTTTCCCTACTACAATATGTCTAACCCTGGCCAATCCTCGAGAGCCCCAATCCAGCAAGGGTGTAGGTTTGGTCTCAACATTGGTAGGGACGATATAACAGCATAACCTGCATGTTCACTTTTTGCTGGGGACAGGACATTAATAAGACCAAACAGATTGGGTGAACGGGGGTCAGGGCTACATTTGTCACGAATATGAACCTAATTAATTGATAGGCTAAATGATCAATGCAAAATAAATCTGTTAAAAAAAAAGTTAAAATTGTTATTTTCATGGGAGAAAGTCATCAGCCAATCAAACGTGCGTTTGAGGAAAAAAAATGGACCGGCAAATTCAGCAAGTGAAAAGGGGTAAATGTAAGTCTGAACATAATGAAAATAATTCACTTAATAATGGTAGGGTCAATTCTATCCTTACAACATTTGGGAAGACAATCTAAATTACCTTTATATCTGAACTCATTATATAATGCAAATAAGGTTGCTTAAAAGTTGGTGGAGACAATTTGAGCCCCCTGAAAAGTTGGTAGTGTTATGTCCCTACCGTCCCTATGCAAACCTACGCCCTTGCTATCCAGCGTGTTTTAGATGTTTCCCTGATGATGACCATTAATTTGAATCTGGGTTTCCGGTGGAGCTCTGCTAGTCCTCGTTTCAGCTCTGGCAGCACTCATTTCTGATGCTATTTTGGTTGTGACAAATGAGGCTCTCTGAACAGATTTGATAAGATTGAATGTAAAGTAAAAAAAAAAGACCATCACAGCTTAACATTGGCAACATGTTGCCGTGCAGTACGAAGGAAAGGGGGCTGCAGGTTAAGTACATGGACTGTTGTGAATGAGGTGGTTGGTCTGACCCAGATGTAGGAGAGCAGGAGGCAGGAGTTCCCAAAAACGTGTTTATTTTAACAAAACCAAAGCACTGCTGAGCAGGATACCAAAAACCAGAACGTGAACGTGAATCAAAAACTACGAAAAACCTGACGTGGAAACACAGAGGGAGGAAACAGTACGGACCAGCAGGGAGCAAGGGAAAGACAAGACCAGATATACACGAGGGTTAACGAGACACAGGTGCAGACGATCAGGGCTGATGGGAAACAGGAAAGTCAAACTAGAACTGAAACACAAAGACACGGGCTTCAAAATAAAACAGGAAACTACCAAAACCATAACATGGACGATGGACCAAGTGATCATCTAATGGACAACTTTTACGGTTTCATCAAGAACAAGGAACAAGAACAACGAAGCAAGCCAGCTACAGATAAGAAGACATTACTTACCAATCCAGCAAGAGGAACGGGAGTTCAGCAACGGTTTTGTATCCCGTTTCTCCTCATAGCTCTCGCCAAACAGTGAAATCCAGTCCAAGACCGTCTTGTCTGCGCTTCCTTGGACCTGATCCTCTTGGTTCCTCCTGCACCTCTGTTGTAGTGAGCATACGAGGAACATTGAGCTGGTTATCATCGAGCTAACAGCTATGCGTTACCACGATGGTCACATGGTGCAGTTCCAGGTAATGCAGCGCTGCTTTAACCTGCGCAGCTGAAGTCAAGACTACCTGGCTGCAGAATATGTATGGAGTGGAGCTGAGCCAGAACCATGTGACCTCCAGAGGGGTTAGGCTTTGGGGTTCGATGTCCGGGAAAGGTGCTTCGTTGGCAGGAAGTCACATGGACCGCCCCCCTCTACACAGTCTGCAGCCAGGTCCCTCTCACTAAAGTGGAGACCCTCCGTGCAAAACTTCCTTTGCATTTCTTTAACTTTAAATCTCCTAAAAGAAAGTGACTTAAAGCCAAACATGACCTGCATTTATCCTCACACGTTCAGCAATCTGACAAGAACCAGTTTATTGTTTCGTTCAGCTTAATCAGTCCATCGAACCACATCAAGAGCAAACATTGTGAAGTTAAGTTAAACCTTGATTGGCAGCTTTATTCTCACAATATTTGCAATAACGTGATCACAGGAGGATCCATCTCGCAAGGCAAAACACACAAGTTCAGATCAATATTAGTTTAGATCAGATCAGATCAGATCAGATCAGATGGAACTGGATCAATCCCTTGGGGAGATTCAGATGTTAAGATGCGTCATGTCTGTCAGATAAAGATACCGTACTGCTAGAAGTCTCCTTGTTAGATGTTAATAGACACATATGCATCTAATCTTCTACTGGAGTCTATAAATAAACTCTGTAAAAGTCCAGATCTGGTTTTGCACTCATTTCATTACCTTTGGATTCCTTATTTTTTAAAGTGATTATCCGAATCCAGTCGAGATGTATGCATTGAATGTCCAAACTGCAACTACATAAACCGCAGACTTGAAACAGAGTTTGTTGTTGCAATAAGCTGAAGTCCTTCAATACATTTCAATAAAAGTTTTTAATTCTGAGTTTGAACATCACCATGTGACCCTAAAGATCAGAGTCTCGTTGTGTGTTTTTATAGTGACGCAATCGGACTTTAAACCAGCCACTTGGGGATGTGGTTAGCTCCCTAGTTTGTACAGAAACACATTCAAAAGTCACATCAGGGGTTAAAGTTTATCATCCCTGCTCAATGACAGAGACTAAATCTTAGATATATCTCAGACAAAACAGCACCGGAGCAGGAGACAACATCCCAAACGTATGCAAAACATGTGCACAGACACACTAAGGCCGTGTAGTATCTCTCTATATATATATGCATATATCACACTGCATCATTTATATTTGCTTACCTTGATTCCTGCTATGAAAAGTGTCTGCTGCCAGACAGAGGGTGTCCCGTCTGCCGGGGGCTCGGGTCTCAGCGTTCTGCTATCGCTGCTGATAACATTGTTTAGGCTGGCTGTTCTGCTGACACGTCTGTCTGATTCAGGACTGAAAAACAGTTGTTCTTGTGTTTTGTTTCGGTCGTGGGGTAAAGTGAGGGATGGGGGATCACGGGGGCTGAAAAAAGAGACACAAGAGGGGGACGCATCCCGGGACGAGCAGGAATGATGGTTCGAATCTTGATGTGTTGAAGATAAAAGAGTGATTTTTTCTATTCTGTTCTTTTTTGCATCGTAGAGGAAATAAGATGATAAAACTTTGGGGGGAAAAAGGTATATAAAGAAAGTGGATAACAGGTATTTGAGAAGAGTGTTAGCACGGGTGTGAATTTCTTAACAAAATCCTTTGTCTGTCTGTCTTTTTGAGAGTTTGGCCAGAACATGTTCCTCAAAAGTGTTCAAGAACAAAACTGCCTATTCAGGTAGGCGTAGTTATAAGGCTCTCTTTAAATTCATCCGGCCTGAACACGGTAGGACCCCAAGGATTAGGAAATAGTACTTAAAGTCCTGCAGGTCGGGCCGAGCGGCTGCACCGCTGTGCCCACTTTCCTTTTTAAGTAATTTACATTTACATCCAAGTGTGAAATCACCCAACTGTGACATTTTCTGCAAGCTACTCGATCATTTTGAAATGTGTTGTTAAAATGAAGGGAATTTATAGCTGCAATGAAAATAGTTCTGCGGAGACGGAAACATTTTTTTCAGTTCCCCGGAGAGACGTCTTACTGGACCAGACACTGGACCAGGGACTGGACCAGCCATAATTCAGCAGGGGGCCGACTACGTGTATGTTCACACATGTATGTCACACACGTTAGTCTTTCTAGCTCATGCAAATATATTTATGCAAACACACCAGCTCAGGATGGTCTATATGCCTGAAGAACAACACCTGGACTCACGTCACATCCTCACCAGCCCGTCCATCACTGTCCATCACTCAGCTGCCATGACAACAGAAGAGGACATTGAAATGTGATATATTGCGTTCACACATTATATTTCTTGCAGATTTTGTATGAAATATAGGTACGAAACTCTGACTTCTGCTTTGTCCTCCTCGTTTAGTGTGATGTGAAGTTAGGGTGTGAAGTTGCAAAGAAAAGCAAATAAATTACTTTTTCAAGTGGAGTGGAGGAGTCTTACACCTACAAATATCCAATTACAGACTTTGTTCACAGTGAACAAAGTGAACATTTCACTTAACTAATCTAGTTAAGTGAAAAGTTCTACATCTTTAAGATATGATTAAATTATAATTTTCCTGTATACCCAGTATTAAGAATAATTCAGACAAATTCCAAGGTAACAAGAATATTCATTTATGCAGGATATTATTTAAAAAAAGAAAACACAGGAATCCCAAATAAAAGCCCTTGTGGTCCCCGCTGGCTGTTTGGTCTCTGCAGGATTGTTTCCGCTTGAATAAAGGTTGCGATGGACGTTCTTAGATGCTCTGTTATCCCTTTTTGCGGACCAGTCAAAATCTTGCCAGAGCATGAAAACGGGTCAGAAGGGGCTCTATGTTTGATTTTTGTTTTTTTTTTCTTCTTAATCCAGATAGATGATGGATGAATAAAACCAAAGCTTTCAGTTTTTTTCTCTTTTCAGGGGTCCTCACAGTGGATTCATGTGTTAACCCCTTAATGCCTGAAGTCTGCTCTTCGTGACAACCTTTTTCAGGCTTTTTTACTGGCTTGTGACCTCTTACTGGACAGATCTTCTTCAGCATCGAGTTCAGTGTCCCTCCGAGGACACGTGATAGAGCCGGAGGTCAAAGTTCAGCATTTTCAGCCGGAGACACCCAGACACGCTACCATTGTGAAAGAATTGTGCTAATATCCATCGTTGCAGGACCAGATCGGCTGTCCTGACCCGAGCCTGGAACCCTACGACTCGGTCTTCTGACAAGCAGATTAAAACCTAACTTCAGATTGCGGTGGAGCTGCGGTGACAGAAGTCAGCACTGAGAAGACGTTGCCTGAGACGCATCATGGTGTCCTACATGTTGTATTTGCTAAACTCTCGTCTCCTGAATCATTACCGGGAACACATCCTCATTCCTCATTTATATTTTTAAGCATTTTCAGCGCTAATAAAAGCGACTACAGAGCAGTTCATTTCCACTTTTTGTTTATTTACCGCTCCAGAAGGTGACGCAGCCTACATCCTGCTAAATAAGCAGTGTGTGTGGTTGTGTGTGTGTCTTCAGTTACTTTTACACAAAAACAAAGTTAAGTGATCTTATCACGAAGTCTTCCGTTGCAGTCCAGAAAGCAGCGCAGATAAACCAGCAGCCTCCGAACGGAGCGATGACCTCTTGACCCCTGCTCATGTTCAGTCAGCCTCGCTCACAACCTCTTCCTGCTGCTTATGTTTTGTTCCTTCATTCATGTCTATTCTTCCATTCTTCATTCGTGTCCGCTTCTTTCGGGTCACTTACACGAGGCGACAGAATAACGAACCGATCCTGGTGGTTTCTGACCGCCGGCTTTGTCTGTTGTTTTGGAAACAGTACCCGACTTCTCTGCCTATGTTTAAAAATGTTCAACTTCCCTACAAAGTCTGTTGAAGTATTCATCATGTATGTTGGTGTTGGACCTCAAACTTGCAGGATAATCAGGAGTTTGAAAGAGTTTTTCTCATTTGGCCTCTTTGTTTAAACCAGATTAGCCCACAAGGGTGCGCTAACCCAATTTTAATAAAATCTTGGGGTAAATCGCTCTGCAGCTGGGATATCTGTAAACAATTGTTTTCTATTTTTATTTTCCGTGTCTGAGCAGAGGATGCTATCATGCACAGCACCGCCGCCACGAGGAAGGGGCTGTTGTTGTTTTGGGGTCTCTGGCCCCGCCCTCGTCCTGCTTTCAGCCAATCAGCGGCCGCCTCATTAGCATAATTACAAAGAACATCCGGAACTCAACTCAACTCGGCCTGGTTTCTTTTCCCTAAATTCAGTACCTGGAGCAGAAGTAGGAGGTTGGAGAGAAGCTGCTGTGACGTATTTGATTGTGTGATCTAAACGAAGAAGACAACAACACTAAAGATGTAGAACCTGGAGGAGATGATAGATGTGCTGCTGGGTCTGGGGCTTGTGTTCGATATCAAGTTAAAAAATGAGAGTGAGATGTCATAACCTGGCCCGTAGGCCATGACAAAAATGGACAACAACACAGTGCAAATAAAAATAGGCTATTTATTTTAAAGAAAAATACAGCAAATGCAAAATAAACCAACTTGTGAGGTGTGTAGGTCAGCATCAGTAGTGTCAGTGTGTGTGAATGTGGAAAATGTGTGGTGCGTGTTGTTAAAAATAGAATCAAAACCAAACAAATGAATGGGGCTGGCAGGGAAGAGAGAGCCACACTGAAGGCAGGGAGGTTTTATAGCCTGGAACACTGGGCCCAGGTGCTCCAAATCAGCCCAATCAGCTCATCTCACACCAGACTCCTCAAAGACAAAACAGAGAGAAAGTCAGGCATGCCCACAATTAGACAGGGTCGTCACAGAGAGAAGCTTCAAGTGACGCTTTTTCTTTTTTTTTGTTTGTCTCGGCGCTGCTGAAAAGTCAGCTGGGAGCCGCGAGCTGCTATGAAGTGACAGAGCTCCTGGTAGATCTGGTCGTTCCTTATCGCCCGTCTAGATCCCTTTTTAATTCTCTCCTCAGCCACCAGGTTTATGAACATCTGCACCTCAGAGTTGGATCACCAAACAGACTTTTGCGCTGCCATTGCCTGTCGAATAAAATGAACAAGAAGCCGACAGAGTCGCTCTTTGGCTGATGTCACATCCTGACTCAGATCTCTGACTCCAACCCCCCGACCAATCGGTGGCTTGTAGTGTGATGACGTCAGATACGGCCCGACTCAGCCCTCTTAGAACCTCGGCAGAGTAGAAACAGGAAAAGTATCTACTCGGCACGATTAGACCCCTGGTGGGAAAGAACCAAACCTAGTGGAGGCAAGCCGAGCTGAGTAGGTAGTAGTGGAAAAGCGCCAAAAATCTCGCATGTACTCTCGCCAGAGCATGAAAATGGGTCAGAAGGGACTCTATGTTTGATTATTTTAGTTTTTTTCCTTCTTAATTATTTTTAAGTATTGATATAAATTCAGTTTAAGGGAGACTGGATATGTGAAACGACCAGATCCTTTAAAACCTCTACAGAGAAACGACATCAGTGCAGAGCCCGAGACGGGAGGCGTCTGCAGGAGTCGTGTCATCAGTCGTCCTGGTTCTGGTCTATAGAGGCACGCATGTGTGCTGCATGGGTTTCATCAACACACAAATGAAAACTAAAACTCCAGGCTGCAGCTGAAAGTGGCTGGTTTGCTATTATTGGATGTTGGAGACGTTTTTTTATCTCTTATCACAGAGCTAAAAGCTCCAGTTCAATTCAATTGAATTCAATTTTATTTATATAGCTTCTATTACAACAGAAGTTGTCTGTAGGCGCTTTCCGGAGACCCAGGACATGACCCCCGAGCAGTTATTACATAAACATAGTCCACAAGCTGTTAAAAGCCCGGAGCCTCCCCGGCCGTCAGTTAGAGACGAGGAAGCTTGTTGGATGACAGATAGCCTCCTTAAAGACCCAAATACAGTCCAGCTCTTTTCTTTTTCTCTTTTTTAACCCCTTAGGTTTCGCCGTGAACGGAGTAGCTCACAATGTTGGCGATGAGGCAAAAAAAAGCTGAGCAAAGTATCAAAGCTGCAAGTTATATCTTGCTTTTGGCAACGGCCCGCTATTGATCTAAATGATATATAGCTAAATTATAGTGCAGATTGAACTGATATTAACATAAAATCCATCAAATACAAACAGGATTTTTATGTCAATGTCAGTTCAAACAGCTCCGGCTTCACATCTGCTTCTTATTACAGATGCATGCAGTGTTTTTTTTTTGCAAGTTATATAACATGCAGGAGTTTTTTTTTCTCTTATTTTAACCAAATTACAATCCGGGGAGGCTTCGTCCGAGTGGCCTTCTCGGCCTGTTTGGATTTGTCGACATGATTGGTTACACCTCGGTGACCCCGCGGAGCCTTTGACCTCCCTCCGCCACGTTTCTGTATCTGGGGTCAGACGCCGCCAGTCAGCGGTCGGCCCCGTCCATCCCCGGGTCAGACGGTAGTCGCAGCAGGCTGCAGTTTACAAACCCCCCCCTCCCCCCGCTAACGCAAACATCTTGTTGGGCTTTTAGCATCACGCGTGAGAAAGGTCATCGATTGCAAACGGCTCCGGCTGCGAGCTCCCGGGAGACTCAACGGGGCGTTTCTCACGTCTGAAAGCATGACACGCATCACAGGGAAAGTGTTTTGAGAGGGTTTTTAATGTTTTTTTAACGTCTGAGTAAAGATGTTGTTCTCCCTGCGATGATGCCAGCTCCCAGAAGAACGCTGCGTTTACTCACACTTATGGTAAGCTTCTCTTTTGTTCGTCTGAGGAACAATCATTCCCACACAGATGAGGCATCAAAGAGCAAACCGCAAAGCTTCTTTTTTTTCCCTTTTTCTTTAACCTGCTTTGGTTTAATTGACATCTCAGAGGCTTGAATGACTCATCAGGTAGATAAAGAAGTCATCTGATTGCTGCTCATATGCCGGTGCGTTCATGCACACATGCACACATGCACACACATATTTCCAACTTTAAGATGGAAGATCGCGATAAGATTAAAAGGAGCCCGGTTACAGTAGTTTTCTTTTGTTGCTATAACTCCTTTGAGGTTATGCTGAACAGCCTGCCTGGCAGCTGTGAAGTTTCCAGCAGCGCTGCTGCAACTAAATCAAGTTGGTTTTCTTTTTTTTGTTAAACAACATTGTAAATCCAGGCACCGAAGCCAAAGGAAATATTTATGGTGTTTGACTTCAGATGTTCTTTTGCACTTTGATGCATTAATCCGACGCTGCCTCAAACACACATTTGTGCCATAAAACAACAAAACCTTTTTACGTTTCCTCGCCCACGAACGGGAATGGGAGTGTCTGGGTGCCTCGAGTGACTTCCACCTTAAAAAAAACAACCACCCATCAGCCTTATCAGTTTGTTTGGGTCAGACTCGGCAGGAAAGCATCCAGCCCAGCGACAGGTTCAGATCTGCAGGATTCACTGACGTCGCAGACCCAGGTCGCAGTGACGGGAAGTAAAACAGCTGAAATCCAATGACGAGACGCGTTCGGTTGACGCAACACTGATGACGTGAATTAAGTGTGGAAAAAAATGAATTAATAAATAAATAAAACATTGAATGTGTGAAGCAATATGTGAACAAAGACAATTAACCGATGACACATTCAACGTCTAACGCTGGAGGGGTTCACGGTAACTGGATGTATCCGGAGTGACATTTGTCACCTCGCCTCTGGCACAGAAGCACAAATTACTGTAATTGACATAAAATCTCATTTAAGAGCTCATGTTTTGCTAATTTAGAGAGTTATAATCTTATTCTGGTGGCCTGCTCGGGACGGTTTAGTCTTTAAAGGCACATTAAGACGGTATTTAGACGGTAAGGAGTGTAGATGAAAGCATTTCTGAAGTTTAACAGAATATATTTTTGCATTAATATTAGAACATGGTTGTAATGGAGTTACGTTCAAATAAGTTGTTACTCTAAGCCTCTGACAAGACTCTAATGAAATATTGTGGATTGGTTCCCTGCAGATCAGAGTATATATTGGGAAAAGGGAGAAAAAGGACCATCATTCCTTGCAGTTCATCTATGAACAGACAGTTGTCAGGCAGGATGGTACTGTAGCTGATACAGTGACCAAATTGAATCGCTTTAAGAACTCATTTGTGCCAACCGCCATCAAACTCCTGAACAATGCTCCTTGAGGCCAAAGGACGTGCAATAATTTTATTAATTAATCTATTTTTTATATTGTGTTTTATTATGGTGATTTTTTAGCATGTTTCAATTAGTGTATGTGTTTGTTTTAATTTTTGCTTTTGTTTCTGTTCTGGGTCCCATGCTCTTCTCCCTATATATGCTGCCTCTTGGACAGATTATTAGCGGTTTTAGTGGCATCTCTTATCATTTTTATGCTGATGACATCCAGTTATATTGTTCTTTTAAACCAAACGATTTTAACAAATTGTCCATTTTTAACAACTGTTTGGATGCAATTAAGATTTGGATGGTTGATAACTGTCTTCAATTAAATTCAGACAAGACAGAAGCCCTTATAGTCGCTCCTGAAAATCATATCCCAAACATAAAACACTATATGGGGTCTTTAAGTGCCTGTGCTCAGCATAAGCTAAGAAACTTAGGTGTCATCTTGGACCAATCTCTGTCACTCGACAATCATGTCAATCATCTTGTGAGTTCATGCTTATTCCAATTAAGGAATATAGCTAAATTAAGATCTGTGGTTACCAAGATTGAGATGGAGATGGTTGTTCATGCTTTTATTTCTTCTCGCTTAGATTATTGTAATTCTCTTTTTACCTGTTTAAATCAGACCTCCTTAAATCGTCTCCAAACTGTCCAGAATGCAGCAGCCCGCCTTTTAACTAGTAGTAGTAAGAGAACACACATCACTCCAATTTTATCCTCTCTTCACTGGCTTCCCATTAAATTTTGCATCCATTTTAAAATACTGGTGCTAACTTTCAGAGCTTTGCATGGCCAAACACCACAATACATCGCTGACCTCCTCCTACCTTATGCGCCAAATCGGGCTCTTAGATCAGCACACCAATCGTTACTGTCTGTCCCTCAAACTAATTTTAAATCCAGAGGTGACCGTGCTTTTCAAGCTGTTGCGCCAAAATTATGGAATGCTCTCCCTTCACAACTGCGTTTTCTAGAATCATGTGAAGGCTTTATGAAGCAGCTGAAAACGTTTTTATTCAGACAGGCTTTTGGTTAACCGTTCATTTATTGTGTCTCTGCGTTGCTCCTATGTTTTTAATGTGCGTTGCGACTATGTTTTTAACATGCCAGCCCAGTGCTGTTTTCTGTACCTTGTTAATTTTATCTGGGTTTTTATATATATGTATACTATTGGTATCTTTTCTTTTTAATCTCTTTTAATTTGTGTGCCTTCTTTTAATGTAAAGCACTTTGTGATTTTATATCTGTGAAAGGTGCTATATAAATAAACTTTACTTACTTACTTACTTGAAATGGTGTGTCCGGTATGTGTTTTGTCACTATAGCTGTCAAGGCATCTGTGGCTCGGCTGTTGAGTCCAAGACAACTTTCCCCAAGTGGGACAATAAAGTATATTGAATTGAATTGAATGAATTTTGAGTTTGCATGTGTAAACAAAACAAAAACGTTCTGTTTGTACACACGGATCTTAAAGTCCGTACTAGTAGACGCTAGAGGAGGAGGGTTTGTGGCCTCGGGTTCCAAAGTTTAGCGTTTTTGCCATAAATATGTAAAATACTGATCTTCTGTAGAAGCAGAGACAACAACCAGACGAGGATCCCCAAATAGGCCCCTTTAATCCAAACTTTGCACACATGCAAAGTTAAAACTGTCCCAGATCGTCCGTAGGGACCCTAACCATAAGAGGAAAGTCCCTTTTCAGTCTTTACAGGTGCTTTAAATAGCGCTTTACTGTGATGCAGCTCTGTTTCCGTACTGCCATATTGAGAAAACTCTTCATTTTCTTTCTACCTCGACGGCACAAAGAAACGAGACGCTGCATGGATTAATGCGGTGCTGTGTAAACACGGCTCATGTTGAGTTTTGGATGATTGAGACGCTGATGAAATACTGTATTTGTGAGCTGTTGAAATTAAGTTCCCGTGTCCAGAAAACAAATCTGATGAGCAGTTTGTAGGGAAGAGGTGGATGCAGGTGAGCCGTGGACACAGACCTGCGTGTCTGAGCCTTAAAATGTTTATTTTTTACGTTTTTTGCTGCACACAGATGAAACATTTCTCTCTCTGATTAACTTGGTTTTGTCCTTAATGAAGGTTTTACACTCATTACCATCTAATAGATGGACGCAGGAAATGTTCTTTCCATCCATGCACCCACTGTCGTGCTCGTGTTGGGGGTTGCAGAGGTCGGCAGGAGACGACAATCCCAGCCATCAACAGGCCAAAAACGAGCTCCCGAGCGGAAACAAAGACCTACAAGCTCATACGGTCATCTCAGAATGCCCATCTAGCTGAACGTGCACATTTTCAGACCGTGGGAGGCAGCTGAAACCCCCCCGACAGAAAACATACCAATCCCAAACCCACCGAGCTGCCCACAATCTTAAATATTTAAATAAAAACAAAACCAAATCCTCCGTCCGAGGCCGTTGCTGCTCGAACCGACCCGGGTCGCTGTGAAGTGTGAAGAGTTACTGACGGAGTGAAGAGAAAAGACTGAGTTTTTGTGAAGGAGGAAGTGAAGAAACAGCTTTTTGTGTCGTGGTCTCAGACTGGGGTCATCAACCCCCCCCTCCTTCCCTCTCAGGCAGACTTTATGGCTCGTTCAAGTAATCGCTTCGTAACAACTTTGGCACTGAATTTGGCCGTGAAACTAAACAACACACTGAGATTTTCCCCGACAGCTGATCATCGTGTTTGGATCCGAATCTTAATAAGGAAGTTGATGCTCAAATGAGTATTCGAAGCTACTTTACAGTCTTTTCGACTCACTTTCGGGTATTTTTCTAAGATTATATTTATAGGAAGCTGCTGCGATTTGAAACAGAGTATCACTGGAAGTGTTTTCGTAGATAAATACGTGGTTTTATCTCTCCGTCTGCCCCGTTCAGGCGGCTGGGTGACATGTTCTCCAATCCCACATGTTCTGTTTTGGGTAATAAAGTGTAACGAGTAAAAACAACAGCTGACGGGAGTGACTGAGAGCACCCTAAGGACTGCTGGGAAATATTGTGTTTTTCCACGCTTTATCTGCCTTTTGGACAGACGAACCATTGCACGTGCAGGCCCGGCCTCCGGATCCCCACCGAGGTCCTGACGTCAAGCAGAAAAACCTCTATACACGCCATTTCAACATTTGTGGTCGGAGGTCTCCCTGAGTGTGAAGGGAGTCCACACACACATGAATACACACACACATGCACACATGCACACCTGCAGGAATTGAGGGACAACAGGGCCCAATTATGCAGCAAGAGCTTTAAATCCACACACAGAGACACTGTCCCCCCGATAGTAATACTGTCCAGGTGCGTGAGAGAGAAAGTTTAATAGTGTTTCATTATGTGGATTTCGAGTACGTAAAGAGTAATAACCTATCGGCCCAGCCAGTTGACTCGCAGCTCTCCCTATAAAATGAAAAAAAAAAAGCAGACAGACTGGCCCATTTACTTTTTTATAACGGTCATCCACACGGGAGGAGCCGCTGCAGCCGGGTCCAGATGGAAACCCCACCGGAGGAGAGAGCGTTCCCACTAAGCTAAGCTCTCAGGGAGATGCTGAGAGAGCGATAAGAAGTGAAGCAAGAATCGCAGGAGTATCCCGGAGGATGAGCTCACGGGCCATTAGAGTCTCTTCAGCTGATAAATCACATCTCAGATATCTCCTCCTTAGACGGCTTCCACACCGCCGGCTGAATGTTGACTCGATTATTACTTCTTTTGAAGTTTAAAAACCTTTATTTCATTTGGACTGGGGGGCAGAAAGAGCCTGAGCCCTCGACTTGTCTCCAGTCATAACATCACTTCTGTCTCGTACGATTTCTTATCCGACTTAATCTGCTTCTTCCCAAAGACAAGACATAACACGAATTTACTGCGCTGTTGTGTATAAACATGGCTTTGAATGAACGGGATACTAGGGTAATATTGTATTTTTGAGCTAGCTGAATTATGGCCCTGTCTCCAGAGGGAGAGGGGAAAAAAAATGCGATAAGGAGATCATAGAGAATGAATTGTGGGTAAAGATCTGCACTCGTAACCAGAAGCATAACTTGAGCAAGTTTAGACAAGTCAGAGCTGCAGCTGCAATTACATAAAGTCGTGTGATGTAGACAAACGCGTCAGGCCCTTTTGAAACAGCTCCAAGTGTTATTATTTTACAATATTATCTCATGTGAATTTCGTTGCAGCTGAGGAACTCAAACGTGGATTGTTTCCTGTAAAGAGATGGTGCTGCTTATAAAAACGGACGAGTCCCACGGGGAGATGAAACGCCACCATCATGGAAACAAACTCATTTTGCTCTTATATTGGAGCTTTTGTGGTGCGCAATGAAGAGAACTGAGTTTTGAGGAATTTCAACTTGAGCGTTCCCATTTTTTACTGCTTTACATTATAACAAAAACACATGTTTGAATTTGATGCCTGTCAGTTTATCTAACATTTTAGCCAGTTGCATTTGACATCATATTCCTTACAATAGATCAGATCAGAATCAGAATCAGGTTTTTTGGCCAAGTCCGGTCAAAAAAGACAGGGAATTTGACTCGGTTATTTTTCTCACTGTACAGTAAATAGACAAATTACAGCTCTTATTAACATATACAATTTAGAAGTGAAAGGTGCAGCAGTATGAGGTAGACATGGTTATTGAAAGGTGTATTGTGACAGCATATGATGGTGTTATTATTATTATTATTATGATTGCACAGTGATTGATCACTCTGAAACTCTATGAGTGATGAGAGTTCATCAGAGCAACAGTTTGGGGGAAGAAACTGTCTCTGTGTCTGGAGGTTTTGGCGTACAGAGCTCTGTAGCGCCGTCCAGAGGGGAGGAGTTCAAACAGACTGTGTCCTGGGTGTGAGGGGTCTGCAGAGATCTTACCTGCCCTTTTCCTGGTCCTGGATAAGATATTCATAAGATATTCTTATGATATTCTTATGAAGACTGTTGACTTAGATAAAAGAAAGGTATGAATTGTGCAAAGCTCTTAAAATTACCCTCTCTTAATGTTCACTGTGTATAAAGTATAAAATGACAGTTTAATTAACCCTGGTCATTATTTTGACAATGTCAGCTGTGACTATACATAATAGTATTGACAAACTGACAAACTTTGTAAAAATACAAAAATACAAAAAACATAAACATTTAGGCAAGGCAAGTTTATTTATATAGCACAATTCAACACAAGGTAATTCAAAGTGCTTTACATCAATATTAAAAGCGGCAAGACACAATTAAACAGTAAATAACAAATAAAATGATAAGACAAGAGGTAAAATAACAAAAAGCACAAGTTGTTAAAAAGTATGGGCAGTAGAGTCCAGCGGGTAAGTATTTAATTTAAGAGTACGCTTCAGTAAACAGTAATGTTTTTAGGCCTGATTTAAAGGATCTACAGTTGGAGCAGACCTCAGGTCTACAGGAAGTTTGTTCCACCGGTGAGGAGCAGAATAACTGAACGCTGCCTCACCTTGCTTGGTTCTGGTTCTTGGGACAAACAACAAACCAGATCCAGATGAACCTCAGGGGTCTGGGAGCTTCATAGGAACTAACAGATCAACCATGTATTTTGGTCCAAGACCATTCAGGTCTTTGTAGACCAGCAGTAAGATTTTAAACTCTATCCTTTGACTCACTGGAAGCCAGTGTAGTGATTTCATGACCGGTGTAATATGGTCCAGTTTCCTGGTGTTTGTAAGGACTCTGTGTTCTGGATCAGCTGCAGCTGAATGATTGATTTCTTGTTAAGGCTTGTAAAGATGCCATTGCAATAATCCAACCTACTGAAAATGAATGCATGAATACGTTTTTCCATGTCTTGTTTAGACAGAAACCTACGACGGAGTATTAGGGCCAAACTAAGACAAAAAAAATTGGAAATTACGAGAATAAAGTCATAATATAATGATAATAAAGTCGTAAATTTACCAGAATAAAGTTGTAATGTTGCGAGAATAAAGTCGTAATATTACAAGAATAAAGTGGTAATTTATGAGAATAAAGTCGTAATATTACGAAAATAAAGTGTTAATTTATGAGAATAAAGTCGTAATATTACGAGAATAAAGTGTTAATTTATGAGAACTCTAACAGGAAGAGCATCTTCTCCCTGTGTTAAAATGAGGAATATTGAGCATCTTGTGAAGTTATATTTATATATTTATTACATTTTTATGTTTATGTTTTATGTTATATGTTTGTGGAAAGCACTTTGTGTTACATTTTTTGTATGAAAGGTGCTTTACAAATAAAGTTTGATTTGATTTGATTTGATATATTTAATATTACGACTTTATTCTTACAACATTATGACTTTATTCTGGTAATTTTACGACTTTATTCTCATATTATTATGACTTTATTCTCGTAATATTACGACTTTATTCTCAAAATATTACGACTTTATTCTCGTAGTATTACGACTTTATTCTGGTAATTTTACGAGTTTATTCTCATATTATTATGACTTTATTCTCGAAATTTCCTTTTTTTTTTTTTTTTTTTGTCTTAGTTTGGCCCTAATACTCCGTCGTAGAAACCCCTTAATTCTAGGTGGTAATAGGCAGATTTAGTGATAAACTTTAGATGGCTGTTGGAGTTCAGGTCTGAGTCAATAATTACACCAAGATTTCTGGATTGATTTGCAGCTTAGACTGAATATTGCATCTCCATCGGTCTGACTTGTACTAAAAACAAAACAACCCACCATTAAATTAAAAGTAACGACCTCATTTATAACTTGTTAACTTTTAATGCGCAGCAGCAGCGCCCTCTGCTGCCGGAGGAGAGTATTACACGAGAGACGCCGCCGCTGTTCTCCTATTGGTCACTTCGGGTCATGTGACCAAAACAGAGTCATGATGGCGGCCTCCGCTTCAGCCCGGTCGAGCATGGCTCTGACTTTGAGGTTTTCTCGAGTTATGCCGGACTGCAGCACGTGTCCCCTGTACAGATTGCAGAGCTGCGTGAACAACAGGGCTGCTTTACCGAGGAAGGGCTCCGTTGACACTTTCCGGACGATAAATCGACACTTGCAGACAAGTATAAGTGAGTGCTGCAGCTGCTAACACGTTTAGCCTCAATCTGATGTTTTTATTGGATTATTTGTCCCAAAATGTTTGTGTTGGATAAGGCTCAATACGTGACGATAAATTATATCTCTTTTGCCATAGATTAACTCATTGACGATATACGAAGGGTTTAATATATCCGCATAGCCTGCTCAATGACACTTGTGTAACTTGGGATTATTCACACATGCTGTTGTGAAACTTCTGCTACTTGTGTGCAACAAGTTGATTTAATCCGTGATTCAGTGAGGCGGAACTGACGTTAAATAACCAGGGTGTGAATATCTGCACCTCTCTTTTCTCAGGTCTCTGTCATGGTGAGGAGTCGAGCTCCAACGCAGAAGATCCAGAAGTGTAAGTGAATCTGGGCTTTTATTGTGAAAAGACAAGAAGCTTTCAACTGGAATTAAACAAATGCACAGAGCATTTTTTTCACTTTCTATGGCAACAACTAGGGCTGGGTATCGATTCAAATGTCAAGAATCGATTCGATTCCGATTATTAATATTCAGAATCGATTATCATGATTCGATTCGATATTGATTTGGCTTGGTGTTATTTAAAATGTTTTTTGAGCTGTTGCCTGAATTATATGACTGTAAAATAACTAGTGAAATAATAATTTCACAATAATTATTGTGAAATAACTAAGAAATAAATAACTCAAACAGGCCTTTCAATATCCATTTAAAGTGCAAAAAAGAAAGAAATTGCAACAGTTCATGCAGTAAACAAATCATTTTAGCTTATCTAATTTATTCTGTCACCACGCACACATATTGCCATGAAGCACCTGGCATTTTTCAGAAGTGTCATGACAAACTGTGTGTCCGACTACTGGGATTAAAGTTCCCCTGGCGAAAATGATGGAGAAAAAAAAAAAAAATAATAATCGATCTTTAGACATAAGAATCAATATGAGAATCGATTTAGAATCGGAAAATCAATTTTTTTCAACACAGGCCTAGTAACAACTACTATCAAACATGTAAAACCGGTAATCAGAACCTGATCTATTCAGAAGTGAAACATTAAATAAGATTGTTGTCCAATCATACTCAACTTGCAGTTTTAGTTTTCAGACCACACTGAACTGAAGACAATAAGTGACCATAACAAGACTGATCAACATGGAACATTTCTCTATATTAGTATTGATACTAAACATTATATTAAACATTTAAATGAGTTTAAAGAGTTTCTAAAAAGCGCCATTACTGTATTCGCTGACAAGTAATGATTTAAAAAAATTATAAATATAAAGGAATTAAAGAAAAAAAGAAAGAATGTTACAAAGTTCTTAGCGTAGCAGCAGAGAATTATTGCCGGTAAGCAGCTTGAAAGCAAAGAAGTTCTTGACCTGATTTCCCTGCAAAGAAGATAATGTTTATACAAATTAGATTTTTAAGTAACAGACTTACGATGCCAGACATGTTTCTACTGAAGTTTTGAAGTATTAAATTCAAGGACGTTGCTCAGATCTCAGGAAACAAAACTTCTAGACTTGAAACATGATTTTGTTTTTCTTTCCACCTTTTAATAGATTAGTAAACACGCACAAGGAGATTTGAAAACTCCCTAAATAAATCCAGATTTTCTAGATATAAAAAGGTTATTCCTGTGAAATGGTACTCACCTCAACGAGTAAGCGCCACAGCACTGACATGTCTGCTGAGTCGCAGGAAAAGTCACTAGACTGAAAATCAGACCCACCTGCACTTGAGCTCTGTATCCCCGGCTAAAGTGGAGTCAAGCGTGTCCCTCCACCTCCCTGATGTTTTAAAAAAAATTATGTTTAACTAGGGCTGGGCGATATGGACCAAAAGTCATATCTCGATATTTTCTAGCTGAATGGCGATACTCGATATATATCTCGATATTTTTTCTGTGCCATAATTGGGGTTTCCCCCAAAGCATTATAGCATAGCATCTCTGTTAGCTTCATTTTTTCTGAGGCAAACCCTTAAAAATACAATCAGTTTTAATACAAAGCCTCGTGCCAAATGTCACACAGGTACCTTTATTAACAGAGGTCTGCACAATATCAAAATGTATAAAACAAATGAAATAAAAATAAACTGCCTGCATATATAGAATAAAAATGCTTCTTGAATAAAATAAAACGAATATCCCTTTCCTGCATAACAATTAAATTAAAATACACTGTGCAATTAATACAATGTAGACAGTAACAGGCAGACTTTTCCACTGAGGTTGACAGTTGTGCAAATAACAAACATTTGTGCAAATCTCAAATAAAACATTCAAGTCAATTTATCACAAAATAAGCTATATCAAAATCCCCAAAAAATATATATATATATATATTTTTTTTTTTAAATCGATATAAACGATATTGTCTCGTACCATATCGCGTTTGAAAATATATCGATATATATTAAAATCTCGATATATCGCCCAGCCCTATGTTTAACCTTTATTTAATTAGGAATAATCCCATTGAAATTCTGAATCTCTTCTGCAAGGGGGTCCTGGCCAAGAGAGCAGCACAGTAGGTCCACGTAAAATACACACTTGAACAACAAAACAAAGATTAAAACAGTTTGACAAACCACATCATTACAGTTTAATCACCAGCTGCGTAAAATATTCCTCAATCCGAGCTTTAAAATCTTCCATTTGTGGGAGATAATCCAATTTAAGATGAGTCTGCAATTTATACCAGGACGAGGGTGCGAATGCTTTGGAGGCACTTTCCCCAAAGAGTTTGTGTACGAGGAATAGTGTACATTATCAATCTGTTGTGCCTGAGACTTTAGAAACCAAGAGAGAACACAAATAAGGGTGTTTACAACCAGGTCCGAGGAGGATGTACCTTTTTTATTTGTTTCTTTATTCTAGACCTGCTCCAGTGACACTAACACATGACTGATCATCTGAAACATCTGGAAAAGAAAACATGCCTAACACTAGCTGACATGTATTTTACTCAATTATGTGAAGTTGATTAAGAGAAAAGTGACCCAACAATCCAAACTAATTAATAAAAGCATCTAGTTTGGCTTTTCCAGATGTACTTGATGATGAAGCAATTTGACAGCCTGATGTTTTCAAACAGTTTATTGTCTGCTGTTTCAGGGTCAACGTGGTTTACGTAGACCGGTCGGGCAAGAGGATCCCAGTCAAGGCCAAAGTTGGCGACAACGTCATGTACCTGGCTCACAAACACGGCATCGACCTGGAAGGTAGGGCTGGGCGATATATCGAGATTTTAATATATATCGATACATTTTCAAACGCGATATGGTACGAGACAATATCGTTTATATCGATTTATTAAATTTTTTGATTTTTTTTTTATGATTTTGATATAGCTTATTTTGTGACAAATTGACTTGAATGTTTTATTTGAGATTTGCACAAATGTTTTGTTATTTGCACAACTGTCAACCTCAGTGGAAAAGTATGCCTGTTACTGTCTACATTGTATTAATTGCACAGTGTATTTTAATTTAATTGTTATGCAGGAAAGGGATATTTGAGAAGCATTTTTATTCTATATATGCAGGCAGTTTATTTTTATTTCATTTGTTTTATACATTTTGATATTGTGCAGACCTCTGTTAATAAAGGAACCTGTGTGACATTTGGCACGAGGCATTGTATTAAAACTGACTGTTTTTTTAAGGGTTTGCCTCAGAAAAAGATGAAGCTAACAGAGATGCTATGCTATAATGCCTTGGGGGAAACCCCAATTATGGCACAGAAAAAATATCGATATATATCGAGTATCGCCATTCAGCTAGAAAATATCGAGATATGACTTTTGGTCCATATCGCCCAGCCCTACTGGAAGGTGAGGGTGACAACGGCTGACCTGCAGCCCGCCGCTCGAATGATGGCGTGACGTCTGTGTTTCTGTCGTCTTTAGGGGCCTGTGAGGCGTCGCTGGCGTGCTCGACGTGTCAGGTCTACGTGGGCGCCGAGCATTTCGACAAACTGCCAGAACCGGATGAGAGGTACGCCTGCCGCCGAGGCCGTTGCGTTGTCCGTTAATCTCAAAAGTAGGCCTGTTTTGAAAAAATCGATTTCCCAATTCTAAATCGATTCTCATATTAATTCCTAAAAATCGATTCATATGTCGATTTTTTTTTTTTTTTTTTTTTTTTTTTTGGTTTTCTTTTTTCTTTTTTTCTTTTTTTTGTATTTTTTTTTTTTCATCGTTACATTACAACTTTTGGTTATTTTTTTGTTTATCCCCAAAAAAGGAATGTTTTGTTGGACACGAGAATAACTGGTGCCAAGTTTTTGCCTTTAAATATGTTTAAAGGTATGAAAACATTAAAGTGTTAGGTTATCATTGCATAAATTGTCTATATTTCATTACTTTATATACTGTCTTGGGGTTACATTTGCAAAAAATGATAAAAACCAAATGCTCAAAAATTAAAAACCAAAATAGACCGAAAATGGAACAAATAAAAACGGAATGTGGGAAAAAATAAAACCGATTTCATCCGTCTGTGTTTGCTGCCCTGGATCTGTTTGGTAATTCTGACCCACATGATGTTTCTGAAAGCAGTTCTATCAGCATTCTGGGAGCTGATTGGTCCTTACAGCATCATTAGCTGCCAATACTTGCTGTTTAATCTCAATATAATACTAGTAGTAATATTTTGCATAACTACAGTCATATAATTCATGCAACAGCTCAAAAAACAGTTTTAATAACACTAACCCAAATCAATATCGGAATCGGATCGAATCAAATCTTGATAATCGATTCTGAATCTTAAGAATCGGATATCGGATCGATTCTTGACATTTGAATCGATCCCCAGCCCTACTCAAAAGCTGCGTTGATGGTGGTTGTTTTTGACGAGGGCTGTTCTCCGTCTTCAGGGAGGACGACATGCTCGACATGGCGCCCATGCTTCAGGAGAACTCCCGGCTGGGATGTCAGATCATTCTGACGCCGGAGCTGGAAGGCATCGAGCTCACCCTGCCCAAAGTCACCAGGAACTTCTACGTCGACGGCCACGTTCCCAAACCTCACTGAGCGGGAGGACAACTGAAGAAAACAGGGGGGGGGGGGAAACAGAAAAAATGAAAAAAAGAACATTGTTGCTGTGAGCTAGACGCCTCGTGTTGCTGGCTGACAGATGGAGGAGACTGCGAGGAGACGTCCTGCTAGGATAGTGTCGTCCGTAGCTACTCCCCAGACCTCTTCCCAACTGACAGACGGCTCCCATGCCGTCTGAACAGCCCTGCAGACGCAGTCAGGCAGCGTCAGACACTACACACGTCTCACCAGAGGTGATATTAATGGTTACAAACTGATGTTCTCCTTTTTTTTTTTATTTATTCGGCTCATCATGGGGTCACATTTTTAAGATACCATTCAACCTCACAGACTGCTCGTTGTCCAAACACCTGACAGTTTTGTACTCACTGCCGAGCAGCGTCGCTCTCTGTGCCGTTGAATGGGACATTCCTCGTTACGGCTCATATACGCACAAGTATCACGAGATGCTGTCAAGCGTCTCGACCAGTCTTATCATGCTGATGCACTTGTTAGACGTTTCTATGCATAGCAGCCACTGTTTCTGTATCGTATGCATTTCTATAGTTTGCAGTATTTTGTCAGACTAGCCACGAGAGTTCGGTCTCTCACGGCTGACAGAGGAGCCATATAACATAATATAATGAAGGGTATCGATGCTTTAAAGGTGGATTTTGCAAGATAGGAATAAATACTTGTGTAAAAATCGTATTACATACATTTCAGAAGATGCAGGTTTAATGTGTTTGAGGTGGTAAATGAGTTTTATAGCACTTAATTCTGGTGAAAGCTGTGTTTGGATCCGAGGCGGGAAGCTGGTGGATGACTTAAAACCCTTTTACTCAAGTCTACTGTACTTGTCAAACTTGCGCACAAAAGTAAGTGACTTGTGTCTCTTGATTGCAAACTTTTCAAGCAGTGCAATAAAACTTGCTTACAAATAGTGTTGTTTTTGTCAGCCTGTTTCAATTTTAGTTTTAGTCTCGTCTTTGGGTCAAGCTATCATTTTAGTTTTTATTAGTTTTAGTCACATTCATTCTCCTTTTAGTCGTGTCAACTTTCAGTCGACTAAAAGTCTTTTAGCATTTTAGTCTTATTTTAGTCAGAATTGTCCAGGACCATTTTAGTCTAGTTTTAGTCAAAGATTGTATTTAGCCAAACCCATTTTACAATTCAAACAAAGCTATCTTATTATTATACTATTGTTACCTCATCAAGAAAACATTCATTCCAGATACAGAACAACATATTTATTTTTCCGCATTTCTCCCCATCTTTTATCTTTTTCAACGACACATTCGGTTTTCTTTTCCACGTCTATGTATGAAAGTGTATTCAAAGATCTAAAGCAGTGTTTCCCAACCCTGGTCCTCGAGGCCCACTGTCCTGCATGTTTTAGATGTTTCCCTTCATCATCACACCTGATTCTAATTAATGGTCCTGATTAGCTTGTCATCAAGGCCTGCACAATTCTGTTGATGACACAGGTAGTTGTATCACGGTGTGCTGAAGCAGGGTAACATCTAAAACATGCAGGACAGTGGGCCTCGAGGACCAGACTAAACCAGAGGAAACAACTTAAAAAATGTATAACAAAAGATCTTTATAACATTTCGTTTCATCTCGTTTTGGTCAACAAAAATGAAGACACATTTTATCAGTTTTTATTTTGTAATCTACATTTTAGTCTCGTTTTTATTCGTCTATGACAGGGGTCGGCAACCCGCGGCTCCAGAGCCGCATGCAGCTCTTTAGCGCCGCCCTAGTGGCTCCTGGAGCTTTTTCAAAACTGTTTGACCTTTCTTCTTTTTTTTTCTCTTTATTTTCTCTCTTTTCTTTTTTTTCTTCTTTTTTTTCTTCTTATTTTCCTTTTTCTTTCTTTCTTCCTTTTACATTTCCTTTTTAATCTCGACATTTCAACTTTTTTCTCAACATTTCCACTTTTTTCTTGAGATTGTACTTCAACATTAATCTTGACATTTCGACTTTTTTCTCGAAATTTTTACTTTTTTCTCGACATTTAGACTTTTTTCTCAACATTTCGACTTTTCTCTCAAAATTGTACTTCAACATTAATCTTCGACTTTTTTTCTCGAAATTTTGACTTTTTTCTCGACATTTTGGGTTTTTTCCTCGACATTTTGGGTTTTTTCCTCAACATTTCGACTTTTTTCTCAACATTTCGACTTTTTTCTCAACATTTCGACTTTTTTCTCAACATTTCGCCTTTTGCCATTTTCCTTCATTCTAAGGCTTTTCATTTTTTGCGGCTCCAGACATATTTGTTTTTTGTGTTTTTGGTCCAATGCGGCTCTCTCAACATTTTGGGTTGCCGACCCCTGGTCTATGATATTGCATTATATATTTAATTATCGTTATCGTCACATGACCAGCATTTTCGTTGCGTCTCGTTTTCCTCAGGTGATAAAGATTTATTGATGACGATATTTAGTCATAATTGTCGTTGATGAAAGCAACTTTATTTAAAAACAAACCAAAAGTGTGTGTTTTTTTTAAAAACACATTAATAAGGCAGCAGCCTTGGACTGGTGATTGGTTTACTGACGTTCCTGAAGTATCCTCGGTCGCACTTTTCTAGTCCGCCAGGTGTAATCAAGAAAAGTCACAACACCTGCGTCGCTGCTGCCGCTTCAAAACCTCCATCCAGCCAAAACAAGCAGCTCTGTCGCCGGGACTTCCCATCAAATCAGCAAATATTCAAATCAACAAATCAACACGGGCACTTGTCTTGTGGATGGCCGATCTGACGATCCGAGGTGAGGTTGGATCCCTGAACTACACTTTCACTTCAGATCTCTTGTTCATTTTTAGCCACATTTCCCTCATAATTATCACATGAGAGAAGCGAAAAGGCCGCAAAGAGTCAAAGATAAGGCCGATCGAGCTTATTTAGGTGTCAGTCGTGATTACTATTAATATCATTAATCAATACAGATCAATGAGCTTTTTTAGGCCCGGATGTAAAGGTGCGTTTATGTTAAACATAAAATAATTTAACTTTTTTTTTTTTTTTTTACCATTGGAGCTGCTATGGAAATATGTATACCTTTTTTTTTTTTTTTTTTTAAATGCGACTTTTCTCCTTAAAATAAGGGGGAAAAAAGGGTGTTGAAGTTCAGTTTGAGACGTTTTCAGAAGTAAAAAGTGTCACTTTCGCTGCGCTCGCGACGACCGCGAGCTTCCTCGACGATGCAAAGTAACATCCAGATTCTAGAACGTTTTAAAGGTTCTAAAAAGCGTTACATGAGCGGGAACGTTACACCTCTGATGAATGACGTCACGTTTAGAGGGACTTTTGATGTTTGCCGATGGGAAAACAAAAACTCTCAACCCTAGCCTGTTAGCTGTCACAGGTGTATTTGTTTACATAAAAACCATGATGAAGTTTTATGATTATCTTCCATTAGATGGGGGGGGGGGGGGGGGGGAAAACAAGCAGTTAAATAAGTTTAAACTGACCAAAGTATGAATTATAATTGGGAACCAAAATGACTGGCAAGTATGTGAAAGGTGAAGTGTGTGGGACCATCATAAACTCCCTGGATGAGGCCTCAAGAGGAAAATCGATTACAAATCGAAGAGACGGGTGATATGACTGGTCACCGACCCAGTCAAGGTGAGATCCAAGGTCAAGCTACATCAGTGACGCCCAGTACTCGAGTTGTATTAAAAATCAGGGGGGATGGTGGATTTTATCATATGGGGACAGATAATTTGTGCTGATTACAAATAATATAATATATAACAAATAATAGCACTGACCAAAACACCTGCAGAAATATGCAGCAATGTAATAACAGCAGTTCAATTCAATTTTATTTATATAGCGTCTAATACAACAGATGTTGTCTCTAGACGCTTTCCAGAGATCCAGAACATGAACATAAACATAAACATACAGTTAAATGCAGCCTTCTGTAAGCTTTAAATATCCACTGGGCTTACATCAAGTACATCAAAACACAAAAATAAAAACAGTTTTCTGAACTTATCAATATAACTCTGTCCTTCACAGGGTAAGTAAAATGGATCACTGCAAAAACTCAAAATCTTAACAAGAATATTTGTCTTATTTCTAGTTAAAATGTCTAATTTTAGTAAAAAATTATCATTACACTTAAAACAAGACTCATCACTGGAAAAAAACAACAATTTTCTCCTGTTTCAAGTAGATTTTCACTTAAAATAAGTAGTAAAATCTGCCAGTGGAACAAGATTTTTTTGCTTGTAATGAGAAGATAAATCTTGTCCCATTGGCAGATTTTTCTACTTATTTCAAGTGAAAATTTTACTTGAAACAGGTGAAAATTGTCAAATAAATTATTTTTCTGGTGTTATTTTTCTGGTGATGACTCTAAATGTTGAAATAGCAGTAAAACCACATTCATTGATGAAATGACATAAGGGATGGAAAGGGGGGATGATTTTGACCGTTTTTATTTCAGGGGGGATGCCATCCCCCCTCATCCCCCCTCAACTCGAGTACTGGTGACACCATCCATCACTGTTTCAGTCAGACCCAAGAGGCAAGGCACGTTTATTTATGCAACACAATTCAACATCAATGTGATTTAAAGTGCTTTACAGAGACTTTAAAACATCACATTTGTGAATTATCTTCGTTACTGTTTTTCTTTTTAACTGTGCAATACTTCTCCCGGACTCTGCAATATTCCTACATGTGTATTTACTGTCATCTGTAAAAAAAAAAACTATTCAATACTACTCAATATACTGTCGTCTGTAAAAAAAAAAAAAACTATTCAAATGCACCTTAACCTTTTTTATATTTTTTATATTATTTATATTTCTTATTGTTTGCACTACTGTTATTTGTCTTGCACTGGAGAGGTGATGCTGCTTCAAATCTCACTGTACCCAGGTACACTGACAATAAAGTATTCTGATTCACATAGAAATAAAAAATTAGATTTTTAAGTTTAAACAAAAATGCAATGAAACAATAAGGGTTTAAAAGCAGTAATTAATGACAGTTGAAAAGTGAAAAAGAATTAAACAAATTAGATGCAAGAAATAAAGATTGCACTGCATTGTGGGAGATTACTGAAATGCAGCAAATCTTGATTTTTACAGCAACTGAGGGTTTCAGCAGCCCTGATGCATTCTGGGAGTTTGTTCCACAGGTGAGGAGCATAAAAGCTGAAAGCTGGCTCACCTCTTTGGTTCCAACTCTGGGTACTGAAAGTAGGTGGGACCCTGGCGACCTGAGGGTTCTGGTTGGTCCGTGTTGGACCAGATCAGAGATGTATTTTGGTCAGAGATCATTCAGAGATTTATAAACCACCAGCAGGATTTTAAAATCTATTCTGTGACGGACAGGAAGACAGTGTAAAGATCAGAGAACTGGACTTGTATGGTCCAGTATCCTGGTCTTAGTGAGGACTCGGCAGCAGCTTCTGGACTAACTGCAGCTGGTTGATGGATATTTTTATGGAGACCCGTGACATCAGTGTTACGGTAGTCCAGTCCACTGAAGATAAAAGCTGGACAGGTTCTTCTAAGTCCTGCTGAGACAACAGAGAGGAATCCTCTGGAGCTTTTTCTTAATCACCAAATCACATCAGCTCCATGTTCACAGATGCAAAAATGAAGCAATCTACTTAAAGTACAAGGTGTGCTTGTTCAGAGGTAATGAAGGCTGAAACACAGTCACCCCTGTATAAGTCAAAAGTTTGACAAAGAAATACTTCAAAGGGTTTAGATGAAAATGAGAGGAAGCGTCACACTTGTTGATCCAGATGGAAGGGTCTTTTCTTTAGTCAGATATCAACAGTACTGGAGTTGAGGGGGGATGAGGGGGAACGGCATCCCCCCTGAAATAAAAACGGTCAAAATCATCCCCCCTGTAAAACTGCCACCCCCCCTTTCCATCCCTTATGTCATTTCATCAATGAATGTGGTTTTACTGCTATTTCAACATTTAGAGTCATCACCAGAAAAATAACACCAGAAAAATAACTTATTTGACAATTTTCACCTGTTTCAAGTAAATTTTCACTTGAAATAAGTAGGAAAATCTGCCAATGGGACAAGATTTATCTTCTTATTACAAGCAAAAACATCTTGTTCTGCTGGCAGATATTTCTACTTATTTCAAGTCAAAATGTACTTGAAACAGGTGAAAATTGTTGTTTTTTCCAATGATGTCTTATTTTAAGTGTAATGAGATTTTTTTACTAAAATGAGACATTTTAACTAGAAATAAGACAAATATTCTTGTTAAGATTTTGAGTTTTTGCAGTGATCCATTTTACTTATCCTGTGAAGGACAGAGTCATATTGATAAGTTCAGAAAACTGTTTTTTATTGTTGTGTTTTGATGTATTTGATGTAAGCCCAGTGGATATTTAAAGCTTACAGAAGGCTGCATTTAACTGCTGCTGTGTCATTCTTTTCTGTCATTGTTTTGGTCAGTGCTATTATTTGTAATATATTATATTATTTGTAATCAGCACAAATTATCTGTCCCCATATGATAAAATCCACCATCCCCCCTGATTTTATTTTACAACTCGAGTACTGGATATCGGTACAATAAAGGAATCGTACTCTTGAATCAATCTCTGCTTTTCTGGAGAGAAATGTGTCAGAAAGCTTGGGTTCGATTGCAGGTCACAGGTCCTCTAACAGGATAACGACCCAAAACACCCGACTTAAAGCAGCCAATAATGACCAAGAATAAAACACTGGACTGTTCTGAAGTGTCCTGATCCAACGCCTATTAAACATCTGAAACTGTCTGGAGAAAAAACCTTTAAAACACGAGACAGCTAGAGCTGTTTGTTCATGAGAAGTGGATCAAAATACCTGTAAATCTTATTACTTGTATCAGTTTTTCAGCGACGAATGTGGGAATCAACCTTTTTAAGAAGTTTAATTTATGTTTTGGAATAAACAACCAATTTCTCTGGACTCTAGGTTTGAGGAAAAATGCTGATGCTGATCTGACAGCTGTTTGTGTTTGTTTACGATGCAGGAGACTCTGCAACATGAGCACCGGACCCTGCGCAGAAGCCGCCTGCGTCCGGGAAACCCAGAGCAAAGTAGACCGCGGCGACTCTAATCCTGCACTCTTCTACCTTTTCCAAGAAGTTTCCAAACTAGCATCGCCTGTTCACAGCAGTTTCCTGGACACAAATCCAGCCGACAAGAGTCTTGAGGTGTCACGGAGGAATCCTTTCTCGAATAAGAACGAAGAGGAGGGTGATGGACATTCATTTCAGGTCTCTTTTACCTCTTTTCAGCAAAGTTTGTCTAGCAAGATGCCGCAAAATGCCGTGAAGCATCACGTGAACGAGGAAGGTCTGGATGGCGCTGCCTCAGGTTTGGAGGAGACGGCCGTCGAACGCAACACTCCCTGGAAAGTGTTGAGCCTGATCAACCTGCACTGTGAAAAGCTCCTTCATCAAGGGGACGACGAGGCATCATGCTCAACGCCAGCTTCGCTGACATCATCATCAGCAGCAGCGGAGGACCGAGTCCAGCTAGCCTTCAGATCATCTCCGCTCTGCGGGAGGCGAGATGTCCCGGCTTCCACCTCGGAGGTGATCTGCTGTGGGAAAGATGCTGAATGCTCCTGCAGTCTGCAGCCACAGACTGCTGAGAAAACAGACTCTGTCAGGGTTGAGCTGCAGGAGAACGATGCAACCGCCGCTCTGGATCCTCAACACGGGTACAGACAGGATGAGGGGTTCAGGGCCAGACAGGTGGACCAGAACCGGGAGTTAAGTAACCATGGTTCAACTGAAAGTTATATTTTGGAGGAAGTTTTATGTGAAAAGGCTGCAGAACAAACCTGCATCTCAAAGACGTGTCGCTCAAACGACGAGAGCGAGGATCCATCAAAGCCAGCTGTGACCCTGGACCACAATGCAAACGTTATTTTGAACACAGAGCTCCCACATGACGCCGAGCCGCTTGATCCAAGCGCCATTTTGCTCTCCTTAGGGTCAGTGTCTTTCATATTTAACGCTGACGCGCTGTTGAAACAAGACGACGCGTTCTCAACACCCGCTGCCCTCGAGGGAAAGTCCCCCGCGGCTTCCCCGCTGAGATCCTCAAGTCACGACCCGTCTTCTGCATCCTCGGGACCAGAGGTTCGTTTGGGGAAAAGGGAGGCCACCGGTTTGTCTTCTACCTGCCAGAGGGGAACCAAGACTCCCAGAAAACAACCTCATCCCTCTCGGAGCGCCGACATCCAAGACCCGAACTTCCAGGGAGTGACGTTCAGGATGGCAACGGAGCTGGACGACACCAGGGAGCAGTGTCGGCTCCTCGTTACGTCCAAGTACAGGTAAAGACATCTTTAGTACTTTTCTTTTTTTTTTAGTTTTTCTTGGGTGGACATTTATAAAATAAACACTTCTTGTGTGCACTCGTCACAGCATGGAGCCCTGCAGGAGTGTGAGGAGGCCGCGGCGGAGAAACAGGACGTTGCAGAAATCCATTAAAATGAGCAGTTCAGATGAGGACAATGACCCTGTGAATAATCCAAGTAAGTAATGGCCAAGAAGACGCCAGGTGAGGGAAAGACGGGGAAAAGAGCACCGGAAACAGAACTTTAAAGTTGGAAATAAAAAGGAAATGGTTAGAAAATAATTCATGACAATTTTATTTAGCAACTGGAGTCTGGTGGGGGCCTCCTGCTCGCTTCCCTGACGCCCCGGTCTGACCTCACCCTCATTGCAATACATAAATTACAAATTCTAACTCTAATAATTATTCCTGGCATTATCATGATATATTATTTCATAGTGTATTATTATATTAAGTTATGAAATCTCATGGGATGTTAAACTATAGTATTATTATATTGTTATATATTATAGTATGGTGATACCATTTGGCTATATGTTATAATATTTTATAAAAATTATGTTATATTAGGATATTACTATATTATTATGCTATATTTATATGATATCGTGCTACACCACTCTATATGATAATTATTTATTTGTTTACTCTCGAATTAATATTCTCAATTTATGTATCTACTTTCATCATCTTATTTACACACACACACACACACACACACACACACATATACTGATGTCGTCTTTTGTCGTTGTTTGCACTGTATGTTAATAAATTAAAAAAATAAAACATTTATTTAGCATCTATTACAACAGAAGTTTGCTCTAGGGGTTGGGCATTCCTGGTCCTCGAGGGCTGGTGTCCTACAGGTTTTAGATGTTTCCCTGCTTCTTTGCACCATGATACAAGTTGATGTGTCGTTAACAGAATTGTGCAGACCTTGATTACAAGCTGATGACGATGATTAATTAGAATCAGGTGTGTTAAAGCAGGGAAACATCTAAAACATGCAGGGCACCGGCCCTTGAGGACCAGGATTGCCCAACCCTGCTCTAGGCACTTTCCAGAGACCCTGAACATGACCCTCGAGCAAAATAAGGGATGTTACGAACAGTAGGGTGTATATAAAGTTAATAAACGTCATAAATCAAACTTTCAGACAAAATTTTAGCAAAAATAACACCACGAAAATATTTTTTTATTCTTGGTTAAAATGTGTCAAGCTTTGTATAAAATGCTCTCATGTCCACTAGATGGCGCCACATCATCTCAACGTCATCTGAGGGTGTTTGTTAGAGGTGAATTCATCTGAAAATTTACAGCAAATGTCATAAACTCAATCTAAATTAATAAAATTAGATAAAAATAGGGTGAAAAGGAGCACGATTTCAAAATTAGGGGCTTTGAGCCTCTTTATTTTCCTGTAACAGGTCAGTTTTTCCTTTAACTTTAAAGATTTGTCCGTTTTTTTTATTATTAATAGTGAACATTTTAACATTTAGAGAATCTGTAAAACTACCCGGATACACTCTAAAGCCCTTCTTGTGTTCAGGTCACCTCAGACGTGACTCATGGGTGCTTAGGCGTCCCGCACTGGGGACGTTGGCAGTGGATCCCCGGGGTCCCGTGGGGGGGGTTGGTTCTCACACGTCCTCTGTGGATGTTGAGTCGGTGTCACGGTCACTTGGTCACGCTCCAGCAGCCGTCCCCGAGCGGGTTGGCGGTGCAGCCGTGCTGCCATCAGAGAGCGCTGTTGTTAACCGCCGACAGATGTTCCCCTCATCTGGTTGTGGTTTCCCTGTTGTGGGTGATCTCTGTACGGCCTTGATCTCTTTATGTTGGCAATTTACAGTAAAATGAAAGACAAATGTTACCGTGAACTGGTTAAAGTTTTAAACTAGGGTTGTTTTTTAAACGAATGCCTCCCTAAGTAGTTTTTTTTTTGTTTTTTTTACATTTGTCTTTTTGTATTATATCTGTTTCACAAGAAGGTAAAATCTGCGCGTCGTGCTGCACCAGCAAGACCCCGATGTGGAGAGACGCCGAGGACGGGACGCCGCTCTGCAACGCCTGCGGGATAAGGTAACTCCCATCATCACTTTAGGAGCTCCGCCAGGCATTTAGGCTCACCTTCGTCACTTTGAGCTGCTTTTTATCGTACGAAAAGTGCTATTTGAATAAAGTTTGATTGATCACAGTTTTACAAAGGGTTAGATTTTGTTTTTATTCATTTAACGAGACCACTAAGGCTTATCGGGGTGGATTCTTGTAGGAAAACCTTGTAGAAGGACTAAAATGTTTCTCGCATCAAACAAACGGGACCTCCGCGGTTTAACATCCACATCCACTTGTTATTTCCAGCAGTAAATATCCCAGTATGTGAGAGGTTATGTCATGTAAAAGCATTTCCGTGGGTTTGCAGCAACTCGTAATCATACCGATCAATAAGCAGCCACAGATGCCAACATGAAATAAAGTTTTTAAAGGGCAGGGTTACATCAGAGTTAATGGATGCGCTGCGAAGAAAGTCTCGCCGGTTTTAACTCTGAGCGCTGACTGCTACGAGGCAATAAAGAGCGAGACGCTACGTCATGATGTTTTCACCCCACGACGACAACAGCGACAGGCTTGTTTTTGTTTTCTGATTTTTGTGATGCGAGTCGGTTTCTTGGGAAGGAGACGGAGGTAAACACCGGCGCCGCGCAGCGGTGACTTTTAAGATGCCGTTTTTGATCAATGACATCAGTACGTGAGACCCGACTGCTGTCGTCCTTGTGGGACAAAAGTCCCCCGTAAGAAACTCAACCAAACTCGCATGTGTGGCGTCAACTTCTCATCTTCTACCTGGAAGATAAAAATCGCTCAAATGGCACTCGGTCAGGGACCTCGGCACAACTTGACCCTGTAATTGACTCTTTCACCGGTTTTCACCCCCAGAAGATGATGATTTGTGGCGTGTGAGCCCCTGATCCCCCGATCCCCCCCTCCCATTGCTCCTCACCAACACAACCACCTCCTTAACCGACCAAAGCCAAAACAACCCTGCCATCAGAGAGGAGGAGAGAGGATGAGGAGGCAGAGCCAGGGAGGTCCATCGGATGGGAAACCCTCCCCGCTTCCCCCTAAACTCATCAGTAGTTTAGTCACAACAACCTCCATTACTTTACCTCAGATTATTTCATAAAAAAAAAAAAAAAGTCAGAAGTAAAAACCTCTGAATCAAAGTAAAAACCTGTGAACTCGGCTGAAACGTTCAGTTCAGGAGGAGACTGACGTCTTTTACGTGTAAAAGCTTTGTCGTTGTCATAGTTTGGATCTGGCAGTCCAACATTTCATTAAGCCACCAGCTCCAACTTTCTCTGCCTCGGAGGTCTCGGGTTACCTTCGCCGGGATTTGAGACGGCGTCACGCCGGAGCTTCCCCCCGACACGCGTCTCGGATGTCAGAAGACCTCAGGCGTCCACAACAAGATGCTTCTGTGCAGAGATTAAACGTATATGTTCAGGTTTCATGAATATCGTGTGTAAAAGTACTGATGCACTTTACTTTATTTTTATTTATTTAATGCACATCTTAGAAAAGTATTTATTTATTCTTAGATACATGTATATAGACGGCACTTCTGCTTCATCCTTGCAGTGATTTTAACCGATGCTTTGCAGTTATTTTGCAGCATTTCAAAATTTTGGTTTCAGCAGCCGTCCATATTTAAGGCTCTGAGTTTGTTTAATCAAAAGCGTTTGATCACAGTTGACCGTCTCTTTTTCTTCCTGTCAAATCTCTAAAGGTATAAGAAGTACAGAGTGCGCTGTGTCAACTGCTGGCACATCCCTCGGAAAGAAGGCAACTCCAACTCGCGGTGCCTGAAGTGTGGAAACTCTGCGAGACTGGCCTCGGCCCAGCGGAAACACAGCACTTAGGGAACGTACACAAACAGGTTTTTATGTCCAGCTCTGATCATATTAAAGCAGTTCTCCTTTCGTTTCGGAGTTCTTTACAGTTGAGTGCTGACGTGGAGGTGACACGAGTGAAACCGCTGAAATGACGACTTCAACATTTAGATAAAGACTTTTACAAAAACAGGGAATCTATTCATCTTTAAAAGTAACGATTTGGGATGAGTAAACGGATATTTAATGGCAGCTGTCACTGCTCGACGCGCTCGGTGAAACATGCATAAACAATTGTTGAGGTTTTTCATCTTTACAGCTTCAGTGTTTCTTGAGTTGAGGGTTTAACGGTGCTGGTTCATGCAGGTTTCTTTGTTCTGCAGGAAAACCTTCAGCTCGACAGGTTGAATTAAGTTATTCTGATTTGTGTTTTGGGACTTTGTTACCTTTTCTTTTCTTTGTTGGTTTTGTATTTGGATAATATCATATATTTAACTGTTGTTTTGAATCGGTGCACCTTATTTCATGGCTGTTTACTGCGAAACGGCGAGCGGATCTGTGTGAGTTTCTGTATTAAATACAATAAGAAACTAATGTTTCCTGGCTCTTTCACGTCTGAGTAAATCCACGAGCAGCAATTTTTAGAAAAAATATGACTTTCACATTTAAGTGGGAGGAGGACTCGTAAGGAGGCTTCCCACAGTTTCCTCAGCCCACCCGGCACCGCAGGCCAAGTGGGTGGCCCTATATGATACAGTGGCGCTATTATTTCATCGCGGATTACGTCGTCTTTTTTTTTCAGAGGTGTAACCTCCCTCACCACGTGAGAAAACCTCCGGCTCAAGGCCGACGGAAACAAACGAAGACAGAAAGGAGAAGTCTTGTTTGATCAGACTTTAAATGACTGTGTTCATGTTTAGTTTTCACCATCTTTGACGCAGCGCAGAGAAAGTACAGTCTTATTATTAGAAATGGATGAAACAGTTGCTGATTATTGGTTTTGCTTTCATAATAAAAAAAGAAATGTATCGGTTGGACTCAAGATAAAAAGCACAAAAAGCCCCAAAACGACTCTAGAAATAAGTTGGTGTTTAGTTTCAAAACGTAGGACTGTCCTAGATAGATATTAGATAAGTTTAAGAACAGGGATTTTGTCTTTTTTTTTTTTTTTTTTTTTTTAATTTTGTCCCTCATTCATTGAAACAGGCAAATATAGTTATATAAATGACAAAAACATGTTGGGGGGGGGGGGGCACTAATATTCAGATGGAAAATGTAAATGAGAGGTGACAATATTAATCTTGAAGAATAATAATAATAAAAAAGATTCAATAGAAAGATGTCAAAAATAAGTCATTTTTCTCTCAGTTTGAAAACAAATATTAATGTACAATCTATCAAACAGTTAACGACTGCTCAGGAATTAATGCGTTATTTAGGTTATTCTGGATAAAACCCAAGATGACATTTCCCAAATAAAATCTTTAGAGAATTGACAGCAAATGTACAAACAAAAAAAGTCAGAATAAAGCTACACTAAGGACATGTAGACTGAAACTCTGAGATTATTTTATTTTGTAGGGTATAAAAGTTGATTAAAACAAGGTTTCTTTAACTTTGTTTTGCATACATGTTCACTACTCCCACAATCACTTTTTTTCAGTTTCTAACTTAAAAACTGTTTAATAAACATGGAAGCTCTTAAAGGGCACAAATGAACCTCTGCAGTTTTTAGCCTGAGGGTTCCTCTCGAGGCCCCGAAGGTCCAAGTGCCTTTAACGCCACCGTTGGCCCGTAGGCTGACAGTCCTGCACGTGTTCGCCGACCAGGAAGAAGAAACGGGGGACAACCCTACACAACCCGCCCCGGGACATCTGACAATGACTGAACAAGTGCAGTAACTGGGACGGAGTCCAAGGTTACTGGGTTGTCTCTGGTTTCTGCTGACAGAAGAAAATAATCAAACATCCCATCAAATGAAAGGGGAGCCGATTAGTTTAATGTGGAAAAAAGTCTCATAATAAAAATACCTTGTGGGTTCAGATTTAACAGTAAGAATATTTGTAACCGCACCTGCAGCATTTATGTCAAGTCGGAGATGGAAAGCATTCAGTCAGCAGATGATGTCCAGTGTTACGTTACGTGTTCACGTTTTATCTTTACTATCAACAAATATTATACATATGCAAAATGTTTAAATCTATACTCTCTAATCGTAGATGAGATGTTTAAAAGTTTGTACAAGTTGATGCTTTAGTGGCAGTAAACAAACCCTTATCATCATACGCTTTCACTAAACTATAAGTTACAGTTCATTTCATTTGTTTTACCCAAAGTTCAGTGGGAATAATTCTCAAAATGACAAATTATTCATAAACATCTTTTATTGTCACTGCTCATGAAGTTAAACTATTTAGATGCCTACACGACATTCATGTCAATAAAACACAAAAATGCACATATACACTAAAAACTGTTAAATTATACATTATAAATTATGAAATCACAAAACAACAATGACAGTTTTAGCATAATAAATGCGTGCTAAGGCAAAAAGAAGATTGCTGAGAAAGTTTAGACCCAACTTTGTAAGTGAATAAAAACCAACAATTCTTTGATTATTAAACAAGAAAATGGTATGTTTATTCAACACTTAAACGAATCAAAGTAGAATAGTGAATGATTGAATCAGAGGATGGAGTTAAGTTGGGGAGAGGAGGAGGACTCCTCGAGTGGGAGGTTAAGGCTGATTTATGGTTCCGCGTTACACCAACGCAGAGCCTTCGCAGTACGTTGCGCGTCGCCGCGTAACCTACGCCGTAACCCTACGGCGTGAGGTACGCGTCGATTTACGCGTCAGGCTTTAGGAGGTTCAGGATGCGCCGCCGTTTTTGTGAATGAACGCGGAGCTGCGGGGGGGTCAGACGGCTGATACCGGCGTCCCTCCGCGCACCCCGGATCCTCCGGACCTTCCGGACCCTCCATGACCATGACCCTGGACCGCACATCCATGGAGGAGACGGATTTACGCGCGGACTCGGAGCGGCGCGCATCCTCCTCCTCCTCCTCCTCCTGCGCCCCGCAGGACCAGGACCATGGTCCCGGCGGCAGGAGAAGCTCCTCCAAGCCTCCGTACTCCTACATCGCCCTCATCACCATGGCCATCCTCCAGAGCCCCAAGAAGAGACTCACCCTGAGCGAGATCTGCGACTTCATCAGCCTGCGCTTCGCGTATTACCGAGAGCGCTTCCCGGCGTGGCAGAACTCCATCCGCCACAACTTGTCCCTGAACGACTGCTTCATCAAAATGCCCAGGGAGCCCGGGAACCCCGGCAAGGGGAACTATTGGACCTTGGACCCCATGTCGGCCGATATGTTTGAGAACGGGAGTTTCCTGCGCCGGAGGAAGCGCTTCAAGAGGCAGCGCTTGTACCTGGAGTCTCTGAAGGAGCGCGGCCTGCAGGCGCCGCCGGCCGCCCTGGGGGCGCACGGCTTCGGCTCGGGTCTCCACGGCTCCCCGGGGGCGGACCTGCACCTCCGGGAGCGCCTGGGCTCCCATTTCAGCCTCAGCATCCCCCACGTGAGCGGCATCCTGCCCGCGCTCTCCTCCATCATCTCCAGAGGATCCCCGGCGCTGCTCGCCTTCGAGCGTCTGGACTCGGGACGCTGCGTCGCGGGGCCGAACCCCCCGTTCATCACCCCCGCCTCGCTCCACGGGATCATGCCCGGCTTCCCCGTTTCACAATTACCATTTTTCCCCAACGGGATCATAAAAAGTCACCTAATTTAATGAATTTGGGACGATGACGCTCTTCTTCCACGCTCCCTCCGGAGCCACGGTACCGTCAGTCAGGGGCGTCAATTGGGTATGGCAAGGTATGGCAGCCGCCCCACCGTTGCTTCAAGGGTTAAATGTAAATGTGTGTTTTTTAAATACATTTATGGAATAACTACAAATGCAAATAAGAACAACATGATCGATTTCACTAGTTATTATACACTGCAAAAATTCAAAATCTTAACAAGAATATTTGTCTTATTTCTAGTTAAAATGTCTAATTTTTAGTCTCTTTTTAAAAACATCTCATTACATTTAAGACAAGACTCAAAAATAACCATTTTCACCTGTTTCAAGTAGATTTTCCCTTAAAATAAGTAAAAAAATCTGCCAATGGAACAAGATTGTTTTTCTTGTAATAAGAAAATAAATCTTGTTCCACTGGCAGATTTTTCTACTTATTTCAAGTGAAAATTTACTTGAAACAGGTGAAAATGGTCAAATAACAAGTTATTTTTCTGGTGATGAATCTTTTTTTAAGTGTAATGAGATTTTTTGACTAAAAATGAGACATTTTAACTAGAAATAAGACAAATATTCCTGGTAAGATTTTGAGTTTTTGCAGTGAGCGAGACTGCATTTGAAAAAATTCAAATTTTCTTGACCACACACATAAGCTCCATAGCAGACTTCTGTGATGAGTATTTGCTGGAGGTGTTGATTGATACTCTAGTTAAGTTCTGTGACTCGTAACCTTGCCATACCTTAGCTTCGACTGAATTGACGCCACTGCCGTCAGTAAAACAATAACATTACAAAAATGAGCGTATTTAATGTGGGCCTAAGCCTTAAATTACTCCAGGCCACAGCTTGAAGTAATTTGTTTACACATATTTTGTCAAGAAAACTCCCGCACACCTTCCTCTCAAGGCATCAAACTCAAGGCATCAAACTTTGATGCCTTGAAAAAGGTCTATGACCGAAACGTTGGCCTAATACACAAGTGTACGGGGAGGAGAAGGTTTTCTTGATAAATTTGGCTGCAGCTTTCCTCCGACACACCTTTCTGCAAATCCGGTGTGCAAAAAGTTTTAAAATATTTTGTAAAAACTGATATTTTGTGATATTTTTTTTAATTAAGATTTGTTTCCAATAAAAAGGGAGGACGTCATTGTGTGAGATTTTAATTAAGCCTAAGATAATTTGTATTGTTTCTCGGTTTTATTTGATTATATTTTTGTATTCTGTTGTTGTTTTTTTTTAATTTTTGGCAAATATGAATAGCTTGCTATTTTAATATAATAAGTAAAACACTTGTCACAAGTGCTATAAATAAAATCAGCATTTCATGTAAGGATGAATGGTCTTTTTTCAAGAAGTATAAAGATATATATAGGCCCATAAAACATGTTTAAAGGTAAAATAATATGCCACGTGCATTTATTAACTGCTGCTTATCAGGGATCTGGTGTTGGGGCAGCAGGAGACTCTCAGCCCTCCTGCAGCTCCTCCAGGAGGCCTGAGACGGTTCCCGGCCAGCAGGGAGAGATATCCCCACCGGCGAGTCCTGGGTCTGCCTCAAGGCTTTCCCCTGGTCGGATGTGCCTGAACACCCCCCTGGCCGGCGTCCAGGTCACTTCCCGACCAGATGCCTGAACCATCTCAGATGATCTGGGTGGCAGGTGAAGGCTCGGGCCTTGACTTTTATGCCACGTCGAGTGGCTGGTTAAAAACTCACTGGGGCTCCTAACATTTTACGCAGAGGCCACAGTCCTTTAAAGTATGTTCAACTATTATAAGCTCAACCATCTGCACAAACACGCCTGTAAGTAGAAACAGAAGCTGGTCCGAAACTGCAGCATTTATCTCCGGCTGAGAAATTTGTTTCATCTGTTAAATGAATGTAGACACAATATGAGCATGTGCACATTTTCCTTTCCCATAGCTGCCCAGTTTATCTTGAATATCCTCCACGTCATGTCTGAAAATCTGCCTGATTCAGTCGAAACATATTCGACAATACACGCCGGTCTTGTCAGCTTTCTAAATAAAAAGCACATGATCCTGTTTGCTCTGCACGCTGTCAGCATGAAAATCAGATGCATGTGGTCATCTGGCTGTCGGCTATTATTACGAGTTAAGAGAGCGTCGCATGGCTTCAGTGGGGTGCTGGTGGTATTTGTTGCTCGTTCCCCCTTTTATGTGGAGGGACGCCGTGAATGTAGCTCACAAGGCTATAGGTCGACGAGTTGGAATTACCTCCGGGTCTCTTTTCCTTGGTGCTTCACCTCGACCTTGATGGAAAACATCACGGGATTAAAGAAATCTGGCTCAAGAAGTTTGTAAGGAATCAGGAAAAGACGACCGCCATCGCCGACTTTGATCCACAAAAGAGGATTATTACACTTATCATGCGCAAGCGTCTGTTAAACATACAAATATGAAATGTTAGTTAATTATCAACTTTGATCATTAAGAAAAAGTAAATAAAAAGCCAGAAAATGTGTCACTATACATAGTCTTGATTAAACAAGGTTTCCCAACAAAATCAGTTGACCCAGACACATTTATGTGCCATAAACTGGTTGGTTCATTTATTTGTTATTTAACATTCTTTCCATTAGTAGATCACCTCCCTCAGCATCGGATCCACCCCTCCGTACTCTGTAAATTGAAAGGAGATGAGTCCACAGCTGCTGACAGCTGCAGCGGTTGGCAGGAATGATTGATTAGTTTTCATGAGTCGTGTAAATAAATATGAAGACAGGAAGGTGAGTCTGAGCAGCCTGTGACGACAAACTCCAACCTTTGTGGCATTTAAATTAAAAAAACGTATTAACTTTGACAATGTAGAACAGTGGTTCTCAAATGGGGGTACGCGTACGTGAAGGCACTCCAGGGGGTACGTGAGATTTTAAAATATACATATATTTAAAAAAGTAGCATCCATGCAAAAATCCTTTAAAAATAAATATTTCATAAATAATTGAGGAAAATATAAGTCTAAATTCATAAAATGAATTTTATCTTCAGGAGTAGGCTATTCAACTTAATATCCTAAAACCGCAGAGAATCCCCCACACCAGGATGGTTCCACCTAACCTGTCAATCACCTGGCTTCACCTGTCAATCACTTGGACCAACGATGGAGTCGTGGTTGAAGCATAGCAGCAATATTTTTATGTTTAATAAATCAGTTACTGATGGCACAGTGCTCTGTTTTAGGTCTTTTTTTTTTTACAACCAAAAGTGCTCTGCGCTGGTTAGGAGGTACTTGGCTGAAAAAAATATTTCACAGGGGGTACATCACTGAAAAAAGGTTGAGGACCACTGATGTAGAAGACTAATACTGCTGAAGGAGACATTAAAGCTCCTTTCCTTGTTACATGTTAGAGCATCCATCCATCCATCCATCCATCCATCCATCCATCCATCCATCCATCCATCCATCCATCCATCCCACTTCTTTCTGCTCGGGATCCAGGGGTCTTCTAGAGCCCGTCCCAGATCTCAGACGGTACAACCTGAACAGGTTCCCAATCCATCTCAGGTCCAGCCATGCTCACACTCACTCTCACAGAATTCAGAATCCCCAGCTGGCTTAAAAAGCATCTTTTTTGGGACTCTGGGAGGAGACAATAGTACCCGAGAAAACCCACGCAGGCATGTGGAGAACATGGAAACTGGTGTATGAACCAGTTACCCTCCAGCTGAGAGGCAACAGTGCCATCTTCTCTTCACAGGGCCGTAACCCTCCCAGGGGTCAGATGTGGGACTCTCTTACTCAAAAATCCATCTGATTCTATTATCCTTTCCTTTAACTTCACAAAGTCCCCATCAGAAAAAAAACCCAGCTCAATTTCACAAGCTTCTAGTTAACTACCGCAACTAAACTATTTTCCCCACAAGGGAACTTGAAAAGTTCATTTTGACATGAGATACAGGTGTTGAGGGTCAGGCGTGTTTGTAAAAGTATGGCAGATCCAAAACTCACCAAGTGTGAAGCTTTGAAGGGGAATTAATCGTATTAAAGGCGTGAAATAAGAAATGTGCACGTGAATGTTTTCATGTATCTGGGTGAGAGAGGTCGGCTTCTCGTGTCTGCGTTTCAGGAATCAGCTGTCTTGTCTCGTCAATAGGAAATAATGATCTACTACTGTGTATTTAAATTAATCTATTTATTGTTTAACAGTTTAATTAAATGAGCTTAAACAAACACATGAAAGTGTAAAAGCGGGATGAGTTTGAGAGATGAGATCAAATCGTGGTTTCAAACAAACCAAAATGCAGAAACAGGAGATGAAACTAATGAAAAACATCATGTTTTTGTTTTTTAGGCCTTAATTCTTTTATTTTTATGAACAACACATGCATATGCGACTGTACGGGGCTATTTATGCACACATCACGATCAGTTCAACATGTTTCTTAATTGTGTTTTGTTTTATTTTTATTATTTTTTTACCGACAAACTAAAATATTGACTATAGTTAAATCACGTAAAAGCAAAGATTATCAGAGGACCGGTAACCAGACGGATCATCTTGCAGGAACTGCAGTTATATTAACTCTGCAGGTATGAAGCTGATCTTTTCCAGGATTTCTGGAGCTCAAAGCTGTTCTCATGCCATCTTTAAAACAGCTGCCTTCCTCCTAAATAACCCCACAGGGAGCAGTTTGCTTTTCCTGGCATGCTGACTCACACTGGGTTTTATCCAATTACGCTGCATATGCACACTCACGACCCCGCTTCCTCCTCGGAGAACGTTCCGCGTCTCTCCGCGGGATTTGGCCGACCCGAGTCGTGAAGTGTGAGCCAGAGCCCCCGAGATGTTATGTGGTGTGAGGCCTGTGCAAGGATATGCAACCCCCCCCCCCAGAATAGAAACTCATCCATAATTATTGAAGCATAATCTTTGTATGTATGTAAATTAATCATATTTCTCAACTATTCTACAGTGAAGTTGAGATATTAAATATTCTGGGTTAAAACGACTCCTTTTCTCAGATGGTAAAGAGAGTAAATGTTTGTTAGGAACTGAAACGATGAGTCTGATCAGTTTTGAGTAAAACCAGAAGATGTGTTTGGGGCAAAATGACGACAGATTTTAAGACTCGAATTGTAAGAAGATGTCCTTTTCATTCTCTTCCTTACAAAGTCAACATGACCTCAGCCGGTCGGGAGTAAAACAATACTGGAGAGGGTCAGTTTTGAGTTGTCAGAAGCTTAATTCTGATGTAAGTTAATTGCACTAAGTGATCCGATTGTTTGTCCGTTTCCTTCTTCCTCTAAGGAGTATTCATGACAGATCCTAAGCCATCTTTTTGAGGACGTGGGTTTGTGATTGGGACGACTGAGTTCATAAAATGAGTCATTAAAGTGAAGGCTTGAAATGGAAACCAGAGCAACAGCTGTAGGAACGGGAAGATGGCAGCTGTATCCCAAACAAGGAGGCCATCACGTCACCGCGTTGCCCTGAAACTGATCAAACAGCCCCGGGAATCTGTCTTTGTGCGTGTTTTCATCAAAATACTTGGACTTCACGTCCGCATGTAGAAACGTTTCTGGAGTTTAACTTGATGTCAAATCCCTAGGGGACATAAAAGAGAGTCACATGACCTCTCAAAGCTCACTGGGCTGTTGTCGGCCTTCGATTTGACTGCAGCTGAAGGTCAGTTTGATCTCAACTGTTGTGTCTTCATAAATAACTAAATAATAATAATAATAATAATAAAAGACAAACAAAGAACAGTAGAAGTCTCTTCCTGTACTTTTGCTTTAACTTGTAAGCCTTTATGAAGATGAGACACGTATCCCACCCTGAAAGCTGATTTAGTTGATATTTGCCGTTAATGTAACCCCCTCAGGGAGAGACAGCTGTGGCGTAGTGGGCTGCGTCAGTGGATCTCTAACAGGGTGAGTCCTGTCAAATACTAAAGCATACCTCGGCTGTCCTTCGGACACTTTAATGACAACAGGACTCAGTTATTTAAGCAATTTTTGTTGGAACTCAAACCAATTCTGCTCTGAAAACGAAGGCTATACGTTGCAACGATTTCCCAGCAAATACAGACAGACAGGATGCACTGACTTTTTGTCCGTGACCTTGTTGCTATGGTGACAGCTGAGCAACACGACATGACAATGAAGTCACTGGGAAAACCAGTGTGCTGATTGGTTTATTTTACTTTTATCAGTACGTTTTGTTGGATTAAAACTTAATGCATGTTAACATGGAGTTATGTTTAATGCATAAACCTCAGCTCATTAATGTTATATGTTTTTGTGTTTATTTGCTGGAAAAGGAAAAAAGAAAACAAAAGGAGGGCCTGAAACGTTTGGGACATTTACCGACATTAGTTTAAGTAAAAGAAATTACCAATTTGACGGACTGGCGACCCGTCCCCTGCCTCCCGCCTGCAATGAGCTGGGATGGGACCCAGCAGACCCCCGTGACCCTGCACAGGATATAACCAGTACTCGAGTTGAGGGGGGATGAGGGGGGATGGCATCCCCTCTGAAATAAAAACGGTCCAAACCATCCCCCCCTGTAAAACTGCCATCCCCCCTTTCCATCCCTTATGTCATTTCATCAATGAATGTGGTATTACTGCTATTTCAACATATTTCAACATCACCAGAAAAATAAGACCAGAAAAATAACTTATTTGACAACTTTCACCTGTTTCAAGTAGATTTTCACTTGAAATAAGCAGAAAAATCTGCCAGTGGGACAAGATTTATCTTCTCATTACAAGCAAAAAAATCTTGTTCCACTGGCAGATTTTTCTACTTATTTCAAGTGAAAATCTACTTGAAACAGGTGAAAATTGTTGTTTTTCCAATGATGAGTCTTGTTTTAAGTGTAATGAGATTTTTTTTACTAAAATGTGACATTTTAACTAGAAATAAGACAAATATTCTTGTTAAGATTTGGAGTTTTTGCAGTGATCCATTTTACTTATCCTGTGAAGGACAGAGGCATATTGATAAGTTCAGAAAACTGTTTTTTATTGTTGTGTTTTGATGTATTTGATGTAAGCCCAGTGGATATTTAAAGCTTAAAGAAGGCTGCATTTAACTGCTGCTATGTCATTCCTGCAGTATTTCTGCAGGTGTTTTGGTCACTGCTATTATTTGTAATATATTATATTATTTGTAATCAGCACAAATTATCTGTCCCCATATGATAAAATCCACCATCCCCCCTGATTCTTTTTTACAACTCGAGTACTGAATATAACGGGTATAGAAAATGGATGGATGGATAAATAACAGACAAGTCAATAGTTAAAACCAACCGAAACCAGATTTCTCTCCCTCTGCTTTGGTCTGTGGCAAACATGTTTCCTGTCAGTGGAAATGCTGGGTGGATCCCGCAGATGTCAGAAAAATCATCATTCATTTGGCCCAAATACGAAGATAAGAAGAGTTTTAGACGTCCTCTTGTGTAGAAAAGATCAAGAACCCCGTAAACCTCGAGTGAAAGACGGTTGAATGCGCCTGAAAGTTATTTAGCCATGACGTGCAGAAAGCAGCTCAGTGGTCGTCTGAGTTGGTTTGACTGAAGGTTTTGCATTTGAAGAACCGACGCTGGTGCAGTTTGTAAATAGTGGGAGGGTCTTTAATGCATCCCAGAACGTCACCATTGATTACTAAACAAATTAGTCAAGGTTTGGATGAACTGAACTTCTTAAACTCTAAACGCTTCGCTGTGTTTAATGAGAAATTAAAAAAGACGCTTCTGACTCTGATGTTTTCAAATGTAGTTGGGTGGAACAGCAATCCCTCAGTTATCTGATTGTACTTCAGTCCCGTTTGAAGAACACATGCTGTTGTGTATGATGCTCATAAACAATCCCCAACACATGTTGTACAACTGGTCTGTAATAAAATACTTCAGATCTGAAATGAAACATGTTGTGCTTTCTGAGATCTTCATGAAGTCGCTATGATGACGTTGTTCTTCACAGGAAAACCAAACCAAACCACTCAGCTATGAATTGTTGGTGTCATCGAGGTCATGGCGATCCTCGAACGCTCAGAGCTCATCACGGTGTTTCTCAGGGTTCTGTACTGGGGCCAAACCTTTTTTCACTCTATATGTGCGGCCATCAGGGTTTATTATGAGGCAACATGGCGTAAACTTCTATTGTTGTGCAGAACATAAATACGTCTATCCATAAAGCCAGATGAGACATTTGAGCTATCTGGATTACAAACACGAGTCATACGGCCACCAAGTCTGTTTTTTAAAGTCCTATTAATTAGTTTTTCCCTTTGATTGCATCAACGTGAAGATTTGATACAATCTGTTAGCTAGGTGGTTCTTTCTTTTTGTTTTGATATTTTTATTAGGGGGTAAGGCACAGTTGAACAGGAATAAACAAAAAAAGATATACAGTCTACCTACTTTTTTTTTTTTTTTGGATTAAGAACAGAACAAAAAATGCACACAAAATAATGACAAATACATGAAAATTATTATATTCTTATATATAAGTAATATTTAAGTATTAAAGCTAAACAGTATGAATTAAAAAATAGATGAATAAAAAGGGAAAACAAAAAAAAAACCCAAAGCAAAAAAAAACAAAAAAAAACACAAAAAAAAACACAAAAACAAAAGAAAAGTAAATAAAAAGATAAATAAAAAGGAGGAAGAAAGAGAGGAATGAGAGAAGAGAGGGAGGGGGGGGAATCCGTCAATCAGGAGGCAGGGACTGGAGAGAGTGGAAGAATGTAAGAAAGGGAAGCCACTTATTATAAAATTTGTTGCAACTAGGTGGTTCTTTCTTAATTGTAATTTTACAAACTTTGACCATGGGCTCGATTGGAACGAATGGGATCAATTCGATTGAGTATAATTTATATGAAGTGGACTGTCTTTGATACGACTGTATTTGACTTGTCTTCTGTGTAAAATACACAGGATGTTATAATAATAATGACTTGGATTTATATAGCGCCCTTCAAGGCATCCAGAGCGCTTTACAGAGATCATTATTCATTCATACACATCCTCACTGGTGGTGATAAGCTACGTTTTGTAGCCACAGCTGCCCTGGGGCAGACTGACGGAAGCGTGGCTGCCATATCGCACCTAATGGCCCCTCCGACCACCACCAACATTCAAACACATTCAAACACATTCACACGGGGCAAGGTGGGTAAGGTGTCTTACCCAAGGACACTACGACAGCAAACTGGGACAGAGCGCCCCTATAAATTATTGTAATACAAATAAAGGTGAAATGAACTGAATTTCATGAAAAAAATGTTCACATCTCAATAGATAAACGTATACCGTAATGTCCTCTTTATTGCAGCTACTTCTCCCAATCACTTGTTTTTTCTGCAGGTCTTAATATTGCAAGTGTTGTAGGTGTTTAAATGTCTGACCACTCCTTTGAACAGTGACATCAATGTGAGAAAAGTTGATACACGTATGAATATATTTCAAAGTTCACATCACAGACCCCACCATCATACAATACTGTAATTTTCTAAATACTGATCTTCATGCCCCTAGTCATGCGTTAATGAAGCACAGACCACCTAAAGAACCAATGTAAATTAGAAATAGTTAACAATAATATGAAAATGGTCTTTTGTAAACAGTTTTTACTGTTTGACAAATAAACTCAGTAATAAAGAGTCATTTTCTTTACTAGCTGATGTATTTATGCAGCTCAACAGGAATGTTCCTCATTCACTAAATGGTATAAATGTCGTGCTTTTTTTCCACGGACAAAGTCTCATTTTAAAAAGTTCCATACACATAATATATTGATTTTCTGCAGCAATGCACAAAGCCGTTCCTCTGCTTCATCTAAGTGTCTGGACCTTCTTACCTGTTGAGACTTTAGAGAAAGAAAGCAGCACATAAGAAGTTGCATCCTTTTAAAAAAAATTCTAACTCTAACAAAAAGTTGTTTGTTGTTTTTGGTCCGTGTGTCTACATGAAACAGCTGAGTGTATAGTCACCATAGCTACAGCTGTCCCTGGAGATGTGAGCGCACTGACAGATTTATTAATCACAGCGCTGGAAAAAAATTGGGCTTGACACATCAACGGTATCAAAAGTGAGACGAATGAGGGAGCTTCAGTGATAGCAGGGTGGCATGTACAAACATTGTTGGAAGAGAGAGAGGAAAGAGAAAAACCCTCAGTGTTTATTACTTAAATCACCAACTGCATCCGGTGGTTATCCACTGGCAGCAAAGAATGCAGTTGCTGATTTATTTATTTATTTTTTTGCACGTTTGAACTATCCCCTGGGTTTTGCATATTTTTCGCTTGAAAAGTAGTATTGTATTAAAGTTCAGGCATCTTGTGACAATGAATCCTTGCTGAATAACATCTCAAGAAAAGGCCTGGAAGCTTAAAAGTTCTCCGAATGCTTCAGCGGTGCTGTGCATCGATGTGCTTGTTATCCTCTGTGCCAACCTGTAGCCATTAAGTATCAAAACCTATTCCTCTCCTCCTTTCTCCAAGCTGCTCTTCCCTGTTGCTTTGTAGCCAATCTTGCCTCCAGTGCTCGTATAAAAACAATATATCTGGCAGGTGTTGGAAACCTAAGCCGGGGGTACGGGAGCAGGGCACGCCAGTTCTGTCGATACTGCTAATGAGCTCTGGCCTGATTCATTGGTTCACGCACCAAACTCACCTTACAGTACTTAAAGCTGCAAATGCATTCTCATCCAGTCCTGCCAGTAGATTTAAAGAAACAAATTAGAATATTTTATAACCAAAGTGGGAGATCTGAATCAGCAAAAACAAGCGGGGACAAGAGCAGCTCAGGCATTTTAGTTGTTGCCTTAAGCTTCTCTCTGGAAGTTGTGCCTCTAATGTCTGACGGTTAAACATAACTTGTTGCTTCAGCTTAGAGATGAGTGAATGATTGGCCGCACAAAACTTAAATAGAGGTTGTGTAACTCGGTCTCTTAAGAAATAGAGAAAAGTATTAATTATAATGGAAAGGAAGATAAAAATAAAACTTTAAACAACAAAATCTTTCATGAGCTTTAACAATTAAAATTCCAAAAGCATCAAATGCTCTGAATGTAGGGAGGCGCTTGTTTCATACTTTTCTGTTTACAGAGCTGTTTCTGAAGATGGAGAATGGCCCACAGACCTCACATTGGTGCGCTTTTGTTACACTGCAAGACAAAAAAATTAAGTAATTTGTTTGTCATGTACATTATGTAAATTTCTCTCTCATACAAATGACAAAATATGCAGGTTTGGATGAGGTGACGATGCAGCAAAACACCTCCCTCACTAACTGCTTTTAGGAAACATCTTAATTACATTCCCTCTCCCCAGGGGTGCCGCAAGGCTCGCTACTCTTTACTATATGCACCACCTCAGACCTGGAGTCAGACCACGATTAGTCAGACTAATCGTGAACCTTAATGTCAAGTTCGTTTCCTAAGCCACTAAAAACAGCTGTAATTAAACCTCTGCTGAAAAAGGTCAATCTTGAGAAGACACAAATGAACAACTACAGGCCCATGTCAAACGTCCCATTTTTAAGTAAGATCATTGAAAAGGTGGTTTTTCAACAGCTAAATAACTTTTTAACACGAAATAACTGCTATGATGCCTTCCAGTCGGGTTTTACACATCACCACAGCACTGAGACGCTCTGACCAAAGTGTTTAATGACATATGTCCGAATACAGACAGCGGAAACATGTCAGTCTTAGTTTTACTGGATCTCAGTGCTGCATTTGATACAGTTGACCACAATATTTTGCTCAAATGACTGGAGAGATGGTCAGGTTTCTGGAAAAGTACTAAACTGGTTCAAAATGTACTAGGAGAACAGGAAGTACTTTGTGTTAATAGATAACTTTACATCTGAGGAGACAAGAATCACACGTGGAGTTCCCCAAGGTTCCATCCTGGGACCTCTGTTTAACATCTACATGCTCCCACTGGCACAGATTATAAAAAAACATGAAAATAAACTACCATAGCTATATATATATATATATATATATATATATATATATATATATATATATATATATATATATATATATCAAGTATATAAAGTTGTGGCACACCAGTCATTAATCTCCTTAATGCATTTACCAAGAGCCTGTACAGGGCATCGGTCTCCTGCTGACATTGTAATATGTATATATATATATATATATATATATATATATATATATATATATATATATACAACTTTCTCCAGTTAAACAAAAACAAAATTGAGATAATTATCTTCGAAGCCAAAGATAAAAGATTACAGGTCACCACAGAGCTTCAATCTATACACCTAAAAACCACCAACCAGGCCAGAAATCTGGGTATAGCGATGGATTCAGACCTAAATTTGGAAAAACACATTAAGGCAATAACAAACTATCAACTTAAGAATATAGCAAGGGCCAGATAATTTACTCACATGCCTTCTCATGTCACTGCTATGCAGATGACACACAACTCTACCTGTCATTCCCACCAGACAACCCCAACAATCTCTGCAGGAATCCCAGCGTATCTGGGTTGCTCTCTAAAACCTACAAAAAAATAAAACCTTATCTGACTCAATATGCTCAGTTCCTGGTACAGACTATGGTTATGTCGCTCCTAGATTACTGCAATGGGCTTGTTGGTGGCCTTCCAGCTTGTGGGATGAAACCACTACAAAAGGTCCAGACTGTGTCAGCACGTCTGGTCTTTAATCAACCCAGACAGTTAGACATTAGTTCTTCTTTCAAGTAGGTGTTGAATACTGTCCTCTTCCAAGAACACCTCCTGTCATGAACTGTGCTCTCCCTTTAAGTTCCTGAACTGCACTTGGAAGTCACCTTCGCAGCACTTGACCTGCACTCATTGGGATGAGCCTTGGCTGCACTTACTTTGTGATGTAATGAGGCTTGACTGAATTATTCTGCTGTATGTTGCGTAACATGTCCATAAGTGTCCGTAACATAGTGTATTCAGCATGATGTCGTAACTCGTAAAAGTGGCATTCCTTATTGTGTGTATTTCTAAAAAACTGTTTTATGATTTGGTCAAAACTTCTCATGAATTTATTACATTTTTTTCACTTATCCTTTTTTTTTTTGTAAATCAGTAAATTTTAAATCAGTAAATATCTCAAAGTGTTTCTGTCTAAATAATCTTTCTTTCTTGGCTCTGTAACGTGTTTTGTTTTTAAACCTTGGAAATGAAAAGTGCAGACTCCTAAACTGAATCGGTATAATTAATCTGTATTTCTGAAAAAGTTTGATTGCTTTCAGTTATGGCAGGAGTTTACTGGTGCTCTGGATCGGTTTCAGAGGGGTGTGCAGCAATTGGGAGGTTAGGGAGGAACAACTTGGATGTTTTCTGCTGTTGCGTTGACAGGCCTCCCATCTGGACGCGCAGCGAAAGGACCACCCTGCTCGACTCTCAGTCCTCCATAAAACACACACGCCTTCGTCCTCACTCGCTCTTTCCTCCACTCAAACCTGGGCTTTTGAACTTCTGTTTTCATAGCTGCTCGCCTTGTTTGCTTGCTCGTTCTGTCGGTGTGCATCGCGACGGTATTTGTTTATGGTGGATCAAAAGCTCTCACGGCAAATCACTACACTATCACCCCGCGGGCCAAGCATCACTGCTGGTCAGTCAACCGTCTCATGTGGAGTAGATTATGTTCTGAGGAAGACAAGCTCACAGCGTGTCAACTCTGACCTCCCAATAAAGAAGCCCGACAACAACGCCGGGAGTGAAATCAGGTGGAGTAAATAAAACCTGGTGGTAGTGATGGTGTCAAAAAACAACTGTTGCCATTATAAAATAGGAATTCAGTTATTTTATCACAATTGATTCACCTTAAAGACTTTATACATCCATATTCTCCCATCGGGGAACTTCAATCTTCAATCTTCAATCTATATTCCTAAAATGGGTACTCCCAGTACCATAAAACTGTCATTGCTGGTATTTAATTAATGTAATATGTATTGAGTATTGTGCATTTAAAATAGCACTTTATATTTACTGTGCAATCGGGCAATCTGCAATATAATTACGCACCTAACACTTTAACACTTCAGCACTCTGCACTTTAATCAGCCCTTTGATATCTAATTTTAGCATTTAATATTACTGAAATTCGTATGGTCCCCTGACCCTTGGCCTGTATGTTTCATGATCCACTATACTTTTCATTGTTTTTGCTTTTCTTTTCTCTTTTCTCTCTTGTAATTGCTCCTCCTGCCTACTGGCCATGGAAGCTAACTGTTCTACTTGTCGTTACTGTTGTTTTATTGATTTTATTATTTTATGTTGTTGACATTAACCTGCCGAAGGGACTAAAGATGAAAATTAGCCGTTGGCTATAATCTTGCATATTTACATGTATATGTTCATTAATATGTATTGTCCCTGTTATAAATAAAATAAACTCAAAACTCAAACTCAATCTCAGAATGGCTGCTTATATATTGATAAGGAATTAATTAGTTTACAAGCAGATCATAATTAGATTGTATTCATTGGACATGTTTGCTGGGAAACAAATCTGTAAACTGAACTGAATGAATCAAATTCTATTTGACAGCATTGATATAGCTTTTTTAAACGAGTTAAGAGAAACCTTTGAAAGGCAGCACAGTGGTTTGATAGTTAGCATTGTTGTCTGGAAGCTAGAGGGATCCTGGTTGAAATCTGAGCGGAGGTTCATTCGTGTGGCATTTTACACGTCTTCCCCGTCCTCGTGTGAGTTTTTCAGTTTCTTCTGACATCCAAACAACATCAATGTAGGCCAGGGGTCTTCTATCCCGCCCTTACGGTCCACTGTCCTGCATGTCTTAGGTGTTTCCCTGCAGAAACACACCTGATTCAAACAGGATCTGCACCAGCGTGGCGACGGCCCATTCATTTGAAACAGGTGTGTGAGAGCTGGGAAGTGTCTGAAATGTGCAGGACAGCGAACCTCGAGGACCGGAACTGAAGACCCCTGCGTTGGCTAATCTGGGGTTCTAACTTGCCAGTAGGTGTGTGATAGTGTGTTGTCATTTGTGTGTATGTGGCGATGGACTCCTCTAGCTAAGCAGCGCTGCAATGGGCTCCACGGGACCCTGAATCACGCTTCCATTACCCCTACATTTGTGCAAATCCTAAATATTGCAAAGGAAAACATGTAATGGAAAAATGCCTTTACATTTTCACAAATCACATTTCAATTGTACTTTTTTGCAAAAGAAAAGCAAAACTCTGAATTTGCGATGAAGGCAAGGCAAGTTAATTTATGTACATTTCATGTACAAGACAGTTCAAAATGCTTTACATAAAATTATTTTGGAAAATGCGTTAAAAAGAGTTTAAAAGCAGAATTGGAGACAGAGAGACATGAAATTAAGAATTAAAGACTCCGAATGAGCGGAACTCTTCACTTCTCGTCCTGCAGGACTATTTTGTCCATCTTCTTCAAAGTCAACGTCTTTTTTTTCTTTGTTTTGAAAACAAAGCTTGCAGGATGAGATACAGAGAGAGAAAAAGGAAACTTGTGCTCATAAAAACTAGGACAGCGTTCGATGGAAACGTCGGCCCCTGCAGCACCAGCTTTATCGCAGATTCAGAGTGTTGCTTTTCTTTTCTGAACAACATGTAATGGAAACGCATCCACCGCTAGTCAAAGACAAAAGGGCTCATGGATGAAAAATTTGACTATATAGTAAAACAATACTTCATCATAGTCAAGAAAAAATAACATTTGGATGCAAGGCTCATTAATTTTCTGGTTTAGGTATTTTTCAGGCTAATTAAATTAAAGGTCATACTTATCTGAACCTGTCAGAGTCTGAGCAACCTGAACCAGATCAAAACCAGGTCCGTCACCTCTCTGAACGCTAGAATCACGTTTACATGTCTCATAAACATGCGTGCATCTGCTTTCTGTTTCCGTAACTGTAAATCGTGATCCAACGAAAAAGGTCAACATGTGTTGGAGGAAATATTAGAACCGGTGAACTGAGATATGAAACTAATAGTCAACACATTCCCCAGTTTTTCCCAAATCGTAACAGACATGAGGGAAAACGCAGGCCAGAGTCGTCTGCACAAGCTCAAGCCGACACCTTTGAACCGTAATCTCCCCAACACAAGGGATCCCCGAGCAGCACGGCGACAGCAACCCGGTGATGGCGGGATTCACTTCCCAAACGAACAGGAAACTAGACGGCGGCGTGCTTTCATAGATGACCGGGCTGGAAATGTGAAGGCATTCCAGCGTGCGGATGCCAGATTCGTAGCAGATCGTACAACCGTGACTTATGACTCCGAGTACGAGCGGGCGAATGGGAAGTGGATAACATGGAGAGTCTGTTTCGTTTCAGAGTCGGCGCTTGGCAGCGTGCGTCCGCCCTGACTCACAGCTCCATTTACGACGTGGGACGCGTAAACTTGATTTCAGACATGGGAAATATAACTTTTTACTGCTTTATGAATTTGTTAAAAAAAAACGGTGGCATCCGGTAACCCGGAGTGATTATGAGAAAACACTAAAACGTTGATGATTGATGTTTTTAACCCTCGTTTCACGTCTCTTTAGGTTTCCATACCCATGTAGGAGATGCGTGCTAGTTCCTGCTAAGGAGACTGTCCAGAAACTGCCGGTTCATAGAGGATTTAAGAGATCAATATGGGCCGGTGAGAATATACCGGACATATTTTATGCATTTTTTCCACAAGTTAACAGAATTACATAAAGTTTTAATGAAATGCGTGACATGGTTTTGTCAGAATACTACAGAGAAACAGAGAAACAGCTCCCCTTTCAGACATGTTTCCACAGATCTGTCTGCAGCAGACGGTTTTTGGTTGTTCACTTCTGAGGTACAGCTATTGGAGCAAGATGTGAAGTTGGTAGAAGATAAAAATGCAGAGTCTCCTCTGATTTAGGTCTGTGATGACACGCTACCCTGGAAAGCTCAGAGAATTATATGTTTCTAGATCGTTGGCCACACAGGCCGAAAGAGGCCGTCTCACCCCGAAGACGTTTCGTCACATTCAATTAATGTCTCTCCTCACCATCCACCACAGCTGCCCGTCTCATGAGAACACGACGTAAAAAAAGAGGAGCTGGCCTTCACACACAACCTCAGCTTCATAAACTGGAAACAGACCGGAGGCAGCAGCCTCTGCAGCCCAAACCGGGACATGCCGTCCACGCGCTTTACACAACGGTGCAAAAACAATTGAGTTATTGTGTTATTCCGGCTGAACTCGTAGGTTTAAAATGCACGTAAACGCGATCCACAGTTCCCGTCCCTTCCCTTGACCCGGAAGTACTGGAAGCAGAGCGATACAGAGATGGGGAATAAAAATGAAAGCGATCACGACCTTATAAGACTTATCCAGACACAGAGACAGTTTCTTCCCTCACGCTGTTGCTCTGATGAACTCTCATCACTCATAGAGTCTCAGAGTAATCAATCACTGTGCAATAATAATAATAATAATAATAGTAATAATAATAATAGTAATAGTAATAATAGTAATAATAATAATAATAATAATAATAATAATAATAATAATAATAATAATAATAACACAATCATATGCTGTGACAATGCACCTTTCAATAATCATGTCTACCTCATACTGCTGCACCCTTCTTTCTTAAAAAAAAAAGGTATATATGTTAAAAGAGCTGCCATCTGTCTATTGCCTATTTACTGTAGAGTGAGCGAAAATAACCGAGTCAAATTCCATGTCTTGTCTGACCTGACCTGGCCAAATAAACATGATTCTGATTCTGATAAATCCGTCCAAACTCACTGTTCATGGTTTTCCAGTTAACGACCAATTGAAGCAGCGGCGTTAAAAGGTCGACCTGAAAAGTGTCGTGCCGAGAACCCTGGAAGGAAGCGACCGTTGGACTCTGACATACTGATCCCCGTCATGTATATTCAAAGAAATGCGCCCATTCAACTCTTTTTCATGTCACCGGTGACACATTTAGACACTTTGCATTCCTGTGATTTCAGGATTTTTTGTCCCATCGTTAATAAGTTGTGCTTCACAGCAAATATATTGTTATTACGGTCATTTCACTCGCACTTCTGACTTCTTCAACCAATCTCACATGTCTTAAAACAGAAAAATACAATAACTTCTTTAGTCTCGGAGGCTAAAGTATTCCTTGGAAGAAAAAGTCAGATGTGACTCATTCTGTAATATTAAAGGTAAGTTAAGCAATTCTACACAATTTTTAAACCAGAACCCTTAATTTCACATTCAGTGAATATCTCCTCATGATAGGAATGGGCATTATTTTACCGTTCACGATAAACCGTCAAAAAAATTCCCCACGATAAGAATTTCTTCATCTTGCGGTAAAAACGATAAATTCCCGTTGATGACGTTTTTGTGTAAAGCCTGAATTATGGTTCTGCGTTAAATCCACGCACAACGTACGGGAAGGAAGGAAGGAAGGAAGGAAGGAAGGAAGGAAGGAAGGAAGGAAGGAAGGAAGGAAGGAAGGAAGGAAGGAAGGAAGGAAGGAAGGAAGGAAGGAAGGAAGGAAGAAAATAAGGAAGGGAGGATGGGAGAAAATAAGGAAGGGAGAAAAGAAGGAAGGAAGGAAGGAAGGAAGGAAGGAAGGAAGGAAGGAAGGAAGGAAGGAAGGAAGGAAGGAAGGAAGGAAGGAAGGAAGGAAGGAAGGAAGGAAGGAAGGAAGGAAGGAAGGAAGGAAGAAGGATAAATTCCCATTGATGACATTTTTGTGTAACAAACATGGTGGATCTGAGAGAAAGATAGATTTATAGTTAAAAAGATGGAGTTGAATTGGTATTTTTTTTATCGTCATTTTTATCGTTATCGGGATAAATGCCAGAAATGATCGTGATACATTTTTTAGTCCATACCGCCCATCCCTACCTCATGATGGGGCGTAGTTCCTTGGGAAGGGGGAGGGAGGAGATAGCTCAGTGTTTTATTGATGTTTTATTCAGATAGCAACAGTGATGTGATCCCATTCAGATATCACTTACCCTACTTTTAAAGACAAACACTTCAGGGTATAAATAAAAAACTGTTATCTTGCATTATTTGTCTTATATTTATACAGGTTAGACATCTGCAGCTGACATTAATATGTTTCATTTCCAGACCTACAGTTGTAAAGCAGAGTATAGCTGAGCTCAAGTGTGTCATAGTGTCCCGTTGTTGTTGTAGTGAACTAGAGAACCGTACCTTCGCTCATCGGCATCATCGGGCCCAGGTGTCCCGTGGTTTCAGCCCAAAAGTAGCCCCAGATTTCGAAACAGAGGAAATTCAGAGCAGAGCCGTCACGCACACACACCAAACTCTCACAAACACCGGTAATGGTATAATATGAAATGTTCCCTGAAAACCTTGTTGAGGTTTCTCTGCAGCACCAACTTCACATTAACTGTTCACTGAGAGAAGGTTATCACTATACGAGCTTTCTCTTTGCCCATTTTCTATCTATCTACGTCTTGAATATGACGTATTATGTAACAACATAGTCCCACTGGCTTAAACCCCCCCACAGGCCCACACACACGTCTCATACCAGTAGGCTTTGTTGCACTCACAGTCCAAGTAATTACACGAGGCAACATTGAGATTTTAAAGCAATCTAGGCACTATATTTTCAAAGATTTATTGCTCTTTAACATGTGCAAGAAGGGCAACTTTCACTGCACGGCTCTGACAGAACAACAGCTATTACAAGGCCAAGCGGGATAAATCCTAATAGCAGCCAATAACCGGGGAAAATAACTTTTACTAGTTCCAAGTAACACATCTCGCCCTTGTAGCTCAGACGGAGCGAACATGAGTCCACGGTTATTTTTGTTTGCTTTTCCATGCTTGATGGTTTAACTTGATGCCTTTTTATGAGAGCGAGCTCTCAAGTCAGCTGATCCGGCGTGGGGAGGGAATAAAAAAAAAAGTGGGGTCCTGTACAGGACGGAAAAAAAAAAAGTTAAATGAAAACAGAGCATACGCAAACACAAACCTTTCCACTTTACAGCCAAACGTGCAGTGTTTTCTGTCATTTAAGAGGGCAGTTTTTATACCACTTTGCGAAGCTAGCCACATCTTTATCCTGTTAAACTTTATTAATTTGGCCTCGGCTTTCATTCGAAGTTTATGGGACTTCACAAAGAGCTCAGCCATTGTTAGCTGTGTAAACAGATGTAAACCACACACAGATACACATGCTGAATGGATCCAGCAAGAACAAAAAAAACATAAATAAAATACAAAAGCTCAAAGTGGAACCTCAAAGGCACTTTATGACTATTGGTGCGATAAATTATAAGCTGGACAAATACAGAAATACAACATCTGCAGCATTTGTTTCAAATGGTGACTACAGATAATATTTCTTATTTGTAATCTCTTTAGTAGTTCTAATATAAAATCAAATTGCAAAAATGTTGCTTTCTTTTAAAAATACTAAAAATAAGAGCATATGATGAAATTCAGTCAAGGAGGCCTGCTGCCACGGAAATACAAATGAAAATACAGATAATCAAAATATTCAATATCACAGAGCCTAAAATGCCTGTAAATATAACTATTTTATTTTAGTTATTGTGCAAAAAGTAATAATAATAATCAAAATCACCATTTTTCTTTTAGTTACCATTGTACTATTTTTGTGTTTACAGTAAAATATCAGCTCTAGGTTTTAGTGAAATACAGGGAAATAAGTCTTTTAATTCTTAATTGATATATTTTTTAAAAGCATGTCAAATGAAAATAGAGAGAGTGTTGTTTGACTGTACCTACAACCTGCCTCGTGCCCCATCAGCAGCCTCCCAGCACCCACCAGGCCGGGGACGTGTTTTGACAGGTGCGGATCAGCAGCGGCCTGCACACGTCGGTCCTGCAGCGGAAGACCAGACGGAAGCACAGCAAGTGTTTCTGAGAGTGTGGATGTGCAGTATTTATGTAATGTATATAAGCAGATGACAAACGGGACACACACACACTCACTCACACTCGCTGGAGGTTAAATCAGTCACAGTGCACCCAGTTGTCAGCCGTCCTCATGGCCAAAAGCCGTTTTCATTCCCTCCTCTCTGAACAGCACATGTGGTGGGCAGATGTTTATCTCCCCTCCATCTTATTTTTTTCCTCATCTTTCCATCTTTTCTTCCTCTGGGCAGGCCTGGTGTTAATACTTCTCTCCTCCACCTGGCTTAGACCACCCACACTGAGCGGCGCAGCTCGGCCCACCAGCAGAGCCGGCATGAGTTTGAGGGTGTGTGTGTGTGTGTGTGTGTGTGCGCGCGTGTCTGTGTGTGCGCGTGTCTGTGTGCGCGCGTAAGTGTGTGTTGCACAGCTTCTTGTGGACAAAAGAAGATCTGTACTTAAATGTTATACTGCAGCAGTTATAAATTGTAGATAATTACAAATATACAGAGTTTAGATTGTTTGTCTATGAAACTTAATTAACTATAATTGTAACTTTTCATACTCAACGACTGCTGTACGCTGTTACAACATGATATATATGGAAATGTCGGGCAAAAAAAATGCCTTATTTGTCGTCCTAGATTATAAAAGGCATTTGGGCATCGAGGTAGACGTGAAGCTTTCATCAGGGTAAAGAAAGAAAACAGGATAATTCTATTACTTGGAACATTTCTCCTGGACACTTACTGTAAGATATGACATTATATATATATATATATATATATATATATATATATATATATATATATATATATATATATATATATATATATATAGATATAGATATAGATATATATATATATATAGATATATAGTCCAGCAAGTGGTCTTGAAGCTCTTTGAAACTTTGCATCTGTCGCCACCTGGTGGTGAAAGTCTGTCAGCACACAAACGAGCAGGTCTGACCGGTGTCGTCGAGGGTTGTTCATAATCACCAGGATGAAGAAATGGACCAACAGAGCTCATCTTTCTCCGCATCAAAGAATCTGCAGCATGATTTAATTATTGCTGTGTACACCAACAGCGATAATCCATCTTGAAGAAGCTAGATGTAACAGATATAAGGAGATACACCAGTGTGCAAGATTGATCTTCAAAATATCAGAAAATAGTCAAAAATATCTACTATATCTACTATAATAATAATCATCATGCACAACAATGAGATTTAGTGTGGCACCAGAAGGGGATTCGTCATTTGGAGGACTGCTATGAGGAGGGATCCCTGATGTCTTTTGAGGACCTAAGGAGGAAGTATGATCTGTCCAGCAGAAACTTTTTTTGTTATTTACAGTTAAGATCATTTCTTAAATCTGTTTTGGGATCTGAAATGTCTTTACCCATGCTCAATGATCTGGAAGGACTGCTTCATGAGGGTAATGCACCACGTCTCATCTCAAAAGTGTACTCTCTCTTGATGGAGGATGCTCCAAAACCAGGTTTACATAAATCAAGGCAGAAATGGGAGTTGGACTTGGGTGTGACGATGGGTACAGGGCTCTGGTCTGAATTGTGTCGAAAAAGTCTAACTGCCACTATTAACTCCAGATACAGGCTGACCTATTATAACTTTCTCCATCAGTCCTATCTTACGCCACTGAAATTGCATAAATATAAACCTGAGATATCTAGCCTGTGTTTTAGATGTGGGATAGAAGAGGGCTCATTCCTGCACTGCACTTGGTTATGCACAAAACTAAACACATTCTGGCATGATTTTTCTGACATCATGACAAAACTTCTAGGAGTGCGTCTTCCATTAGATCCTCAAACATGCTTATTAGGAGATACTACAAAAATTGATGCTCAATTAAGAAAGGCTCAAAAGAAGTTTCTCTCACTGGCCTTGTGTGTTGCCAGGAAGTGTATCGCCATCACATGGAAGTCAGACTCCCATCTTTCTATAGGAAGATGGGTTTCAGAAATGAACAGCTGTGTTCCACTTGAAAAAATTACATATACACTCAGGAATACTATCAAACGTTTACAGAGATGTGGCAACCCTATTTGGCATATATGGACACATTGTCAGCCTCTATGATGGACGGGTTGTAGATTTATAAGCTTTTTTGCTGTCAGCGCTTACTGTTGTCTATCTAGCCTCTCAACCTCATTTATTTGTTATTTATGTTTTCTCTCTCTCTTTTATTTTTATTTATTTTTTTATTTTTTTGGGGCGGGTTGGGGAGGGTTTTGAAGTTTTGTGTTTGTGTGTTCATGTATATACCTTGAAAAAATGCTGAAAATAAAATAATCTAAAAAAAAAAAACAATGAGATTTAGAAGAATAAAAAAAAAATCTTTGTTTTTATCAACAAACTCAAATGAACTAATCCGTGTTTAGTTATGAATGATATGAAGCTTTTCACTTATTGGTGTCTTCAAAGATTTCATAGATGTCACATGTTGAGGTCATTGGTTGTTAAAAAAATGTGTAAAATAATAAGATTATGATCAGCTCCAGTCGTCGTTTACGTGGTCGTTTCTCATGAAGAGTATCGTGTTAATCTGATTAATATTAAAGTATTGTTTGCCATGTAAACACACTGAACCTCCAACAAATATCACGTCCTTAAATGTGTCAATCATCCATCAATCGACATATTAACCTTTGGCATCCCTCAGATAGAAAGTTTTTTTGATGCTTAGCTGTTTTTGGTCTTGATTGTTTTTTCAAACATGTTTCTGGATTACATGATATAAACCCCAGAGAAACAGATTTGAAGTGTTATAGCTCACCTGGATACGGAGGCTGCAGTCGGTCTGAGTCTGAATCCCAAGTGGCCGGTTGATGGTGTACTCTCTCCCTTTCCCTCTCCAACTCCATCGCTGCGTCAGCACTATTAATAAAGGCCACTAGCATCAAAAGGACTATTTATTCATTGTGGGAGACTTTAACATCCATGTTGACAACTTCCAAGACAGAGGGGCTACAGAACTGTGTGACCTGCTAAGAACTTTTGGTTTGACTCAACATGTGAAACAGGCAACACAGAAATGCTGGCAATCTTTGAACCTGATCATCAGTAAGGGTCTTAACATTTCCAAGGTCTTTGTACGGTAACTTTGTGACTTTCTTTCAAAGCAGACTGGACCTTGGGTTCACTATAATATCTATAATAAAGACTTCACAGATATTTACAGCTGAGGATTGTAAGTGTAGGAACAAAAAAGGCCGCTGAGGCCGCTTGCTGACGCGTCACTCAAAAAAGGGGAAAATTAAAAGTCAGTTGAATTGGTTCTTAAACTGATCCAGGTTTATTGTAACAAAAATATCACTTGGCAGCAATCGATTATTATAGTGCAAAAATAAAATAACAAACAATGAATATTTCCGTGGCTGAAGCAAAGCAAAAACGGTGACGGTCAACAAAAAATATATCAGCCTACAATATGAACACTTTCGTTTGTCTTCCACCCGCCACTACACAATCAAACCCACCAACCAACAAATTAAAGCCACACCTATAAGCCCCAACGTGATGACGTAGCACAAGTATAATTTCAATTTATCCATAACTTAAACTTAAAGTACCATTATAATTAAGCAAATCAAGAATGTTATTTTTAGCTGCTACAGTAAGGGAAACATTCTTTCCTGAAATCATCAACAGAAACACCAGTAACCGTCGTGTCACGTTTGCTGCCATGGACCGGTGAACAAACCCTCCTGTGTCAGTAACATCTGAACTCCACTCTCTAAGTACATGCAATAAACTTCTTTACTGAGAAAATCCATGGGGCTAGAAAAGCAGTCAGAGCATCAATATCACGTCCAGCAGTGCTGTCTCCAATTAAAACCAATCTGGACAAGATGACCTGGAGGATATTATGGACCAGCTCAACTCATCATCCTGTTGTCTCCATATTTAACCTCCAGCTTTCTGTTTGAACCATGTTTTACCCGTCATGGCATCTGATCTGACGCAAATAGTGAACTCATCCCTTTTGTCAGGGGATTTCTCCCAGACCTTGAAGACCTTGAAGACAGCAGTCATCAAACCACTGTTGAAAAATAACAATTTAAATAAGTTGTAAATACAAAATAACAGACATATCTCAAATCTTCTGTTCATCAGATTATTGAAAAAGCTGTGTTTCGACAGTTAAATACCTTCTTAACTCTGACCAACCACTTTGACGTCCTGCAGTCCGGTTTCCGTGCTCACACAGCAGAGACTGCCCTTGTCAAGGTGTTCAATGACTTAAATAGAGACCATGGAAGAACCACCGTGCTGGTATTACTGGACCTCAGCGCAGCATTTCACACCATTGACCATAGTATGATGCTATCGAGACTGGAGAATCGGGTCAGACTTTGTGGGACACTACTTGACTGATGTGAGTCTTACTTAAAAGACAGGGTCTACTTTGTGTCAGATGGTAACTTTACATCAGAATCAACAAACATTATGCCTGGAGTTCCCCAAAGTTCTATTTCAGGACCCCTCCTATTTAACATCAAAGTTTCCGCTAACTAAGATAGTAATTAACAATATAAGTTACCATAACTACGCAGATGGCACACAACTTAACATTTACAATGTAATGGAGAGACGATGAGCCCATAGAAGCGTTGAGTAGATGCATGAAACAAATCAGTGAGTGGATGTGACATGATTTTCTTCAGTTTAACAAAAACAAAACTAAAGTAGTCATTTTTGGAGCAAAAGAAGAGTGTTTTATGCTCCACAGATCTGGAACAAAGTTCAGTAACACTGAAACGCTCAGTTCCTTTAAATCAAGATTAAAAACTACCTTTGACTGAATTAGTTAAACCGTTCTGTATTTTAATTTATCCAATGTTAATTTTTTTTATTTTACTTTATTATGACACTGCACTGTGACTCAATTATTTATTTATTTGTCTCTTTAATGTTCATGTTTTCTTTACATAAAACACCTTGAATTGCCTTGTTGCTGAAACATGCAATACAAATAAACTTGCCTAGCCCTGCCTTGCCTTACATTGCCAAAAGCCTCAGACATTCATTATTTATATTCCAGGTTGTAATATGTATATCCATCCATCCGTTACCTATGACTATTTCTACCTCTTTGAGGTCCATCGCAGGGCCAGTTAACAACTGCGTAATTAGCATTGCGATAGCTGTGATCAGCTTTATTTTATCTATTTGAAATCAGCTGATTGAAACTTAAAAAGATAACATGTTTCTAATGACACCATCTCATTTTTCATCTACCAGCTGCCATGTGCCATTTTTGTATGGAAAGCCTAAAAAACAAAGTTTTCTTTTTGTCATTGCTTTCATTTCTAATAATCAGCTGGTATTTTTAACGAGGATTAAGTACTTTATTAAATTATTATCAAGCCATTAGTATTATATATACATATATATATATATATATATATATATATATATATATATATATATATATATATATATATACACACACACATATATATACATATATATATGATAATTACCAGAGTTACTGGTGGTACTGTACTTATTTGAGGTCAAAGGTCTGAGCAGGAGGTTAGTACTTCAGTGTACACTGGGAAATTCAGGTTTCAGCTAGAAGGAACAGGAGCAGATCAGTCCATAATCAAAATGTCAAAATGGGACATGATACGTCCCAACGGGGTTCATGTGGTTCATTTACTGACAAAAAAAAAGCACAAAAACAAAAAACACCTATTCCTTGAAGTCCATGTGCAGAACTCATGACATCAGTGTTTCCAATGCTGCGTTTCTGCTCATCAGAGTGAACGAGAGGATCAAATAGATCAGTCGACTCAGATTTCACAGTGACCGCTCACACACACAGACACCGGAGGCAACAGTCATGTGTGGAAATAATCACGGTGTTAAATAAATGATACCGAATAAAATGATCCTCAACCTGCAGTCAAACGGTTTGGGATCAAACAACAATTTCATGACAGATTGCAAATTGCATCCGTCGTCCAGAACAAAACAAGTGGGTTCAGGGCGGGAAAAGCTCCAAACAGGAACACACATATTTTGAATTAGCAGTGAAAAAGTGAGGGGGAATGTGGAAAAGTGATTCGGTATTTCCTATTATTGCAGGACGAGGGTCGACAAAAGGGCCAGGCCCCTCCGCCACGCTGGGAGCACACGGGTGGAACTTGGACGGCCGCAGTGCTGATGATGAGTAATATGAGAGAGGAAGGCCCAATATGCTGTTGTTCCGCACATTATGATCCAAAACACGCACATAAGACACGCACACGCACACACACTGTTACGAGGAGCTATTGAGACGTTTCATCTCAGAGGGAAATGTTTGTAATTGTGTCGGCCCAAACGTGGAAGTGGATGGGAGGTTGTTGTAAAGGCCGCAAAGCTCTCGTTAAGCTCCGCACGTATTGACGCTTCGGGGTCAGAGGTGGAGGCGGGAGTCAGAGAGGTCGGCTCGGCGGGTGTCATCCCGCCTCCCATCCGTCGGTCTCGCCGCTCTGCTTCACTGAGCTGATATCCTGCTGGTGAAACGGACCAATCGCTGGCATCCTGGTGTCAGACAGAAACCTCCGTCTCATTTAGTATCTGAAACGTCAGGAAACCAAAGCTACAGATGTTTTTATTCGTGGGTTCGATATTTCATTAATTTTGTTTAAAGGTACAAGTGGAGCTGTTACATTTCAAGAGCCAAAAAATGTTGTGTTAAGAGTTTCGGAGGAAGTGGCTGTAGACAAGAATTTGAGAATGGCATCCAAGAGTTTGTCCCCATTCTCGATTCATACTTGAAAAACTTTATTTTGTATTACGCATCACATATTTACACTAACAGTTTATAATCACTGTCAATAAAAACGTGGTTAGGATCAGGAAAATACGACGGAGTATTAGGGCCAAACTAAGACAAAAAAAAATTGGAAATTACGAGAATAAAGTCATAATATAATGAGAATAAAGTCGTAAAATTACGAAAATAAAGTCGTAATGTTGTGAGAATAAAGTCGTAATAGAATAAAGTCATAATATTATGAGAATAAAGTCGTAACATTACAAGAATAAAGTCGTAAAATTACGAGAATAAAGTCGTAAAATTACGAGAATAAAGTCGTAATGTTGCGAGAATAAAGTCGTAATAGAATAAAGTCGTAATATTATGAGAATAAAGTCGTAATACTATGAGAATAAAGTTGTAATATTACGAGAATAAAGTCGTAAAATTCCGAGAATAATGTTGTGACATTATGAGAATAAAGTCATAATATTATGAAAATAAAGTGGTAATTTATGAGAACTCTAACAGGAAGAGCAGTCTTCTCCCTGTGTTAAAATGAAGAATATTGAGCATCTTGTCAAGTTATATTTATATATTTATAATATATTACAACTTTATTCTCGTAATATTACGACTTTATTCTCGTAATATTATGACTTTATTCTCATAATTTTACGACTTTATTCTCATTACATTATGACTTTATTCTCGTAATTTCCTTTTTTTGTTTTTTTGTTTGGCCCTAATACTCCGTCGTAGGAAAACGTAAATGCTTGCCACCTAATCAGTAAACCCTCTCACAAGGAGGGTACCTCAAACTCTGAATGAAGATTGCTTGAAATCCATATTTTCTTCAGGGAAGTTCTTCCTCGTGCAAATTATACAAACTAACGCAAGAAATGTTTTTCCTGATCCTCCCAGGTAAAAAAAAAATACATAGCTCAGAATTTGATAGTCAGTGTGAAGAAATGTGAGTTCTCTTTGCAAAGTCCTGCACGAGATCAACTGAAATAACAATTTTCCTTAAAAACAATGTGTAATTGTGAATTTTACTCCTCTCAATGACTATTAAATTCCCGATAAGGTGCCCTAACCTGTGAAGTTAAAGCAGCACAAAGAAACCTGCGATATTTAGCCCTGAGGGTCCAAAGACAAGAGACCAAACTTGCTTTGGGCCGACTGGAATGATCCAACTTTCCCTCACATGAAGGTGAAGCTGCTATTTCAACATGAAAATTGCATTTATAATCAATGTGCAGCAGACTTGCAACAGTTCTGTGCTCATCTTCTCTTGAATATGAGATAGGGTTGCTACCTTTCAGAAATAGAAATAAGGGACGCCCTGATTTCAACAGCGCAGGAGCCAAAAAAAAGCCCCAAAACTTCTAAACTGAATAAAAATGTGTTTATTTTATATGAAAAAACAAAATGTTTTGATTTAAAGTTTAAAGTGCTTTAATAGCATTGAACTTGCATGACTGTACAGACAGACAACCATACTAGTAACTGAAATATGCTCCTATGCTACGTATGTCCATATCAGCCCAGATGTAATATAGCCTACAGGTGAAGAATATGGTGTAAAAGTTGATTTATTTCAATAATTCAACTAGAATATGGTGTAAAAGTTAACTTATTTCAATAAATCAACTAGAATATGGTGTAAAAGTTAACTTATTTCAATAATTCAACTAGAATATGGTGTAAAAGTTAACTTATTTCAATAAATCAACTAGAATATGGTGTAAAAGTTAACTTATTTCAATAATTCAACTAGAATATGGTGTAAAAGTTAATGAAAATACGGTACAAATCGTGTCCCGTATTAGTTCAATACGGGACGCAACATTTTTTTCTCAAATAAAGGACAATTCCGTATTTTACGGGACGGGTGGCAACCCTAATATGAGAGGTTCGGCTCCTTTTCTGGCTTCTGAACTACGCTGATCTGGTATGTAGAGTACGTGTGCAATCAAGGAAGCTGTTGATTGAGGCCATTATGCTCTGATTAGGTCACCGACGACGCTCGGCTCCCTGCTGAGTGAGTCTATTCTGAAACTGGAGGCAATAAAAAGGAGCGCTTTCTCCCGCCTCCCCACCTGTAGGCTAATCTCTACCTCCGTCCTTCGCTGCGTTGCTGATGCCGTTCCCTCGTCTGTATCCACCACGTCTAACCGGCGGGGCTCTGATTTCTGCTCTCTACGCCGCCGTCAGTGATGGATGTATGCGAGCGAGGAGCTCGTGTACTTTCACACCTGTGGCCATGGGAGACGTTTCCTGTTTGGAAAAGAGCTCACCCCCCCCCCGCACCGCAAATCCTCCCTTTTTGCCCACCCTCATATTCTCTCTCACCCCCACTAACACCCCCCTGCCCCCCGCCGCCCCCCCATCTCTTGCCGAACCAGGAAGTGTGCTCAGGAAACAGCTGTCCCTCGCATCCGCCTGCTCGCCCCAGGCCAGGTGCATCCTGGGAACGGAGCGATGTGTGACCGTCGGCATGCGGCCGACACTGTACGAGATGCAGTTACAGTAATCTCGATCGCCGTGAACTTTGTACAGCGAGAGGATGAATAAATAAATAAATAAATAAATAAATAACAGGCCTCATTGCTGAACTCAATTGCTGGAAGGAAAAAAAAAAACTTTGCTTAAAAGGCTGTAGATTAGTTCTGACGGGCCTGACAGGTCCGACTACAGGTGCCAGAGGTCATTATTGCATGTTTATAACGATTCAGATGAAACTGAAAACCAATAAACCGATAGACTTGGTTGTGTCAGAGAAGTGCAGGTCAGAAAACTGGGAACATTGGAGCGTTGTTAAGTCTTAAAATTGCACATAAAATTGGATTTGACAAAAAATCCATTGTTGCATTCAGGCTTGAGTCAAAATTTTGTCCTAAATTGATTCCGATCACGTAGGTGACCCCTGAATTTAAAACCAGGTTTACATTGGCACACTTAGCTCAGTTCAGACGGACATGCAGTGGAACCCAAATCCCATCACCTCAACCTTCGTATGAACTTATTCAGGCGATAAACGATCCAATATCGTTGTGTCACGTAACACATTACGTTGAATTCTTTGGCGATGCCTTCGAGCCTAAGAAACGTTTTCTTTCAGACCGTCGATGCTGCAGCACAGTTGACTTCTTCCAGTCTTATTTTAATGTTTATAGCTTTTATTGGTGGTGATTTTTACTGTAAAGCACTTTGGTTGGCCATAGGCCTTTTAAATTTTCTATATAAATACATTTGACATTGACATGAAGAAAAAATATTACAACGGAAAATCTCAGCTGGAGGAAAGTGCTGCATCCCAGGTTGTTCAGGAGATGTCGGCACCTGCCACAATCTCCCAGAAGAGCTGAAGTGTCAACATGCCTGGCTGACGCTTGAATACGAGAATCCTGGACAACTTCAGCATACATGAGACTGTTTCTCCAACTTTCACTCAGCAGCTGCAACTCAAATGAGGAGCTATTGGAACCATAATGGCATCACAACCAACGACCTGTAAGTAATGTGAGGCTAACTTAGCCGCAGTTTAACACAACATTTTAACCTGCAGCTAAGCTCGTCATTGAACCTGATTTCATACATCAGACAATATAACGACTGCTTGTGTAATTAAAATATACCAGAGGGGACTGGCTTCTCCTCGGCGCCTGATTCCTCATCAGAAATGGGCTCAAACATAAAAGGCTGAACGCTGGCGATGCCTCCGTAGACACATATCTTCTCTGTAAACCAATCAGTCGGCATGGGGCGCCTCAAATATTTAAACTACCCACAACCAATCAGAGAGAAGCCTATTTAATTATTCATGAGGAAAACATCTTCTTCTGATTACAGGGACCATCACCTGGGTGATTTTCTGCCCAAAACAACGTTACAGACTCTATTTATAAACTATTTAACAATATGCCTCTGACATACTTTGGTTAAAATACCAATAAAATGTTGGTCATGTTCATAGTAATCAGTTATAAGGAGGTGGAGTCACTGGATTCCTGTGGGTCAACTCATACATACAGAATATACCGAGCCAATAGCAGCGAGGCGGGGGCGGGCTTTATGTGATGACTCATGCAGGGATGTCCAAAAGTCATAAATAAAGCCGGGCAGACACTGTGCGATTATCGGCTCGTTTTGAGCCGATTTTCCAGTCGTGCGACTTTTTTTTGATCGGCCCCGATTTTGACCCAATCGTTGCTCGTGCCTCGTGCAGTATACGTGGGGTAACGACGAGCTCCCGATCACAAATCGTGAGGTCGCAAGAAAATCAAGCGTGTTTGAAATCCTGGTCGCTCCTCGTGAAGGAATCGCACAGTTGAAGCAGTGCCCGATTTGCCTCATCCTTTCACAGAGAGCATGCGCAATCTCTGATGTCACGTCAAAAACTATTATTTGCAGTTTAAGTGTTGCAAATTCACATTACAGATCATGTTTTAATAGCAAAAAAAGACCGCATTTCCACGTATGGTGCGGGTCGCCGCGTACCCTGCGCCGTAGGCTCTGCGTTGGTGTAACGCGGAACCATAAATCAGCCTTTAGTGTGTGCGCTGTCTGCTGTTCGGAACAACTCTTTTTTCTCTACTCATTTTGCTGGGACGTCGGGTTCCTCCGCCGAGACACAACTTTTGCGGTATGCGTTCTTTGTTGTGTCTAAAAATGATGCGCAGTGCCCACCCAATCAGAAACGGTACAGATACTTTGGGATTTTTTTAATATATATATATATATATATATATATATATATAATTATAAAAAAATAAAGGATCCCATAACCTTTGATCGGGTGGGCAGGACGCACGTTTGGGTTGAACAGCCCACCCCTGCCCCAAAACCGGCCTCAAGTTCCAGTACACAGAGGTCCGACGGGAGGATTATGATCGTATAGTGTGAGCAGACGGGTCGCATCGGCTCGTACAGTGTGAGAACATAAATCGTGGACTCTGAACTTTTGAACTCCGCGATCTAGTCGTGCAGTGTGAGATGGGGCAGTCTCATACGATTTAAAATATCGCACAGTGTATGCCCAGCTTAAGGTGGCTCCAGAACTGCTGAAAACACTTCGGATCCAAAGGTTTTCACTGCAAAACCAACAACAGGCCTTCAGACCTCCAACCTCCTCCGGTTGTCACTACGTCTCAAACCACATTTCTCTGATAGGCTGAACGTCTCCCCAGTGGTGTCCAGAGGCTGCTTCTACTGTGTCCTTCACCTTCTGGGAATTAGAGTCAAGTCCAGAGGAACAGGACTGAATCTTTGCATGAAAGAAGGAAAGACTTAGGACCGGAGGCCGAGCTAAAAAGCTTTGATATCTCTCATTTCAAGAGGCAGCAAATGCAGCAAATGCAGAATGGTTTTCATAGGTGGAGATAAAGTTGAGAAGGACAATGTTGCTATGAGTTTGAACTGCCCTGAAATGTGAACTGTTCACTGAAAAATAGATATTTTTAAGACCCAGAAAGCCCCAAACATGGATTCTAGTCAGTGTTGAATGTGGAAACGGAAGATCCAAAGTCAGATTTTTCTTTTTCATGCTGTCAAGGCACTTCATTGCCGCCCCATCTTTGTTATCTGCCTCTTCCATCGTCAAGACATGTCAGCTTTGTCAGCAGAGCGGCGCAGCGCAGTATAACAGTGTTGCATCACAGCAGGATGGGTCTGTTGGTCCCTGCGGTGTCTCTGTGGGTGCTGCAGCTTCCTGCCGCGGTTCAACTCTAAACTGGCCAAAAAGCATGATGGGAATGGTTTCATCTCGTCTTTCGATGCACGGGTGACGCAATCCTGGGTGGATGGATTTAGCAAATCATAAAACATTTAATGTAACCCTGTTTGCACATGTTTAAAGTGTTTTATAATAACATGTCCTGTTGTGTTTTCCAGGTAGCCTCATCCCTCCACCTGCTGCGTCCGGATGTAGTCGCTCAGGTCTGTCCTTTGCTCTGAGACCAGATTCAGCACCGACGGTGTAATTCTTTGTCCAAGAGAGAAAGAGAGCGTCCGTCCCAGCCACTGCGAGCAGCATTGTTTATCACTTTCTCCATGAAATTCACTGCAAATATTGCCTCGAACAATTAAGTCCCAGTGATCCCTATCACCAGGCACACAATAGTGTTTACATGACACAGAGGAAATGTGGCCATGGAGCCCACTTTAGGGAGTGTGCATGTGTTTTCTTGTGCATGCGCATGTCCTCACTGTATGGTCATTTGGCTTTTTAAGAATCTAATCTCACGCGGTATTGTGTTGCGGTGATTTACACCGTGCCAAAATACAGCTTTTAAACCCCTCAGCCATCTCTCAAGGCTGTCAGGTCTTACTTGACTCGTGTTTAAAAATAAACACAAAATTCCTTTTATGAGTATTAAATGAAAAGTTTAATTTATTGGGCAGATAATCCCACTTCATAAGAGTGATGAGCTGGAGCTACAAAGGGTTTCAGTGTGGTTTTCAGACAATGTGTCCAGTTCTGCAGATATTTTTACTTTTCAGGAGGGAATACAGCTGGATTTATCGACTGAAACATCTCTCACCACACGGTCTCAATATTATTGAGGATATGGATACCTCAAGGGGTTAAAAAGAAAATAAATACAAATAAATGTGTATTCTTTCTGATTATTTTTTTGCAGGTTTTAGGATGAGCTGACTAATACTCAACTTATTTGATATTTTAGTATTTAACAGGCTCTCAGTTATAAACTGCCATCAGATGTGTGACTGTGAAACACTCACTCAAATAGTTTTAACTTTAAAATATTGGTGTTGACATTTAGCCCTTTCCTATATCAAGGACCTACTATGCCCCTACACTCCATCTCGGAGACTGAGATCATTTGACCAGAGCTTGCTCATGGACCCTCGTACCCGCTTTAAGATGCAAGGTTTTAAACATTAGTAGTGAGAGGGTTGTTTTATGACTATCATGTTGATTTTATGTACTTTTATTCTAGGAGTTTTTTATCTGTATCGTAAGACAGAGTATTAGGGCCAAACAAAAAAACAAAAAAAGGAAATTACGAGAATAAAGTCATAATGTAATGAGAATAAAGTCGTAAAATTATGAGAATAAAGTCATAATATTACGAGAATAAAGTTGTAATATATTATAAATATATAAATATAACTTCACAAGATGCTCAATATTCTTCATTTTAAAACAGGGAGAAGACTGCTCTTCCTGTTAGAGTTCTCATAAATTACCACTTTATTCATTACGACTTTATTCTCGTAATGTCACAACTTTATTCTCGGAATTTTACGACTTTATTCTCGGAATTTTACGACTTTATTCTCGTAATATTACGACTTTATTCTCATAATATTACGACTTTATTCTCATAATATTACGACTTTATTCTATTACGACTTTATTCTTGCAACATTACGACTTTATTCTCGTAATGTTACGACTTTATTCTCGTAATTTTACGACTTTATTCTCGTAATATTACGACTTTATTCTCATAATATTACGACTTTATTCTATTACGACTTTATTCTCGTAATTTTACGACTTTATTCTCATTACCGGTATATTATGACTTTATTCTCGTAATTTCCAATTTTTTTTTGTCTTAGTTTGGCCCTAATACTCCGTCGTAGTATCGTCTTGTTTTTGTTGTATATTAAAAAATGTTGTATTGTTTTTATTCTTTGTGATCTTGTGACATTCACTCGTCTGTGAAAAGTGCTATATAAATAAACTTTACTTACTTATTTGCTTATGAGCACAGAGTCTGAGAAGGCCAAACACTGATCGGATCAATGAACTGAAATGCATTTCTTAAATACTGGCCCGACGTGGGACATGGACATCCCCCCGCTATAGCATCCATCAGGCACAAACCTTTTTCCCCTTTGTGGCATCTTCTTGCTAAGGACTTTACATTGTTTACGTTTACTCATCAAAAGCTCCCTGACCGTCATCACCAGCTTTTGACTTAACCTGCACTATAGAAAGCTGAACCTCCCTCTTCCAGGTTGCCATGGGGACAAAAATGCACGTCGTATCAGATGGCACAAGCTTTTTCTGTTGTCATTTCTTAGGAGGTGTTTCTTTTAAGGAAAATAAAAAGAAAAAAAAAGGATTTTAAAAACTTGTAAAGCCTCACTTTAATGGGATTCTGTTGAAGTGATGTGGTTAGATTTAGTTAAACATCTGTGATGTAACAGCTGCCATTTTCTGTACTGTGGGCCACGAGATGCTCATTTCTTTCCACTCCTCCCTCCACACATGCTGCTCAGCGAGCTGGGAAGGTGACACGTTCACACATGCTTCTGTGTGAACGTGAGCACGGACACATACACACACGGCTGCACGGCATCAGTCCTCACCCTAACCAGAAGCTAAGAAATGCCTCTCTCACCCTCTATGACTTCGCTCTGGGTCCCAAATCTTCCTAGAAAAGATCCTAACAATGTTACAAAAGTACAAACACCCTTTTTATAGTTTTGGCCTGAAGGCCGCCTCATCGGCAACCTATTTTAAGGTGGAATGGGGGGGCTGGGGGGGGTGGGGGGGCGTCACAGCAGCGCTCTGAGATTAAAACAATCCTCTCTTGATTTCTTCCTCACTCAGGGGAGAAGCGGAAGCTGTCTGTTATCGCTTGTTTCTATTATTATTCCCCATTTACAGTCTGAGTGTTCAAACTGAGCCTTAATTAGAGAGTCAACAATTCATCTTGTGTCTGCTCCCAAGAGCTCTGATTTTCTGAGAAGTCGGGGTTTTACCCGGCAGGGGAAACCCGACATGTGAACCGGGTTTCATTAGATTGACTTTCTATCTAAGCTTCATTTTTCAAAACCTTTACTTTGAGCATAAAACAAACTGACTTTACCCCTTATGGACGTTGTTAATCATTCAAGGAGAAGCTGAACATGAAACTGACAGAAAACAAGGGAAACAAGGAACCTTTAAAAATGTTTAAAAGCCTATTTATGAACATTGATCAAGACTTTATTGAAGTTTGTCATATTTTCATTCACTGATAAAGGGTTTTTCATCCATGTGACATGAACTATTTTCCACTATATAGATGTAAAACATCTTTAGAGCCACGTAAGCATGTGGCAACAACCATAACTAATATCTAATGTCTAATATCACACACTTGGGCAAAAGCAGGTACCGGTACACCCATCCTTGACTTTCACATCCTCCACACGTCGACAAAATAAAACCTTTCAGCTCAATCAAATGTGGGGAAAAACAGTGATAAATGATCACCTTTTAAAAGTAACAGGTAGCGTTGCACAAACGTCTAGATCAAGTGGAGAATATACTGTAAAGCACAGGAAAAGCTAATCCCAGAGGATGGCTCGGTTGCAGGCAAATTTGTGCTGCATCTGCAAGTGCAACGGTGCCGCAACGCAGTTATTCTTGCACACAGAGGGCGATCAACCAGAACCACAGCTGTCGGGCGCCAAAAAGAAAGGTGTTAAGAGCAATAGATAACTTGTCTGCTCTCTGATTGTACATTAATGCTAAAAAGATGATTATGGCGAAGATTACCACAATGATAAATTCAAAACATTAATGATGATCATCCCAACACGGTGATGAGGGCGATGGCAGATTTGTTACTTGGACGTCTGCTTTCTTTCCCAGGACCTCGAAGGTCAGGTGACTGCAGAGGCTTTATAATGTTTGTGTTTCAGTCTGTCTAAGAAGGAAATGACTGAGGGGACGTAAAAGAAGTGCTGACCCTGAGGGTGAAAGGGAGACACAGACAGGAGAGACGGATCGGGAAGAATCAAACAGGAATGGGCTAGCGTGGAGGAGAATGGGTGAGAGACGGATCTGAGGAAGGAAGTTCAGAGCTTTTGGAGAGGAAAGTTACCACCATGATGACTCGTGTGGTGGTCATTAGTGACACAGGTTTATTCTGATGTCATAGTGGCGAAAACGTTTGTTTGGGTCCGCTGGGAGACGACCACTTCTGCCGGTTCAATGTGAAGTACGGACGTAAGGATTATTATTGTCCGTCCAACTTTAACCCATTTTGATTCAGACCCCGTGGTAACGAATCAACGCCATTGTTTTACATAGCTAACTGTTAAAGCCCCAAATGAAATGAAATTACTTCAATAAACTCAGCTTTGAGAGTTTGAAACGAACAAATACATAAAAATGCCTGATGGTTAGGGAATTAATTTTGTGTAATTTCACAGATTCACTACTTTTGATCATACAGTGCAACGCTGCCACGAACAGACACGGTTAATATGCAGCGGCCCGCCTTCTGATCACGTGCACTGGCCTCCCTTGCACTTGCGTTTTAAGATAAAAAGTTTATTTCATGTTTTTGAAGTTATCACCTTGTCAAAAATGTACTGGAAATGTACTCCAGACAGAACACAAAGGTCCACAAACCGTTTGCTACGGTTAAAGGTCAAGCGGCGACTTCCGGGTTGAGGTTTATGAGGAGCTAAGATATGTTGCAGTTCCTCGACTGGCCGCTGGAGGCTGGCTGCAAAAGCGATTCGATCGCCATTGACTTCCACGTTACAATGTCAAACTTTAGAGCAGAAATAAACATTATTTTCTAGTTCTTTTTTTCAGACAAATAATTGAGGTCTTTAATTACCTGACATGTTTTGGCGATTCCTTTCACCTTCATCAGAGCGGACACTGATGGAGGTGAAAGGAATCGCCAAAACATGTAGATTAAAAACAAAAAAAATTATTTGTCTGAAAAAAAGAACTAGCAAAGTAATTGTAAACCATAGAAAAAATGAACTTTATTAAATTACAAATAAACATATTTACAGCCTGATTGAAAAAAATATTTTGATCTCAATCGTTTGATTTCACACCCATGACACCTCTGAGGGAGGTGGATTTTTTTTGTACCACGCCAGGAGAGTTTATAGAAAAAGCATTCAATTTACTTTTAATATGATTGATTGTTATCGCCTCCTCATTTTTAATCATCCTGTTTGTGTTAACCCAACGTCGGCTGAATGCCAAAACCGAGATGATGTTTAATGGTATGTTCTGCTGTTAACGTCTTACTGCAGCTTTGCTGAAGGAGCGAGGAGTCAAAGCTAGCTTTGATTGACATGCGGTGGGCGTGTTCCCATCGGCGTCTGGAGTAACATGGTAAAGAAAAACGGGCTTCAAAACCGCTATTCAGAAACCTATGGGTCAGAGCCATCTGGGAGATTTGCGAGGCCCTGTGCGAAATGGCCGGGGGTTTGGGTTTTTCGGGTCGGATCGGGTATCTATATGCGCAATTTTAACTCTCCAATTACGAAAATACTGGATACAAAGACATACACACGTTTCATAATGAAGCATTGCATTGACAATACATGACAAGTCAAGATATTTTTTATAGTAATTCATGTTTATTACAACATTGTTCACACACAAATAATGTTACATGAATCAAATCAGCCTGTTACTGAGAGCGACTTATATTAGTGACATAGGGGCCTAACTCAACTGACATTATAGTGTATGATTCATTCCAGTTCTACACAAAACAACATCGCCCCATAAGTTAACACATTAACAACATGCTTATGCATATAAGTCGTAATCTTCTCAAATTATAGAGGCTAAATAAATGAAAACGAAAAATATGTGCCTGGACTGCCTCGGGGAGGGGCCCCGCGGCTGCTTGAGACCCGGTCGGATCGGTGATTTTTGTAACAAATTTATCATACGAGCCTTTCAGAGAGGCAAAAACTCTTACATTTTCTTTAGTTGTTTTCTTTTTTCATTCCCTGATGGAAATGTCCTGAATCTGTCTCGTTCTCTCGACATTGTGTGACAGTTTGTTAAACACTCCACCCGTCTGGATCAGAGCACCTTGTGTCTGCGCTTGGTCTGACCAGAGACGTTGGTCTAACGCAGTTGTATTGAACAACAGACACGCGCAGCTGCGCAGCGACATCAATCAGCAAGCACATCATTGCACATATATTTATTGATATGCACAGACTAGTACACATTTAGGTCTATAATGGAATGTGACTGTTGATATTTATAAGGGAAAGAAGGAAAAAAAACGAGAAAAAAAACCGGCACATACTTTTTTTTTTTTTTTTTTTTTTTTTACCTTGTCTGCACACATATTATTGATTGATACCATGACGGTAGAAACCAAAAGTGTATATATGTGCATTATTACTATATGTAATATATACATATATATATACGCACACATATGCGTACACATACATAAATATACACATACAAACCCAGTGTTTTTTTTGTTTTTGTTTTTTTTTGGGGGGGGGAGGGGGTGGAGGGGGGTGGTGACGACATCCACTGCCAATCCAGGAAGCAGGAACACACGGAGACACACGTCAAGCACTGGAAATCTGCAACAAAAAAACCACAAACAAAGCACGAAACCGGCACGGAGCCATCCAAAACACGAACAGCAATCGACCTAAATCTTGAGATCTGATCGCAGTCTGAGCTAAGCTATCGCTACCGCTACCTAAACCCAAAAACTAGAGAGCCAGCATGCAGGTGAACAAGCCAGTGTGTATGTCTATGTGTGTGTGTGTGTATGTATATGATCATGCATGTGTGTGTGTGTGTGTGTGTGTGTGTGTGTGTGTGTGTGTGTGTATGCGTGTGACTAAATTACTATATGTGTGTGTGTGTGTGTGTGTGTGTGTGTGTGTGTGTGTGTGTGTGTGTGTGTAATAAACCAAACAAAGCTCCACCTGAAGTGTATCTATAGTGGGGGAGGGGGGGGGGCAACCCCGCCACCCGTGAGACCAGAGGCCGACAAGGAAGAGCCCGGAACCCAGGCCACCGGCAACCCCACAGAGGGGAGAAGTAGGAGGGAGGCAACCCACCGCCTGCGAGGCCCCCCCCCCCACCCGGCGGCGGCCGAGGGGGCCCGCGGGCGGGGCCCCCACGGCGCGGAAAGAAGCAGCCAGGGATCCCGCGGCGGCGGACCGCGACCCAGGCAATCCCCGGCCAGGACACGCGGCCAGGAGGCCCTCACCCTTCAGGCCAGCGACCCCCACCCGGCAGGGGGCCAGCCCGCCCGGAGAGACAGAGCCGCCCCGGCCGCCGACGCGGGCAGGCGCACCCGTCCCCCACGAAAGTGGCCCTCCAAGACCAGAGGGGCGCCCCGCCGTAGAGGCAGCGGGGGGGACCGGAGACGGGCCCGGAGAGAGGGAACCCCCCAACAAGGCGACACCCGCGCAGGCCCGACAACGGAGGGCCCCAGACCCAGGCATCCCATTCATTCATCCATTCACCTATCCGATACCTATACTAATAATAATATAATATACTAATAATAATAATAATAATAATACTAATAATAATACTAATAATAATAATAATAATAATAACCATCTTTGTATAATATAATATTGATAAATTATTAAGTTTTTGATGTCCTGCCAATGGAGGCTCAAATCCTCCATGGCAGGACCCTTCCATACCGCATTCTCACCGACACAGACATACAATCACGCACCGTTTCCCCCTCCCCGGGGGGATCCAGCACCGCCAGAAGGCACCCCAGGCTGCACGGCGGGCCCCGCCAGGCCCGGGTAACCCGACCCACCCGTCCCAGGCCCAGGCCGGTGAGGGAACGCGGGTGATGTGGGACCCCCTCCCGCCCCTTGTGTTGAGTGCATGTGATTAATGCCATAAAAACAGGGAGGAGGGAGGGCCAAGTATCGATTGACACAGACCCCCCCCCCTCCCGAACTACGTGTCCTTGTCAAATGTATTTATTAAGTGTTGAATGTGCAGTGTCTATTTTGCTGTTAAAACCGTGAGGCGGGGAGTGCCAGGCCCCGCGGGACAGTGCCCCCCACGACCCGGACCCCCCGCCTTTCGCCTATGTGCGTATGAATCGTGTAGGGGGGGCAAGAGGGGGAGCGGAGGCCGAAGCCAGGAAGCAGGACCAGCAAAGCCGGCCCTGATAAGACACCCGCGTCCCCCCACCGGCCGTCCAGTAGACGGGGGCCGGCCCCCCGAGCCGGGCAAGGGCCCCACCGCACCTTCAAGGGCGCCCCCGGCGCCGCCGGAGCCCCCAGACGGAGGAGGAAACGGTCCAACATCCTCCCATTCATACTGACAACATAAGACATAGATACCTGGGAATGGTGCCACCCCGCCGTCGCGCCCGCCCGTGCACCCCCCGGTCAGGGGAAGCCCGCTCCCCGGACCCGGCCCCACCCCCCCCCGAGGCCACCCCGGCGGACACCCCAAGGGTCCCGGAGTCCCCACATCCGCAGGGGCACTTGGCCCCCGCCCAGCGACGGAGGACCAAGGCAGCAATGCCCCCCCAGCGCAGACAGCCACCCCCCACCCAGGCAGGGCCGGGCCCTCCGGGTGGGACCCCCACGTCCACGGCCCCGCCCCCCCCGGGAGGCCCGGAGACGCCCCAGCCACAGCCCCCCGCCCGAGCCCTCCCCAGCCACCCCCCCCCACCGCCATGAGGTAACCCCCCCCACAGGCCCCCAAGGCCCCCACCGGCTAGGGACAGGGCCCCGCGGCCCCCCCCACCGACCCCCAGGGGCCACCAGAGGCCCGCGCCCCAGACCCCCCAAGCCGACCCCCAACCCCAAGGGCCACGAGATCACCACCCCCCCGCCCCCACTAGGTAACGAAGCCAATAAACGGGGACCACAGAGAGTGCAATTCAGCCGAATGTTGTTCAGTGGAGGCAGACATTATCTCACTACTAATATGATCTGATAAAAGATTCCTAAAATGGTTGATACATAAACTGGATTTTTGTTTCCAATTTACTAAAATGGTTTTCTTTGCGATACATAAGGCAGTGAGAACCCGGTGTGTCCAATTAGGATCTATTTGAGTGTCTCCCAGGTGACCTAATATACATACCGTGGGGCATACTGGGATTCTGTGGTTGATCCATGTGGATAAATCCTCACAAATCTCCTTCCAGAACCTCTGTACCGGTGTACAGAACCATAAAGCATGCATATAATTATCTGGGGTGTTCTCTGTGCACTGTGAACAGATATTAGAGGTGACAAAGCCCATCTGGAACATCCTTTGTCCAGTATAATGTATTCTATGAAGAACTTTGTACTGTATAAGTTGTAGGTTTGGGTTTTTAGTCATAGTAAACGTATTTAAGCATATTTGTGACCAATAAAACTGGTCGGTATTAAGAGAGAGATCCGCCTCCCACTTAGAGATCGGAAGAGAGACTGAATCGTCCAGTTTAGACACTAACCTGTAGAGTTTTGATAACAACTTTAAAGTGCTTAGATTCAATAAATCTATTATCTTAGCGGGAAGTTGTAAATCTAATTGGCTAATTTTGTATGTTTTATTTATTATTGCCTTAAGTTGTTGATACTCTAAAAATTTATTCCTGCTAATTCCGTATTGAACAATAAGTGTATTGAAAGGTACAAACTGTCCTCCTACAATTACGTGCTGTAAGTACCGTATTCCTTGATCTCTCCATTGAACGAAGTTAACCATCTTTTTATCATTTTTCACGATGTCTGGGTTGTTCCATATGGGTGTACGGTCACATGGAAAAAGTGAAATTTTAGCTATTTTAAGAAATTCCCACCAAGCTGATAAAGTTGTGCTAATATTAATGCTTTTGAAACATTGATGACGTTTGATACTTTGACTAATAAATGGTAACTCTGAGATTTCTAGTTCATTACAAAACACTTGCTCTGAGTCCAGCCATTGACTATCTAAAGGATGATCTTTTGACCATTTTACAATATACTGTAACTTACTGGCTATGAAGTAATACTGAAAATTAGGTAATTCTAAACCTCCATATTCTTTGGATTTTTGCAATGTCTTTAAACTAATACGTGGAGTTTTATTTTTCCACAGAAATTTTGATACATATGAGTCCAACGATTTAAACCAGGAAAGAGGGGGTTTGCATGGTATCATTGAGAAAAAATAATTTACTTTTGGTAAAACCATCATTTTAATGGTGGCTATTCTACCCATGAGCGAAATGGGGAGAGAGCTCCATCTGGAAAGATCATCTTCTATTTTCTTTATAAGCTGAACATGATTTAATTTTATTAACTCTGACAGCCTAGGGGAGATGTTTATGCCTAAATATCTAATGTTCCCTGATTGTAATTGAGTATTGGTTATATTCCTAAAATTGCAGTTAACACACAGAACAGTGGATTTAGACCAATTAATAGAATAATCAGACAGAGATGAAAATCCCTCTATAAGTGCAATTGTCTGTGATAGTGAAGATCGTGAGTTCTGGAGGAAGAGGAGTACGTCATCCGCATAAAGACTAATTTTGTGCTCTAATATTTTACATTGTATACCTTTAATATTTTGATTTTGTCTAATAGCTGCTGCTAAAGGTTCAATAAATATTGCAAATAATGAGGGAGAGAGAGGGCAACCCTGTCTAGTGCCTCTTTGCAAGGTAAAACTTGTAGAGATTTGATCATTTGTCCTTACACGTGCCTTGGGAGAGCTGTATAATATTTTTATCCAGTCAATGAAAGATTCGCCAAATCCAAATTTATGCAAAGTTGCAAATAGAAACTTCCAATTTACCTTATCAAATGCTTTTTCCGCGTCTAAGGATATAATAGTAGTCTCCTGTTTATTGATACTCGAATAGTCTATAATATTTAATAATCTGCGAATATTAGTAGACGAATGTCTACCTTTAATGAAGCCTGTTTGATCCGGATGTATAATAGAAGGGGTGACTCTTTTCAGACGTTCAGTAATGGCCTTGCTAATTATTTTAAGGTCTACATTTATCAATGAAATTGGGCGGTAGCTCGATGGGAGCAAGGGATCCTTGTCCGGTTTTAATAAAAGACTAATATTAGCAGAGTTCATATTTAAGGGTAAGCTTTTATTTTCCCTAGCATTTAGAATCATTTTATAAAATGTTGGTGCTAATATACTCCAGAATTCCTTGTAAAATTCAGCTGGGAAACCATCTGGGCCCGGAGCTTTATTATTGGGCATATGTTGAAGAGCTTCATGGAGTTCTCCTATTGAGAGCGGTGAGTCTAAATTCATAACCTGTTCCTGATGTAACTTCGGCAGATTAATGTCTCCAAGAAACTCATTAATGGATTGATCAGATGGTTCAATTTGTGACGAGTATAATTTATAGTAAAAGTCTCTAAAGACTGAATTTATTAAACAGGGGTCATGTGTAACTCCCCCTGACTGGTCCTTAATGGATGTTATGGTTGTTTTTTCTTTGTTTATTTTTAATTGATTGGCTAAGTATTTTCCCGATCTGTTAGCATGTGCAAAGTTTTCCAGGCGAAGCCTTTGTACTAGAAACTGCGTTTTTGCGTCAATTATTTTATTTAATTCTATTTTAGTTTTCCTTATTCTGTTAAGGATACGTTCGTCTGCAGAGGTCTGGAAGGCCTCCTCTAGCGTCTTTATTTCACACTCTAATTCTTTTGTTTTTAAGTTGTCTTTTTTTTTCCTATTTGAAGAAAAGGAAATTATTTTGCCTCGCATTACTGCTTTTCCTGCTTCCCATAGAACGCTCGCTGATATTTCCGGCTGGTCGTTATTTTGTAAAAATATATCCCATTCTTTCTTAAAAAAAATTAATAAAGTCGGGGTCTTTGAGCAATGATGTATTAAATCTCCAAACTTTGGAGGATGATACGCTCCCCCTCTTCCCCAGAGTGAAAGAAACAGGTGCGTGATCGCTAATAATGATTGGGTGAATTTGTGATTCTGAGATATCTCTCATCAGAGAGCTACTGACTAAAAAATAATCTAACCTAGAATATGAGTGATGAACGGCTGAGAAAAAAGTGTAGTTCCTAAGGGTTGGGTGTAGAGAGCGCCATGTATCGCAAAGACCCAGATCATTCATGTATTGCTTAACAATACTTGCTGACTGCCAACTCCTGTGTCCGCCTGCATTACTGAGCCTGTCCACTCCAGGGTCCAGAACCATGTTGAAGTCTCCTCCGATGATGACTGTGTTGTCTAGGTGAGCAGAAAGTGAGGTGAAAAAAGAGTGAAAAAACGAGGAGTCATCAACATTTGGACCATATACATTAGAAATACATAAATTCAAGCTTTGAATTTGCAAGACTAAAATTAAATATCTACCCTCTGAGTCAATGTGAGTGTCCTTTACGGTGAAATTTACTCTTTTATTAATGAGAATTGCTACCCCTCTTTGTCTGGAGTTGTAACAGGCGCAGAAAACATGCGGAAATTGTGCCGTGGCCAATGCATCTACCGAAGCTTTAACTAAATGAGTTTCTTGCAGTAGGACAATGTCTGCCTGCAGAGTTTGTATATGGTTAAGAAGTTTTAATCTCTTTGCCGGCACATACTTTTTATGTTTTAATTTTGCAAATACAGTTCATTTATTTATTTACATTCTAAATAATTGAATGCTATCGCTTTTCGTAGTTCTGTTTGTTGTTAATTCTGGAGAGTGTTATGTACCTTTATCTGTGACTTGCTTGAACAGATCTTTAATCAGTGGATGTTTTCTTAAAAGGACACACCAATATTTTGAGGATCAGCTTATTTGCCAACAATGCCAGAGCTTGAAAGGAACCGTCCATTATTCAAGGCTAAAAAACATTACTGCTTACTGAAGCATACTCTTAAATTAAATACTTAACTGCTGTACTCTACTGCCCTTACTTTTTAACAACTTGGGCTTTTTATTATTTTACCTCTTTTCTTATTATTTTATTTCATTTTATTTGTTATTTACTGTTTAATTGTGTCTTGCTGCTTTTAATGTTGAGCACTTTGAATTACCTTGTGTTGAATTTTGCTATACAAATAAACTTGCCTTGCCTTATTGACCCGATCTGACAAAGCAACAACTAGCCTAGAGTCGCTAGTTGCTGGACGTGGGCATAGCCCAACTAACTTGTAAATTAATCTTTTATAGAAATAAAGTGAGATATAAAGTGCAACACAACAGGAAGTCGTATGGACAGGTACAGAAAAAGGAATTACATTTCGATGTAGCATCTCTACCTGGACTCAGCGATCGGCTGCGGCTGCACGGTTGCCAGGTAACGTGCGATCCATGGGTTTAAGATGAAGTTAGCCAGAACAAAGTTTACAATCACTTTCCAAAATAGGGAGTTCATCCTCTGTGTTTTCTAGATGCCTCCGACCCTCAAAGTGGCGATGTTAGCCCCTGACCTCTGACCCCTCACGCTGTTGATGGACGCTGATCTTCATTTGTATAGAAGATGAACATAAATGTTATGACATGTAGATGAAAATATTTTGGAGTCAGACGGCTGGACAGAGAAGAAAGGGGTATTTACCCTCCGATCAAACCAAGGGTTGACAGGAAATAATTCCCAGAATGCATAGCACTTAAAATGTACATTATGAATAAGGTTTGACTTCAAACATATTGGAGCAGCTGATTCCCCCAGTGACTGTTTCATTTGTAGCTTGGCATTTGCATGCCCCCTGAACGCGGCCGGTTCTTTCTGCACGAGTGAACGCCACGCCACTCGTCTGTTTAAAACATTGTGATGTAAGTGCAATGGCACATATTTGCTTGGAAATGATCCAAGTCCCTTCGAAGTCTGGGACTGACCAGTCTAGCGTTGTGTTTGTGCGAGTGTGTGTGTGTGTGCTCTTCGGCATGAACCTGCTCGTGTGTGTGTGTGTGTGTGTGTGTGTTGGTGGTGGGGGTAGAGGAGGGGTGCTGGAGGTCCCTTATCTACAGACCACAGGCAGCTTTTGAGGCTTTTATCAGCAGCCACCACATTGTACGAGCACATCCTCTTGTCCAGCAGGGAGCGGAAAACTCTCCTTGCAACATGGGTCCCTTTCTCTCCCCCTCCTCTCTCGCCCACTGCTCATTTGCCAGAACCAGAACTCTGGCAACCGACTAGAGCATTGTGTCTTCTTGGCAAAGAAGAGTGATAGGGAAAGACAGCCTGGTGAAAGACAGAGAGGTGAGAATGACATAAGGACGGCGGGGACCAGCCGAACCATCAATATCCGAGCTTTGAAAACATCTTTTTTTTTTCCAAAGGAGAAACTTCCCAACCAAAGAATCTCAGTGTTTGAGCTTAATTCCAACCTCGTGTCTAAGTCATTTTTCCTTTTTTTCTTTATATCTAATAAAAAAAGGGTTTTCATCTATAGACAAGGATATTTTTTGAGATTTGATTGTCAGACTGTGCCGGTTCTGGCCTCAGACTCTGACAGACAGCCGCCGCCGAGCTGCAGAGGAATGCGAGTGACCTGAAGGAGGACGAGACGACGTACGCAGATACAACATGTGCGTTGGCAGAGCAGTTGAACTCTGACGGATCTCGCACGGCAGACGCCTCCAGCCACATTGGATGTCACTATGTGTCTGTAAGTATTCCTGTTAATGTTTTACCTTTTTATTTATTATATTTCTTTAAACCTCTTAGAGGACAACAGTTATTTATGATGACATTAAAATCGACTGTCTGACAGACGTTTGTGTACCATATGGCACATGTGGGAGATCTTCAGGGGCGTTTAGTAAACTATAATTATGATGTTCATGATAAAGAATTGAGAAGTTTTCATGGAAAGAAATTAAGACGCAAATTTAGTTCTGGAGATTTTCTTATAGCATACATTTAAATACCATATACAATGTGTTTGGCTTAAATAATAACCCAAGCCGATTACAGATGAAGGGATTCCAGAGGAGGACAGATACAGACATAAGTATTATGCAATAAAAAAATATCAATAATCATATTTTAGATAAGCAATGCACGATGCAAAAAAAAGGGGGAGACTTGCTAATATTTTATTTTTGCTTTGAAAAACAAATTAAAAAACAGTGTTGCTCTCATCATGATCAAAACATGATCAGTCATGATCATGTTTGCTGGGTCTAAAAAACAACTGTTAGATGTTTATCTAAGCATCAATGTCTGCGCAGCTTCTACCTCCTCTAAAGATTTATTTTTTTTAATTTCTAACCCAAGATATTTTCACATCGACTTAAATCTAACAGTAATGCAAAAATGTTACTATTTATAACGGCGTATGTTGTCCCTAGACATCGCTGTGAAACACGGAACCGTCCAAAATAAAGTCATGACAACCAGAAAAAGACAAAACAGGAACAATTGCGATTGCAAAAGCTGGGCGATCATAAGAACCAAACAATGTTGCAGCGCAGCGTGTAAAAAAAGTGCAACTACTAATTCCTTCAGTGTTACAGTGAAATTACACATACAGCACATTTTTAACTGTAGTCTATTAAGGGCAACTACTGCGACATTATAGATCTGACTGTTGTTCAGGTGTGATTTTACTAAATATACTTACAAAATATTACACATCCTGAGTGATTCTTTTCCTTTTGTTCGACAGACTCTTTGATATCGACCCAATCTCCAAGGATCTGTGGCGTTTTGAATCCGTACAAGGATTTTGAGTCACATCCTCAAAGTACACGCAGACACAGACAGATAAACGGATGGACTCATAAAGACCCGGCGCGAGAGACTCATCCGTATCCGTAAATTTGCCAATCAGGATGCACAGTGAGAAAAAGGCCCAGTTCACGTAGAGATACGGCAGCCCGCTGTGAGGACTGCAATGTTTCCCACTGAAATGTGCTCCTGAGAACACTGAAAAGATAGTGAGTAAGGCTTTATCACATTACAAGTAATGGAGGCTACGTGTCCATATCTGGTATATGCTTTGCAGACTCTGAGGTACACGAGTGAAGCAGACTAAACCTTGCAGCCCCATGAAAGATTAAAAAAAAAGGCTTGCATGCTGACCCTTTCACCAAGTGGTGAAAAAGATGCATCTTGGGTAACGGAGGCATGCAAAATAGTGGAAATTTCCAGAAGGAGGAAATAAAGGAAGGAGGAATAAAGAACTCATACATGCGGAGAGGTGAAACGTGTGAGTAGGAACAGCTTCTGGTGGCGGACATGAACGTATTACTTTATCTCAAACTCATTTAAGATAGATAACGAGGCTGACGCACGCAGTCTGGGCAGTTCGGAGGAACAGAGGCTCCAGAACTTTACCACCATGATGGAAAAGATGAACTCCAGCGCTCCACCTGCCTCACCTCATGATCTACCTCTGCCCTCCTCCTCCTCCTCCTCCTCCTCCTCCTCCTCCTCCTCCTCCTCCTCCTCCTCCTCTGCCTCCTCCCCATCCTGCGCATCCATGGAGCAGCCCAGTCCCCTCCAGAGCCGGCCTCCGGCATCCTCCGATGCCATCAGAAGCTCCCATCCTGTGAAAAAAGCCGACGTCCCGACCACCACTTCTACTCAGCCTCCCATCACCTTGACAACGGTGTTAACCAGTCACAAAACGGATACAGCCGCTGCACCTGACCCTCCCGTCATGGATGTGGAGGACGAGGAGGGAGAGAAGCTACACAGGTCCAAAAGCACGGCCGTGGCGTCAACAAACGGGTCGCCGACTCTGTCCTCCCCGCCTCCGCTTCTCCCGGCTCCGGCCAAGACCTCCCCGTGCCCTCTGCCCACGTCCACCTCCACCGCAGCCTTCCCCTCGTCCTCGTCCTCCACTCTTCTCCCGCACATACCGGTCATCAGCCTCAGTCACAGCAAGCCTCCTCTCCCGCTGCCCAACACCCCTTTGACCGCCCTCCACCCGATTCCCAACCTCATTCACGGGGACGTCCGCCGCGGCCAGCAGACCTGCCTGCCCATGCTCAGCCCTGGAGCCCCGGGGTTGCCCGGGGGCCCCGGGGGCCCCGGAGGCCCCTCGGCTGCTTCCCCCGGCCTCCTGCTGGCGCAGCAGTACATGCCTGCACACCCCTTCCTCCCCAGGTGAGAGTGATATTAATTCATCCATATGCCTGGTGATTTCCAACCTTTTCCCTTATAACTCTTCATCTTTTCTATGGGTGTTTGGTTTCTGGGGTGTTTGATTTGTAAATGACAGTGCAGAGTGAGTGAAATGGAAATGTCAATTTCCCCGAGGGGAACCTCCCAAAGGGATTAATAAAGTCGTCTGAATCTGAATCTAACTCTGAATCTAAAAAAACACCTGAGGACCTAACAATGTAGTGATTGAGCTAATCAATATAGTCTAGTTTTGTACATTTTTATGCTTTTAGTTCTGCTAGAAATTTTATCTACAAGTATTTTTACACTTCTATGTGAAAATGAATGGAATTATTTTTTATCATTACATTTTTTTTACACATATGAAAAATAATGATCAAATCTTCAATCCCCCCTCCCAACCCTCCATTCCATCGTTCAGATATAAATCACACCTTGATCCATCAAATTACACATTCAGTAGGTTTTTCAATTCCGTTATCAAGTTCGTCCACAGTGCTATTGTTCCTTGTTGCGCCTGATTAATCCTTGCAGAAGAAAGTTCCAGATACGAGATATCCAAAAAGCTTCTCAGTCAATGAGTTTAAAATGTATGTAATTATTGAACAGATTAAATAGTTACATCACATAATAGGAAATGACCTCAATTTAACTCCTTGCAAGGCACTGGGGTCAAAACGAGCCGAGCCGGAGTTAAGGCCCCTCAGTTCCTTCAGAGGGCTCACCTAAACATTAGCACCTTGCAACGGGTTAACAAAAGAGAAACCTGCAGTGCACTTTCACAGCAGATGTGTATAGCTAAACTATAAAATCCACTACAATATAACTTCCTGAACGTCTGCAGTTACGACAAAGGTGCTTCGCTGGAAACGATGCCAAGTTTCTGCTGTACATGAAACCTCAACCGCTGGAAATTTTTTGAGTTCCCATTGTGATTAAGATCGGCTGCTGGTGTGAGAATGACACCAGGATGTGTGCTGTTACGGAGGGACCTGGCGTTTCTCATGCTAACAGAACGTTGGGTCACAAAGCACGAGTTCTTTTGCACCAGAAAGCTGGAGACATCCCTATTTGAAAGTATACATGATATTTTTATTATTATTTAGCCATTGCATTTAGACTTGGACTGAGAAAAAGGCAAAAACAAAATAAAGGCTTCTGAGAGGATGGAGGAGCTGGCAGCTCCTTGCTCTCATTGGAAGTCTTCATCAAAGATCTCCTGCTGCCCATCAGGTATCTGGTCCATAAAGGATTTCTTTTTTAAACAAGTGTAAGAAAAAAAATTGAGGTTTTATGAACTATTTTATGGTTTCGCCCATCTGTCACGGAGATCTGGCAATGAGATTATTCCCCCCTGTTCTCTCATGGATTGATTTCATCACTGAGGAATAATCGGCTGGTACCCAGACTTGGGCTGAAAGTCTGTCTGCACTAAACAACGAGAACCATTATAATCAAAGTTCCCTAAGTTCTGAACACACTTTTCCATGTTTTATCCGTAGCTCCTACCTGGGACCCTCGGGAGGAAGCTATGGCATCATCAACAGCAGTCGCATCAAGAGGAGGCCGTCATCACACTTTGAGATGGAGCTTAGCGACTGTAAGTGTCCGTCGGACCAAACAGACAACAACATCACTACGGATGCAGTTGTAGTTACTGTTTGTGCTTGGAAACTGTGTCGTGGGAATTGCAGCTTAGAGCAGAAAAGGAAGCACTTTTTCTGAGGTGTTCATCATGTTTTAGTCTAAGTACCATGAGGATACAATAGAGAAGCATCCTTTTTAGTTTTGCACGCGCACCTCTGTTCATAGCAGCCAGTGTTAAGTGGTGGAGTGAGTCGGTCCACTCTACCACCACCCTCTCCTCCTCAGGGTGGGTCTATTTGGCATCATTTCTAAGATACAGCAAAGGAAACACAGTTAGCCGAAGGTAAAGCTGGCTCTGTAAGGTCATGGAAATAGTGACATCGTTGTGCTACGATGGACCTTCTCTGGTTTTCACCTCAGACACACAAATATATGACAACTTGGTTCCCCCCATAGGAAAGGGCTCGACCCCGTCATGTGCCAGAGTGCCTGGGCAGGACTCTGAACCCCAGACGGCACTGCAAAAGCTCATTTCTAAGAAAGTTTAAAAAAAGAAAAAGAGAGCCTTATTTCAAGAAAATTATGCTATTTTATACTATTTTATTATTTTATCTTATTTTTTAGAACATTTCTATTCTACAATTTCCCAGCTTGGGATAAATAAAGTATATCTATCTATCTATCTATCTATCTATCTATCTATCTATCTATCTATCTATCTATCTATCTATCTATCTATCTATCTATCTATCTATCTATCTATCTATCTATCTATCTATCTATCTATCTATCTATCTATCTATCTATCTATCTATCTATCTATCTATCTATCTATCTATCTATCTATCTATCTAGCTAATTTTCTAGTCAATTATCTTTTTTCTCACGCCACTGGCAACAATTTTATACCTAAAATAAGACAATTTGGATGAGATTAATGGAATATTAGGCTTATTTCGACAGAGAATAGGATTTAGAAGGTCACTTGGTTCGGCTGCAATTTGGTGATTAAAAATCCACCCAATAGTAATATTTTTATGATATTTGTGTTATGTCTCCTGCATCCAAGCTGACTTTCTTTTTTTTGTCTGCATAGATATTAATGGTTAATACCAAGTTGGTAAAAACCTAAAGCATATATATGCATTTTAATATATAGTAAATTTAATAAATATATAACATATATCATTTTTTTTTCATCCACGCTGACTTTCTACTAGAAGTGCAACAGTCTGTGCATCATGCTCAATACCACACTACCTGCACCTTTAGTGTGAATAACCTTACATATTCACGTGTTCAGTTTCTATTATTTATATTACAAATATATCTTATATATAGAGAGAGATACACTTCTCCGGATCTTGCACATTTACAGAGTGTTTGTGTTTTAACCAGGCCCTCCTCAGAAACTCGCCCGCCGTGTCTTCACCAACAGCCGCGAGCGCTGGCGGCAGCAGAATGTGAACGGAGCGTTCTCCGAGCTGAGGAAATTAATCCCCACCCACCCACCTGACAAGAAGCTCAGCAAAAACGAAATCCTGCGTCTGGCTGTGAAATACATCAACTTCCTGGTCACCCTGCTCAACGACCAGGACAAGACGAGGGACTCGGAGGAGGACGACACCGAGGACGAGAGCACCGCCGCTGCCGGGCTGGACGGCCGCAGACAGAAGCCCCCCGCCGCGCCGTCGGCCCACAGGGACTCAACGGACTCGGTCATCGCCTTGGCTTCCCCGGCGACCTCCAGTTGCTACGGTGACACAGACAGTGAGGAAAACTTTGGGGCAAAGACCTCCATGGTGGCCCAGGGCATTCTGGGAAAGGTTAAAGGTCAGATAAGGATGGTGGCAGCCACAAACGATGAGCGGTGACGAAAAGCGGCAGGAGCGTACATGTGAAGCTGACAGAGTGGACACACAAGACACCAGAAGTGTCTGCGGTTTCCTCTTCCCTTGCAGTGTGTCCGAGTTGTGTGAATGAGGAAGAGGGGAATTTGTAAGTATTTTGTAGTTTTCAAAGTTTTTCCAGAAATGTGCAAGCGTTTAGTGTGAGTCTGTGCTTTAATAATCACCTGACAACTTAGAAGTGAGCTGAAGTGTGACGAAGTGTAAATGATTAAACATTTCAATCAAGTGAACGGATCTGTCCATGTTTTATATTCCAGTAAGAACACACACAATAATCTTTATCTTTGACCAGGGTCACGGTTCCACGCCTAAAGTATATTTCCGTCATTAAAAATGTAATAATCAAGGACATTTAGGATTAAATTCCACTTCTGTGGACAGATGCAAATAGACCTTCTTGCACAGGACGATCAAGAACAAGATGCTGCTCCAGTCTTTACATTTCATCAGTTATGGTGACTAAACCCTGCTGCATACTCTGCTGCACAAATGCGGCATGCAACCACGATCTGCCAAATGCAACTGTGTTGTGTTTTTATCGCTAAGAGCCGACGATCCCACCCTGAAGTTGTGACACACTCGCACCAGACAGAAATAAAGTGTGCTTTAGTTCGCTGTTCCCTATTTGACATCCTCTCGCTACGCTCCAGAGACTGCTCACCGTCAGCACAATTTCTCAACACATCCAAATGGTTTTTTTTGTTGTTTTTTTTTCTGCAGTCGGTAAGATGATCACAATGAGACCAGATTCTGACCCTTATTTTATTACTATTTTCCTATGTCATTTGAATTTGGAACATATAACATGTACGTCCATATATTCTGCATTCATGGTGATAAATCTGTCAGCAGGCATTATATGGGCTGCATGTTGTTTGTTTGTGCCGTTCGCCAGAACGACAGATTGATAATGTTTCTTTTGACAATGAAGCCATAAAAAAAATAATAATAAAACAGTAAAAAAGGAACTTGGAGTATCTGACAACAAGGAGCCTGTGATAATGGAAAACAATCTTTACCGGTCAGATTTTTCCCCACACAGCACTGAGGTGCTGGCAGGCGTCATGAGAGCTGGATTATACATATAAGATAATATAATTAGAAACAACAATTTTATTTGAGAATTAGTTGCTGTCAGAGGTGGACAGAGTACTCGACCCCAGTACTTGAGTACAAATATTACTGGTCAAAATTTACTCCGTTACAAGTAAAAGTAGCTCAGTCAAAATATTACTCGAGTAAGAGTAGAAAAGTACTTGCTTTTAAAGGTACTTAAGTATCCAAAAGTAAATGCTTTTAAATTTACTTTAAGTAAAAGTAAGAGTAAGAGTAAATTTCTTATTTTCCACATCAGTAAATTACTATATTTTTTCTAAATTAATTTAAGGATCTTTTAACTCTTGTTTCTGAGAATTCAATGTTGAGTTGTTGAAAGCAGAGAGGTAGTTCTGCGTCGGCAGACACAATAAACATTTGAAAATAAATGTCTGTGGTTTGTCTGTTCCCCTCGTTTTTTACTCGGTCGAACTCAAACATTGAGTTAAGATACGGCCAAGGATTTTGTGAAAGTCCCTGCTCCGAGTCCGGCTCATTATCAGACTCAGACGACTCCGCGGATTGTCTTTCTTCTCCTGACGCAGGTGTAGACATTGTTGCGGCTCTGTCTTGAATTGTTGCGGCTCTGTCTTGAATTGTTGCGGCTCTGTCTTGACTTGTTGCCGCTCTGTCTTGACAAACGCAGGCTACTTTGGCGGTATCGTTTTGAGGAGGCTTGACGTATTTCCGCTTTACGTACATCCCAGTGGAGAGCGTGCACTGTGATAGGTCTCCTCCTTTGACAAAAACAGCCTGTGTCCAATAGGATTTTAGGGAAGAAGAAAAAAGAGCAGACCTGAAAGTAACGAGTACTTTTCAGCCTTCCTAGAAATTTACTCGAGTAAAAGTACAAATATTTGTCTTGGAAATGTATTCAAGTAAGAGTAATAAGTACCAAAGAAATCTAATACTCAAGTAAAGTACAAATCCTCTGGATATGTACTTAAGTACAGTACTCAAGTAAATTTACTCCATTACTGTCCACCACTGGTTGCTGTGCATGTTTCAGCGTACTGTATGGGCGCGTGTGAACGAGGAAACGTGTGTCGTACGGAGCAGGCTAAAGATTTATGCGCCTTTAACAGCCTTGGCTGTGCGGTTGAGCCCTGAGGAAGGTCAGGGTGGATGTGGGATGTGGTTGAATGTGGGGTTCGGCCCGGTGGGGGAAAGTGAAAACATTTTTAAAGAGTAAGTTGCAGCTGCGCCGATGCAGTCGCTCAGCGCTCGGCCCCGTCAAGGGGGCCAGGAAACGGCTACAGTTAGTGCTGTCTCATTGATGGCCAACGAGTTTCCTGAAGTTGGGAGGGGGGGGCGGCAGCAGCGCATGTGCGTGTGTTTGATGGGTGTTTGGGCATGTGGGGTAGCAACCACTGCATGAAAAAAAAAAAAGTGAGAAAACAGCCACCAGGATGCTCAGGGAACCAGTGTACACCCGGTTTCAGGATCACACAACAGGAAGAGCCGCTTTCACAACACTGCTGCGGCTGCATTTGCCCGCTCCGCCGTGCCAAGCCGCCCTGACCCCTCCCTGCTTTTCCAGCCGCACATTTTAGAGGAGTCATGTCACTTCTTCTACCCCCTGCACTGGCAAAAAAACAGCCAAAAATAACCTTGGATGACTGACCAACATCTTAGGACAACTGCGTGTCGCTTCACGCCACTATGTCACGCGTCAGCAACGATGACAGCAGCAGTAGAGCCTAAGTGGACGACATCGTAGAGGTGTCCGCTTAAGCAGTTATAGATAGAAGTTACTACAACTAATTGCCCTATTAATCATGGCATTTTATTGATGAATGGTTAAAATAAAACCTCAAATGTAAGCAGTTAAAGCTCATATGAGGTCTCCTGTAGTCCGAGGTGGAAGTACATTTTATTGGACACAACAGGAATCGTTGGTAAGGAATCCCACATTGGAGTCGTGAAATCAGTTCTTTTCATCGCTCAAAACACTCAAAAACTCAAAACACTTGTCCATCATCCAAAACCAGCAACAGCAGCAATAACCACGGCAACAGGTCTCTGAACTGGAGCTAGCTTGGGTCCAAACAAAACTCCTCACAAGCACCAGCAGGGATAAGTCGTTTTGATCATTTAAAGTCTAAACCAGATTAGGAATATAAAGAGGATGGATCTGGATTTCTCAACTGAACATTATCTTTATTCCAGATAGCTTGAGATCAGGGTTCAGTAGGCAGGAAACAGCTCTGGATTTACGTCACGGCTTCAGCGGGATTTTAAATGGTTTTAATCATCTTAAGTAGAATTTCAACAATAGCTAATGCATCAACAATTTTCAGCTCTGAGGGTTTTAACTTTTAATTTTCAGTCTGAAGTTGACTGGCTGTACCAGTCAGTCGCCCATCTCTGGTTCTGAATCCTAGTCCAAACAGCTCGCAGAGCGGCAGGATTGGGAGTAGTTGGTTGGAGGCAGTACTCGAGTTGTAAAAAACAATCAGGGGGGATGGTGGATTTTATCATATGGAGACAGATAATTTGTGCTGATTACAAATAATATAATATATTATGAATAATAGCACTGACCAAAACACCTGCAGAAATACTGCAGGAATGACATAGCAGCAGTTAAATGCAGCCTTCTGTAAGCTTTAAATATCCACTGGGCTTACATCAAATACATCAAAACACAACAATAAAAAACAGTTTTCTAAACTTATCAATATGATTCTGTCCTTCACAGGATAAGTAAAATGGATCACTGCAAAAACTCAAAATCTTAACAAGAATATTTGTCTTATTTCTAGTTAAAATGTCTCATTTTAGTAAAAGAATCTCATTACACTTAAAACAAGACTCATCACTGGAAAAAAAAAAACATTTTCACCTATTTCAAGTAGTTTCCAAGTAGATTTTAAAATAAGTAGAAAAATCTGCCAATGGAACAATATTTGTTTTGCTTGTAATAAGAAAATAAATCTTGTCCCACTAGCAGATTTTCCTACTTATTTCAAGTGAAAATGTACTTGAAACAGGTGAAAATTGTCAAATAAGTTATGTTTCTGGTGATGACTCTAAATGTTGAAATAGCAGTAAAACCACATTCATTGATGAAATGACATAAGGGATGGAAAGCGGGGATGGCAGTTTTACTGGGGTGATGATTTTGACCGTTTTTATTTCAGGGGGGGATGCCATCCCCCCTCATCCCCCCTCAACTCCAGTACTGGTTGGAGGAGGTCTGAAGTCTTTCAGCCGCTGCTATCCCGCCCCCTGAATCAAGACAGACAAAGTCCTTTCCCCTGATGATAACCAGCGGATGGGCCATGTATGGTGGTGTTTCCCAACCCCGGTCATCGAGTACTCCTGCCCAGCATGTTTGAGATGTTTCAACCCGCCTGATTCAAATTAATGATGGTTGTAAAGGACCATATTGAGCCAATTTGTTTAGTTGATACATTTTTCTTTATGATAAACATGGGATTTGTTATGAGTATAATTTCAGTTGATTATTCTTTGGATGTGTCTTAAAATTGTAATTTCTTTTGTGTATATATTGTATTTAATATGATTTGTATGTAAATTGACCGGAAATCCGCCCACATTATTTAAAAGGTCCGGCGGGCGGCTCCAGCTGTTGATGATCAGCTGGCTTCTGACAGCCGGGTAAACCTTAAAACTTCCCTGGGCTTTCATACAGGATTGGGTCCCTTTTTGTCATCTGTGGCTCTGTGCCGGTCAGTCCATACATTTTTTGTGTTGATGGTGATGAACAGACAATCACCTTTTCAGGGTCTGCTCTGTTTGTGCGAGAGGAAACCAGTTTGTTTCGCATTCCTTGGAGAGCGCAGCGAGGTACGATGTTTGTATTTGTTTTCTGGTTGTTTCCTTTGACAATTTGATATAGTTGTGTATGTTTTTAACATTGTATTATTAAATTAAGAACAGTTTCATTCATGAGTTTTCTATACGCGCTGTGGAAACTAGTTTTATAAATTGTTTGTATCCTTTTCCTATATAGTTTTCACGGTGTCGTAAGGACTCTGTCGGCATGATTCTGGATGCGACTTCAATAAAACAAACCTTACGCATCAGTCGAGACTCTCTACCTTTCTTCAAATCCAAGGTCTGCTACAATGGTCATCAGCTTGTCTTCAAGGTCATGACACAGCCACGTTTATCAGGGTGCGTTGAAACAGGGATACGTCTAAAACATGCAGGACAGGGGAACTCGAGGACCTGGGTTGGGAAACTTCACCATTCCATCGTCCGGGTCCAGGGGTTGTCAGCTCTTCCTGCAGCAGAACGTCCCGATGGCCGAAACTCTCGACTCAACTGATGATTGCTGATGCCATGAAGTGATATCAGTTCATCAATCACTTGTGATTTGCTTCTGTAGATGCCTCCATGGAAGGTTTACAACACATGACCGCATCAACGTCACCAACCGACAGAGAACATCCAGTTCCTTGATTTTGTTGTCATTCCAGTTTCCTTTCATTTCTTTTTCCAAATTTGCTGCGGTCTTGAATGAGCACTCGGATGAACTTCCGCGTGATATGTCGGATGTGTCACAGCAATCTAAACGCTCGGCTGTGATTCAGACTTGACACACTTGAAAGGTGTCGCTGTGTCTCACACCGAAGTTGGTCTTCACAGGATTTCTGAGTGGGGTTAAAAAAGCCTTATAAACTCGTACGTCTAGCTTTCCCCAACTTGTAGGAAGCCCATCTATTTTTATCCTCCGTTTCTGTATGTCAAATCGGCCTTGAAGATTCTTTGGGTGTGACACAGAAAAACAAAGGGAATGATTCACATGTCCAAGCGGTTACACCTCCACCTCAACCAGGAATGCTCAGCGCCGTGCAGACGGAGGAACCAGTTGTGCTCAAGAAAGAAAAAAAACACCCTTTCCAAGTGTTTGCATGTGTGTAACTCCAGCTGGGAGTGGTTAGATAGGTAACCCTGGGAGAATGTGAGCCTCACCTGCGCAGGCAGCGTTTAGTCATCGACCAAGGGCTGACATGTACTGAAGCTGCCTGGATGGGAGATGTGGGTTAGTAGTGCCTAGTCAACGATCGGAGACGGTACCTGAACTTCACAGTCCTCAGTCATAAGAGTGAGTATGTCTCCTGTTGTTTAAGTTATGTATATGTTGAAAGAACTTTTGGACCTTGGTGTTGTTCACCAGGGCTTTTACAAAGTGTCTTCACTTCGTTAATAGTATTACCAGTATTGTGCAAATTCACTCAGAGGAAGTGGTTTCAGTAATGCATCAGCTTTTAACCAGCATCTTGTCACTTACCGTATGTACAGTCATGGTTTAATTCCTATTTAGTGATGTACTTTATTACTATACGTGATAATGACTCTGTAACTCTGTGCTTCTTGAATGCCGATGGTCGGTTCTTATTTTTATGAGGTGTTTTGCTTATCGATGAATATGAAAGTGTATGCAGAGAATGTAGTTGGACTGGGCCGGCGAGGCTGTGACTTATCAGATGCTCAGAGATCTAAGGGAAGTTGTATTCCAGTGAAAAGAAAGATTTAAAAGGTTGACCCACAGATACTAAAATGATTAAGGATGAAAGAAAGAAGTTGTTTGCATCAGATGTGGACAAACCTCTTAAAAGGGACCTATTATGAAAAACACGTTTTTTCTTGCTTTAACATATATAAAGTGGTCTCCCCATAGTCTGCCAACTCAGAGAAGGAGGAAAGCAACCAAATTCTGCAGTGTCTGTACAGCCGCCCGGATGAGCCATCCAGTCTGATGTGACTTCTACGAGCCGTTCAGATTCTGCTCCCGTCGTTACGTAATGACGGGAGTGATTTACATAGGTTGGCCTCCGATGAATAAGAGAATGGGAAGATAAAGACATGGCTTAGAGCAGTGGTTCCCAAACTGTGTGCCTCAAGGCACACTGGTGTGCCTTGAGGCAAGTCCAAGTGTGCCGTGGGATTTTGTGACAACCATAGCCTACTGCAATATAGTATACAACTAGACAAAAATTATTATTTTAATTTACTATATACTACTTTGAATGCACTCATTCCATAATACAGAGGCAAACTCTTTATCTAAAAACTATTTTAAAAAATCCTCAAAGAGGATCCCACATTTCGCTGTTCGCGCAGTTGCGCAGGTGGGAATTTTAGACTGTGACACATCAAAGGCAGTAGGTCAACACAACATTAAAACATAAACAAGAGGGAAAATGGAGCGCTTTCTCGTGCAGAGCAAACCACCAACCTGTCTGGTTGAAATGGGTGTGTTTGATGAAGCCCAATTTGATAAAGTTTAAATATTTTTGTGAAGTATTTTGTTAATAAATATTTCATGAGTAGAATACGGTAGTTGTCTTTGTCATATCTTATTTGGCATTAGTAAATAATAAACTTAACAGATAAACAGATGATATTAGTGATAACACGTGTTATAAGGCTATTTTGCACAATAGGTGTGCCTTGAAATTTTTATTTGTCCTTTGGTGTGCCTTGGGCACAGAAAGTTTGGGAACCACTGGCTTAGAGGCTGAATTTCTAATTAATTTAGCAAAAAAAATCAAAAACTTGTTTTTAAGACATTCAAGGCCTGTTTAAAATAGGTATTAGATGCCATAATAGGTCCCCTTTAAGTAATCAGTCATTATTATACTTTAAAACCTTAAAAGGCCCCTGGTTCCTGTTGTACTACTTTCATTTGGGTGGATTGTTTTTGTTAACAACAAGGAATTGATGCCACAAGTATGTTTGTTTTTGTTGGCACCAACGAGTTGTGCTGCTGAAAAAACAGTCGTGCATTTGACGCATTCATTCTTCCTCCTTCAGGCATGAGTAAACACATGGGAGAGGCCACGTCTGGGTCCTCGCTCTCGGACCTGAGACTGGTTCTCTTGGGGAACATCGGATGCGGGAAGACGTCCACGGCAGACACCGTCCTGGGCCAGCTGTCCCCCGTCTCCCCCAGCGCCTCCAGGAGCTGCCGGCTGCGGCGGGGCTCCAGCGAGGGCAGGAACGTGACCCTGGTGGAGGCGCCGCGATGGTACTGGAACGGGGACAGGATGGCAGATGGCGTCAGAAACGAGACGGAGAAGGCCGTCACCATGGTGGCACCCGGTCCACATGCAGTTCTGCTGCTGGTACCGATCAGGCAGTTCACAGAGGTTAGCTGCTGTCTCGTGCATTAAAGATTAACACTGTTTAGACTACCGGACTGAGGACTTGACCTCCTCTGGTTGGTTTTTCCCAGGTGGAAGCCCGGGTGCCTGCGGAGCTGGAGGAGTTGTTTGGGAGGGAAGTACTGGATCACACTCTGGTGCTGCTGACCTGTGGAGACTATCTGATGGGGAGTACGGCGGAGGTATGTGAGACTTATGGACAGTACTCGAGTTGAGGGGGGATGAGGGGGGATGGCATCCCCCCTGAAATAAAAACGGTCAAAATCATCCCCCCTGTAAAACTGCCATCCTGCCTTTCCATCCATTATGTCATTTCATCAATGAATGTGGTTTTACTGCTATTTCATCATTTAGAGTCATCACTAGAAAAATAACTTATTTGACAATTTTCACCTGTTTCAAGTACATTTTCACTTAAAATAAGTAGGAAAATCTGCCAGTGGGACAAGATTTATCTTCTCATTACAAGCATTGTTCAGATTTTTCTACTTATTTTAAGTGAAAATCTACTTGAAACAGGTGAAAATTTTTTTTTTTCCAGTTATGAATCTTGTTTTAAGTGTAATGAGATTTTTTTTACTAAAATTAGACATTTTAATTAGAAATAAGACAAATATTATTGTTAAGATTTTGCGTTTTTGCAGTGATCCATTTTACTTATCCTGTGAAGGACAGAGTCATATTGATAAGTTCAGAACACTGTTTTTCATTTTTGTGTTTTGATGTATTTGATGTAAGCCCAGTGGATATTTAAAGCTTACAGAAGGCTGCATTTAACTGCTGCTATGTCATTCCTGCAGTATTTCTGCAGGTGTTTGGGTCAGTGCTATTATTTGTAATATATTATATTATTTGTAATCAGCACAAATTATCTGTCCCCATATGATAAAATCCACCATTCCCCTGATTTCTTTTTTACAACTTGAGTACTGCTTATGGATACATCTCGACTAACCTCATCGGAGTTCTTGACCCACAATCTGAGAAGGCGTTTGGGAAAGTGAAATGCTAACTCAATGCAATACACTGTTAACTAGTGATGTTCCATACCACCGATTTCCTTTCCGATCCGATATTGAGTATTTCAGGCTGGTATCAGCAATACCGATTCAATACCGATACATTGCGCAAATACACCTAATGTGTCCCGTAAATCTAGAAACATTGGTGTATTTTAGATAGCTTAGGATTACAAGACATCGGTTATTTAGCTATTCATTTTAAATTCAGAAGTACTGAGGTAGCGGCCTCATTCACAATATAGCCGAGCTGTTACAACAACAGAAAAACCAGTGTTTGAAAAAGGTTTTACCATTACTAAAAAAAGATCCTAAGTAAAATAATAAAACCATTTTGAATAAATAAGAGAATAATAAACAAAAATAATAATTACCGGTACTATAAATTAAAAATGAAAATGAAAGAAAGTAGTCCCTACCAGCAGCTTGTCATTTAGACAAAATCTGAATAGTTTAGTTACTAATTAATGATATACATTACCACAAATGACTGAAGTATCAAAAGTATCGATATTTTCATTTGAGATTCGATTTTAGAGCATACAGATCTGGTATCGGAAGTATCGATATTTCAGTATTGATCCGCACATCACTACCGTTCACTACACTGAAATCCTTCCTCACTAGGTTTTGGTTTTGATTCATGCAAACGGGTCTTCAAGCATTAAAGAAGCTTTATAAATCAAATTTGAATGAACTGAATTACACATTTATCATAAAATATTTCAAATGCAATATATTATGATTATAAAATGGATTGAATTTGAATTTATTTTGTCAACTTTCTCAGTAAATTCTCCACAGATTACTTTTGTTGTCAACTGGCACCAACAAAATATTCTGAATAAAATTCAGACTAAATTGAATTTTTCCCCAATATCTAGTGAAACTCTTAAATTTAGTGTTTTTTATAAAAAAACAGAACTTTGTGGGTTTTGTGGGGTGGTGGGACTTTAACTCCCAGATAGCAGTGACTAGTGCATGAGTATAACGCTGACTATTCAGTAACACGCATGGATGTTTAACTCAGCCACCATGTGACTGGCAGCTAATTGTTAACGTGGTATGATACGACTAACTTTATGAGGACTTATTGCAGTCTGGCATGTCTGAATGAAGCCTGGATAAGATAAAAGTCAAAGTGATCGTAGTCTGAATGATTTAATGCTATCACATGTATGAAATGAAATGATTTTAATACATTATTTTGTTTAAACTTTGATAAAACAGAATTCAATGCTCAATTTGGGGCAATGGAGGCACTGTTTCAAAAGTCATAGAGGAGGGTGAAAGCGTTGCCTGTTTAGATTCACTCAAATATACTGTTTTCCTGCAGGAATACCTTCAGAAGGAGCACGCAGGGCTCAGGCAGATGATAGAGCGTTGTGGAAGGAGGTACCACGTCATAAATAACCGCCAGCCGCAGGACAGAGAGCAGGTCCAGGCGCTGCTGGAGAAGGTGAGCTGCTGAAGCATGAAACAATGAACGCCATTCTGTCCGTGCAGAGTTTGCGCGGGGCATTTTGCCATTGCGGTCCCTCTTCCTCAAACCCGAGACAGTCAGTTGCTGAGTGTGCATGTTGTCTTTTCCGCCAGAAATGTGCTGCTTCACATACTTCAACTCAAACCCAGGACTGGTTTGGTTATTAATTACCACATTCATTACCAGCTGCAGACTGAATACGTAGTTTGTGATGTCATAAATCACTGAGCAGCGATTGGATGGAACATTAGTATTCTGAAGGGCATCCTTAAACCACATCTCAAATCTCAAATCTCAATAATTAATCCAACAAAATCACAACTCCTGCATCTATCACTACCTTTCAAATCTGAAGAAATACAATGATTCCCTCTGTCATAATTCTACTATTTACTAAAATAAATAGCTCATTTTCATTTACAAAGTAATTTAGTCTTTCCCTGACTCCTCTACAAACCTGGAGGAAAACTTGACAAAAAATGTTTTTCTTTACATTGTTTCGGCCATTTGTTTATGCACATCCCTCTCAAGGTTCTGCTAAGTCTAGACTTTAGACTGGACCATTGCAACACTTATATTGTAAGTTTGCTGGTGTACCTGCATCATTTTCACCCAGCTGCAGTTTCATGGTTGGCTCTTCTTCGTCTTGCTGCTGTAAAACAAGCCTCATAGGAGTTACAATACACTAATGTGTTTTTACCAAATGCCATGTTGTGCACTTTGACTAAACCTATCCACTTGTCTTGACTCGTCCGTCCGAAGAACATTGTTGCAGATGTCTTAGTTGAGGTACATCTTTGCAAAGCTAAGCCGTGCTGTCACGCTCCTCTTTAGAGAGAAAGACTTCCAGCGAGCAACTAGTCCACACAAGCCTCAATTATGAAAACCTTTCCTAATCATTTTGTCAGGACAAACATGTCGTACTGTGCCAACTGAGGCTTGTCGAGTTGGAGATGCAGCTCTTGTTTTTTTTGTTTTTTGATTCATTTTTACACGTTCTTTGCAATAACTTGCTGGAACATCCACTTTGGCTAAAAATTGGCATCAATCTTGAGAATCATCTTTCTCAATGTGGAATGATGGTATCCACATTGTTTGTAACTCCCTGTAACTTTTCTCAGATTGATGGGCAGCAACAATTGCTTCTCTAAGATCATTGCTGATGAGGTTTCCTTAAGGGCATTGTGTCTTTAGATACACGGTGAATACGCCAGACCAGCAAACCTTTTATAAAGGCGCTTTGAGCTGATTACCTGCACCTGGCTGTGAGCTCATTCCTTTTGATGCAGTAAAGGCGTGTTTCCTTTTTCACGCACCATTTGTGCATTTCGGCTTTTGTTCAGGATGTTTTAATGGTACAATCCTGGATGGATCTTACGTGAAAGGTACATTTTTTTTCTGAGACCTCTGTACAACCCTGATAATCAAAAAAAGAAGAAGCTTTATGCAAAAAACAAAAATTTTAAAAATATAAAAAGACCCAATTATAGGTGTTATTGATTTCAGAATATAATGAACAATTTCATATGTTAGGCATTAAAGGATTATTATCTTTTTTGAAATAAAAGGTTACATACAATATGTTGTGTTGTTTATCTTAGGTTGTAATCTTCTGTTAAAGACTTGATAACTATATATTTTTTTTCATGCCCTGATATGTATTTATCCTTGAAGTTAACAGTTTCTACTGAACTGTTAACCCTTTTGAAAATGATTTTAAATCTTCGATTCCCTAGTAAAATAAAGATGGAATAAACGTATTGAAAAATAAGACGCCATATTAGTTTAAGAAGCAACTGATTCAAATAGTTCTGATGTATTTTAAGACCATGCAGTGAATGTTATTTCTTTTCAATAGGTGGAGAGAATGGCACAGAAAAATGGGATATTCTCCTTAGAAACAGCTGAGGAGAGAGAGGTGGAGAGAGAGGTGGAGAAAGAGGTGGAGAGAGAGGTGGAGAGAGACCTGGAGAGACAGATGAGACAACGAAAGGAAGAACTCATGGAAAATTACAGTCCTCAAAAGAAGAAGGAAAGAGAGAGCGTTGCATCAAAGATCATCTCAAACATTGAAACATTCGATAGAAGGGAGTCCATGAACACCTTGGACGGAAAGAGAGGAAGAGGAAGAGAAGAAAGAGATGGAACAGAGGGAAGAGTCAGTGAGGTTCAAGTATCTGATGGGCTTCATTCATCTCCAGTGCTGCAGCACGTGCGTTCAGAGCTGCAAACCGACGTGCAGCTGAGAAGGACGCCCAATTTCAGTCTGAATGCAGGTAAACGGCATAACTTTACCCAAGACCAACTTAGAAAAATATCTCCCGACTCCAGATGTGCATCGATATGAAACTGCACATCTGCCTTAGCGGTGGTAAAAAGGTGAAAGTGAGCAGAAGAGTTAAGCTCATCCTTCCTACCATTTCTTCCCAGTAGGTGGAGACATACTCCCACAGGTTCCTGAAGCTACACCAACACCAGAAGGGCTCTCTAATTGTAAGTCATGTTTCCTTGCTACTCATCACTCATAATTTACTCCTGTAATAGTGAGTATTTATCAATACTTTACTAATTTCCAGTGCACCACCGAATCCCCAGCATTGAGGAGACAACACCTGAGGCATCTCCGACCGGTTCCCCTGACTCACCTGTCTTCACCCCCCCATCCTCACCAACCTCCACCACCGCCTCTTCCTTCTTCTCCCCGTCCTCCCCTCTCCCTTCATCGCCGGCTCTGCCCTCATCTTCTCCAGAGCTCCGTCTGGTGATGCTGGGGCGATGCGGAGCTGGGAAGAGTTTGGCCGGTAACATCATACTGGGGCAGGATGCTTTCGAGTCCCACTCAGACAGCTTCGCTGCAATCACTCAGACCTGCGAGAAAAAGAAGGCACTGGTTAAAGGAAGAAGTGTGAGTCCTCTAAAATTGCCTATTTTTGATTTCCTTTCCACTAGGGCTGGGGATCGATTCAAATGTCAAGAATCGATTCGATTCCGATTCTTAAGATTCAGAATCGATTATCAGGATTTGATTCGATCCAATATTGATTTGGGTTAGTGTTATTAAAACTGTTTTTTGAGCCGTTGCCTGAATTATATGACTGTAGTTATGCAACATATGAATACTAGTATTATATTGAGATTCGCCAGCAAGTATTGGCAGCTAATGATGCTGTAAGGACCAATCACCTCCCAGAATGCTGATATAAATGCTTTCAGAAACATCATGTCGGGCAGAATTATCAAACAGATCCAGGGCAGCAAAAACAGAGGCCGTATGAAATTGGTTTTATTTTTTCCCACATTCCGTTTTTAGTTTTTCCATTTTCAGTTTTTTTTTTCAGGTTTTTAATTTTTGAGAATTTCATTTTTAGCATTTTATGCAAATTCAACCCCAAGAAAGTATATAAAGCAACGAAATATAGACAATTTATGCAATTATAACTGAAAACTTTAATGTTACTAATGTAACTTTCATAAACATATATAAAGGCAAAAACATGGCAGTAGTTATTCTCGTGTCCAACAAAACATTCCTTTTTTGCGCATAAACAAAAAAATACCCAAAGTATGAAATAAATAATTAAGAAATAAATAACTCAAATATGCCTTTCAATATCCATTTAAAGTGCAAAAAAAGAAAGAAATTGCAACAGCTCAACAGTGCAGGTGTGAATTAAATGACGTGACTACTGGGATCAAAGTTCACCAGGCGAAAATGTAATAATGAAAAAAATCGATCTTTAGACATACGAATCGATTAAGAATCGATTTAGAATCGGAAAATCGATTTTTTTCAACACAGGCCTACTTTCTACGGAGTATTAGGGCCATGCAGGAGAAAAAATATTTGAGAAGGGAAGATTTTTTTTTAATTGTGCACTTCAAGAAAAAACTCGAAATGTCGAGAATAAAGTCGAAATACAGTTCTTGAAATTGTACTTCAACAATATTCTAGACATTTCGTCTTTTTTCTCAACATTTGGACTTTTTTCTCAAAGTGCATAATGAAAAAAAAATCTTCCTCCTCTAAAATATTATTTTTATTTTTCTCCTGCCTGGCCCAAATACTCTTCCGTAACTTTCCACAGCACTGCTAATTTCCAATATTTTTCTCTTTGTCTTACAGTAATGTAACCTCTGCATGTTCTCTTCTCCTGCACCTACAGGTGGCAGTAGTGGACACTCCCGACTGGTTTAATTCAGAGCGGACTCCAGATGAAGTTCAGGCCCAGATCTCCTCCTGCATTGCTCTGTCCAGTCCCGGCCCTCATGCCTTCCTCCTCTGTGTCCCCTTGGACCAGCCCGCCAAGACAGAGCTGCAGGCTCTCAGCGCTCTGGAGACGGTCTTCGGCCCGGACGCCGTCGCCAGACACACCCTGGTCCTCTTCACTCATGCGGATCGACTGAGGGAGAGCGGGAAGGCGGGAAAGGACAACGTGGAGGCATACATCGCGGAGCAAAGGCGGGATTTGTTGAAGCTCGTGGAGAAATGTAGGGACAGGTTTCACGTGATGGAGACGGGAGGCGGTCGGAATGAAAAGGAAAACGTGGCCGAGCTCCTGGAGAAGGTACAGCAAACGGTGGAGGAGGCTGGAGGACAGTATTACTCGTGTCCTGCTTTTCAGGAGGCGGAGAACAGAGTGAGACAGAGACAGTTGGAGATAGCGAGGGAACGACGGAACAGAAAGTTTTCGAAGATCAGGGGGGTTTCTCGTCCATACATGCAGCTCGACGCGGAGTCAGAGAACTCCGTGGCAGAGGAGGAGATTGAAGAAACAAGGGATGAGGCAGAGATGAGCGTAAGCACCTCGGTCATGGAGAGCCTCCCGGATATCACGCGCTACACCATGTCCCCCTCACTTCTCCATTCCATCATGGAGAAAATGGAGTCGAGTGCAAAAATGTTACCCAAACTGTTAGCTGATGGCTCAGTGTGGGTTGGAGACGGAGCCAAGAAGGTGAAAAACAGTGACATGTGGGGGAAGGTCGGCAGCGGGGCCCAAAACGCCCAAAAGATGGTGGCTGCTAGTCCTGTGTGGGGCAAGGTGGGAGTTACTGCAGGACACGTCTCCAAAGCCGTACGAGAAAGGGTTCCTCAGCCGGTGGTGGATGGTTCTGCTTGGGTGGGATCTGGCGCCAAAGCAGTGGCAGCGAGTCCCATGTGGGAGAAAGTCGGTTCCGGGGCCAAAGTGATGGCGGACGGAGCCAAGAATCTGGCTCAGAGTCCCGTGTGGGAGAAAGTAGGTGCCGGCGCCAAAACTGGCGCTAAACTGGTGGCAGACGGTTCCGCCAGAGCCGGAGCTGGGATTGGCGCCGGCGCGAAAAGGGTGGCGCAAAGTCCCGTGTGGGGGAAGGTGGGCTCGGGGGCGAGAGCCGGGGCCAAAGCGGTGTCGGAGAGTCCAGCGTGGGAGAAAATCGTGACTGCTGCCAAACGGGTGCCTATAGTGGTCATTGCCGCGGCGCTGCTGGGTCTGGTGCTGGGTCTGCTTTTGGGGGGGGTGATCGGTGGGGCTGTCGGGGCGGCTGCGGGATCTGCAGTTACTGAGGTGGGCAGACGGAAATTCAGCAAGAAAAGCTTATCGGACCAGACGTCTGAAGCTGAAGCTGCACAAAATGTCGATGGGTCGGCGAGCGGCAGCGTTGACGCGGCGATAAAAGGAGGAGGGAAAAGCTTGAAAACTGAATGAATGACTGAAGAGTGTAAAATGTTCAACAAATGGAAGAAAAACAACCAAAAAAACACGTCAAATATCTTGTACAACACCATCAGAATATGTAACGTTTGAGACACTTATCTACCAACAGAAGTTGCTTTGAGTATTGAATATTTTTGACTTGAATTATCATATGAGGTTAATTCATGACTGAGAGTAATTGCATCATTACAGAAACACGGGCCCAAGCAGCGCACTAAAACTCTGGCTTTTATTAGCTTGTTTGGCTCCTAAGCAGGGATGACATGGCAGTTATCCGTGCCAATCACTGACAATCAAAAACTGATGGATGATTGTTGTTCCCTCTTAAAAGGGGTTCAGGGGCCACGGCCAGGAGCAGAAGATGGTTCTGGATCCGGGCCAGTGAAAGAGCGGTCTGGTTTCCCACAAGACCCAAAGCCAATGACTAATCTGCAGACACCATGTGTATATAAATGCAAAACTCTGATCTTGTCTTTAAAAAGAAAAAAAATCCTTGTGAATACACAGAAAACGTGAAGATTCCTACACAGTTGGTCTTCTCTGTAAAATGCTAATCTTTTGACCTCAAGTAGCAACGCCTGGCATTCAACAAATGTCTTAATATAATCAGCCTGGTCCAAGCCAAGAGTAATCACTTCCAGCCACCGTCTCAGAGGAACCATCTCTCGTCTTGTACAATATGTTTAAAGCTGGTTTAAGTTGGATTCATTCTTACTTAGTTGTCGTAAAGGAGCCTTATTGAGCCCAATTTTACTCTGGAAACCCAAGGAAACTAACATCACCACCAAGCTGTCTGACAGGAGCAAATAAGGCGTGAAAAAGCACAAAGAATCCAAACTGGGAAGTTCATTCAGATGTATTGTAAGCTAATATTGTTCACAATTATTATTTAAATAGTGTGTAAACCAGAATTTACTATTTACTTTTCTGGTCACTATGAATGAAAATGTATTTCCATATCTGAAAACAATAAACTGATTTGTTGAAGCAAATTGAGAATGCTTATCTTGAGTACTTTTGTCAAGTGATGTCCAGTTTTATGAAAAAATCCTACGTTTCCAATTAATTTCAGCAAAACGTGTAACCAATTATTAATCGGTTCTTGATTAATGTTCGTAATGTAAGCAGTAAATGGAGGTAAAGGGTGTTCTGTGAGCGCTTCTGTGGCTCCACCTGTTCTCTTAATATTGTTATAATGCATCACTATTAAAAGGCATTACTCAACAAATGAATACAAATTTTGTAACATTATAAAAAGGAGTGAAAAGTGTGGCAATAACGGGCAGTTTTATGAAGCGTTCCATATTTTCACCCGCTGCACTGACTTTGCCTTTGTGTTTGCGCAACAATTGAAAGAGCAGCGTCTTCTTCAACGAGCTGGAGTTGCTTAATGACCACAACCGAAAAGCGCCTCTAGCATGGGATGTGCAGATTAGTCTCTACTTGCCCTGTAAAAAACTGATGGAGCAGGACAGTATGTTTCTGGTTTTGGTGGGGACGGGGCGGAGCTAACCACACTATCTCAGAGACCCAGGTTGAACATCATGACCCTACTTGGACCCCTGTGTCACTAGAAGAAAGGTCATCACCCCAGATTTCGCAATCAATGTTTTGTTGCTTTATTTTATTAAACTGCAACGTGTATCACTGGAAGATAGACAAACTGAAATTAAAAAAAGAGAAACTGAATTTTAATGTGTGCTTAGTTCCTTATTTATGCAGAATATGCACAGGATCAGAGTACCTAGATGATGCAACTAATGTTGTCAATGTTGTCACACACCAGCAGCCCTACATATACATATACGTACATATATATATATATATATATATATATATATATATATATATATATATATATATATATATATATATATATATATATATATATATATATATATATGTATATATGTATATATGTGAATCAAAGTATCTTACTGGGCCGTTGGTATTCACCCAAATAATCTGGACAGCCATGTTCCAACTGGCAAAATTCACCACGCTGCCCTGACAATCAGAACCTCCTTTAACTAATCGCCAATCCGCATTAAGTCTCATGCGGGACCAACTGTGAGGAAATTTTATCTAACCCCAGAAATGACTGCAAATTTTATTGAAGTCTATTACAAGACTTCTTTAGTTATTTCTCCTGAACTTATCCTTGACACTTTTAACAGAAAACTCAAGTCTAGCTCCACTAAAGCCAAAAAAGTCCAAATTATGGGGGAAAAGAAACTGTCAATAAATTATCAAATTCTACAAGGACAACTCAAAATGTACAACAAAGTGAAAGAGGCAAGAAACAACTACTTTTCCAAATCATTACTGAAAATAAATACAACCTCAGAGTTCTATTCTCTAGTATTGACAATCTCAACCCAGATTTTAATAAACCAGCATTTTACTGTTTGTAGTGAAATTAAACTTTGACCTGCGAAAACACTGGACAGTTTTGTTCTGGTTGATGCTAAGAGACTTGCTAGAGTCTTCTTCCAAGTAAATCCCACTACCTGGATTTTAGATCAAATTCCCACTCTGCTTTTAAAAACTTTTTTTATTTTATTGACATTCAGAGTCAGACATTCATATCCATCACATACATCTTGTGTGCATATAATTTAAATCTGTTGTCTGCCCCAAATGCCAAGATAGCTTTTTTATTTTGCATCTGAAAGGTGAAAAACTCAACAAAATAGAAAAAAGGACAAAAACAACTATATACAGATAGCTAGTGATCATTTCCATGCAATACAGTCACTAGTCTAGACTTGTTAAGATAAAATCAGGTCTATGGGGCGTGATGTACTTGACCCAGTTTTCCCAATGTGAAGCAAAGTTCTCAATTTTGTGATGAACAAATGCTGTTATCTTCTCCATTTTATAAATGTCCATTGTAATATCCATCCATATATTTAAACTAACCCTAACCCTATAAAATATAAGCTTTTAAATATTGTGAATTGCTCTCTTCAGATGGGTATCTTTCGCTCTGCCTTCAAAACAAACGCGGTGAGACTCCTTCTGAAGAAAAGTGTTCTGAATCCAGATGTTTTTAATAACTTTAGACCAGTACCAAACTTACCATTTTAGAGCAACATTTTAGAGAAACTCGCCACTGGAATAGTTCCATAACTTTTCAAGACTGTAACTTTCACTCCAATAATGAAAAGGTTTAAATCCCAACAACCATAATAACCTCCACCCCATTTCTAACCTACCCTTTGTGTCTCAATTATACTTTCACCTAACTCAGAAATACCCTTTATGAGCCTTGTCATTAAACAGCCCTTCTAACGATCACTAACTATTTCCTCACTGACTCTGATCTACTCTCCACTAGTTTCATTCTTATCTCACAGGCTGCACCCCCCAGTCACTACAGGTGTACCCCAGGACTCTATCCTGGGGCATCTTCTCTTCATCACCTATCTCCTCCCCTTCGGCAATATTTTTTGCAAATTCAATATACATTTTCCTTGCTGTGCCGATGACACCCAGCTCTACCTTTCTAGTGAACCAGACTCCATGCACCTATACTCCTCTCAAACCTTGGACTTATCTGAAATCAAATCCTGGTTCACCTCGAACTTCTTGAAATTAAACAGTGAAAAAACTGAGGTCCTTGTCATTGGTACAGAATCATCTCCCTTACCATTGGCAGTTCCTCAGTCTCCCCCTCCCCTCAGGTTGAGAGCCTGGGTCTCATTGACAATAGTGTGATGGCCTATGTTATATTGTGTCTCAGTCCCTCTCTCTCTGTTTTCCTCTTCGAGGTGGAGCCAGCTGATTGTTAGATCTGGAGCAACTGGGCTGGGTGCTCCTCAGGAAGAGAAAAGGCTGGGGCTTCAGTCTTTCTCTCTCTCTCTTCATCCTGGCAGCACTCCTTTTGGTTTTGTTGAGCCTTTTGCACACACAACACCATACAGCACATTTACACACATCCACATGCATACTACTGATTTTACTGACTTTACACATCCCATTCCTTATCTTATTTGGGATTATTGATTTACCTTAATAAATATCTTAATTTACTAGTACGTTGCGTCCTTTCCCCTTCTTTTGTCATGGCCTTTGAGCCAGGGTTATGACAAAAGCTATTCCATTCTCATATTAATAACATTGTCCGGACTGTTTACTTCCACCTCCGTAACATAAACCAACTCTGCACCTCCCTCACTGTCCACACTGCTTCCATCCTTGTCCATTGTCTTGTCCCATCCCACATCGATTACTGCAACTCTTTCCTCTTTGATCTCCCCCAGAAGTCCCTCCACAAGAACAAAAACTCTGCTGTTTGGATCACAACAAGAATCCCATTATTCCATCACATCACCCCCATCCCACAGCAGCTCCATTGGCTCCCCAGTATGCCAAAGAATTAACTGTAAACTCCACCTGTTCACCTCCAATGCCATCTATGACCTTGCCCCACCTTATCTGTCTGACCTCCTCCAGATCACCTCTCCATCCCACTGCCTCGGATCCTCCTCCTGCAGCCACCTCACTGTCCCCTGTGCCCGCCTCAGCAGTGTTCAGTCGACTCTCTTCCCATCTTTAAATCCAGGATCAACACTCACCTGTATAAGATATCCTACTCACTTTAAGTCCAACTACAATGTCCTTCATTTTTCTGCTACATGCTGATTTAACAATTGTTGTTTTACCTGTAGGATGTAAAGTGTCATTGGGTTAAATGAAAAGCTTTATAAATAAAATGTTGTATTATTATTAATCATTTTTCAATCAGTAAATAATGTTTGTGAGAGATTTCAATCTGGTTTTAGGGTGAACCACATCAGTGATCTTAGGTGTAACCTGGACTTGCACAAGACTTTAGTCATAGTACTACTGGATCTAAGTGCAGCCTTTGATACAGTAAACCACTCAATCCTTGTAAATAGAGTTATACACCTGGTTGGCGTCTCTGGCACTGCTCTTAACTAGTTCAAATCCTACTTTACAGATAGAATGTTTCTTGTAAGTATGAATACACGCTCCTCAGGGATCAATGAAATAAAATGCGGTGTTCCCCATGTCTCATTTCTACGGTGGCCGACAAGGGCCAAACGCACTGCAACGGCCTAATGCGTCTCAGTTAAGGAAAACGGCTTCAAGTACAGAAACGATTCAAATTCACAAATTCAAAACGAGGTACAAAAAGAGGAACGTGGTGCAAATGAAAAAACGTGCTGCAAAAAACAAAGACAAATGCAGCATCATCAAACGCACTGCAAATAGAGAAACGATGCAAAGCACAAAACGATATAAAACAAGAAACCATCTTCAAAAGAAAAACGCTTCATAACCGGTCACTAAGTGCTCCAAACCTGCAGGGGGCGCTCTCGGCCGAGACCGAACAGCTGACTGAATCACAGTGTTTACGTCCATGGTTTAAACATACAGCGGGAACGGTAATGTGATTTTTATCTGACTAGATTTATATACGATGTTTATATCACTGTACAACGCTGTACATTGTATCATCTGGTGTAAAATATAATAAAGAAACGTTTCGTAATGGATGTAAACACTGTGGTTCAGTCAGCTGTTCGGTCTCTCTCTACATCCCGTGTGTCTGTCCATTGAGCTGTTACGCCGAGAGCACCCCCTGCAGGTTTGGAGCACTTAGTGACCGGTTATGAAGCGTTTTTCTTTTGAAAATGGTTTCTTGTTTTATATTGTTTTGTGCTCTACATCGTTTCTCTATTTGCAGCGCGTTTGATGATGCTGCATTTGTCTGTTTTTTGCAGCACGTTTTTTTCATTTGCACCACATTCCTCTTTTTGTACCTCGTTTTGATTTGAATTGTTTCTGTACTTGAAGCCGTTTTCCTTAACTGAGACGCATTAGGCCGTTGCAGTGCGTTTAGCCCTTGTTGGCCACCGTACATTTCTATGCCTGATTATTTTATTTTTTTTAAATGTATAGATGTCATTAGGAGATATGGCATTAATTTTCACACCTATGCTGATGACACACAGCTGTACAATGGCATGTCTCCTGAAAACACATGGCTAATTGATGACCTTTTTAAATTGTATTTTAGATATTAAATCATGGATGGCAGAAAACATTTTGTTATAGGTCCTAAGGCTAAGAGAGAGAAACAGTATGTGCACTATTTTTGAAGAAATCTGATCCAGTCAAGAATCTAGGCATCATTCTTGATTCAGCTTACTTTTATTCCTTATGATAAGCATGTGGTTAAAAGAGGTTTTTAATCATTTTAGGCATATACAGTAGCCAGAGTCCACCTGTTTCTCTCAGGCCAACACAGAGATGCTGATGCATGCTGATAATAACTGATAATAATCAGTTCACACCTTCAGCTTCTTCAGAACTCGGCTCATTGCGCTCATTGCGGGCTTACATTACACTGGTTTTAAAATCACTGCAATTGCTCCCCCAAATCTTTCAGGATCGATTTTAAGGCACTTCTTATGGTTTTTAAGTCTTAATGGTCTTGCGCCTTCTTATCTTACTGATTTGCTTATACTGCACCCCATGTTTGAGGAACAACCTACCAGAGAACCAGAGGGCTGCAGAGAATGTAAATGTTTAAGAACTAACGGACACTTATTTTACCACAATAAAACAGAAAGTCAAATTTTAACAACAAAAATGGCAGACTTAGAGTCCTCTGCAGTGGGAGGGCTGTTGACTCCAGTTATTATAGTGATGCCCTGTGATGGTCAGCCCTTCCCTGGGTTGTGTAGGGGTCTATACATACGTCCACAGAGATGGTGTTTGATACATTACCCCGCCCGTGGTGGGTTGTGGCTCCCTGCCAATCGGCCGGGCCCCTGGATGCACAGCCGCCTCCCAATGCAGATGCATCCCTGTGACAGTGTGATAGTGTTCATTCACTGGTTCTTCTGTTCCCCGGCAATGTTTTCCATGAATTTCTCTTAAACGTTGATTGTGTTTTATCATTGATAGTGCTTGAGGTTGGTGGGGAAGAGGGAGGGTGGACGGGTGGGATCAACTGTTAAACCCTTTGTGCTGCATTTTCTTATAGCATTTTGCATAAATATCATATGCATATTATACGTATATTGTATATTATTGTATATATATAGAGAGAGTCTATATATATATATATATATATATATATATATATATATATATATATATATATATATATATATATATATATATATATATATATATATATATATATATATATATATATATATATATATATATATATACATATATACACACACACACACACACACACAAACACACACACACACACACACACACACACACACACATACATGTAAAAAAAAAAAAAGATAAAAGAATATAAAATGCTACATTTGACAATTAAATATTGATATTTGATGCCGGCAATCAGTTCTCATATTGTACAAATATATTAAGTTATCAATATGTTGTCCCCCCCCCCCTTTAAAGCACAGTGTGCATAAGAATTTTATCATGATAAAGTAATGCTAACAGTTGTAATAAATAGATCTGTGCTCAAATGGAAACTGGAAAAACTGGAAAAACAAACTTTTTAAAAGAACACCGTAGGCAGGGTATAGCACGGTTTTGAATTCATGTTAAGGAGGTGGATACTAACATTACAACATATCTCGTCATTCCTGCATGTTTATCTAAACGGTTATCAGGACATTTCTTGTTTTACAACTTTTAGACCAATTACAGATAAAAGAATTTAAAAAAAATCCACCTTGTGAGAAGTGTTTGCGTTACATGTCTGCTTCTACTTTGCTGTCCATCTGTTCAGCCACAAACTCTAGAGGCGGTGATTAAAAACGATCGCTGTGTCTTTTCTGTTGGACTGAACACAGCTCTAAGTCATTAAAGCCAGTATATTTCAGATAAATTAATGAAAGTAAAAAATAATGATCACTCTTTGTTTGACAGCATTTATATTTGTGACTTAAAAACTCTCAAACCCTGACATAATTCCTTTACTTTTTCAATGGGAATCTTGAAAACTATGTAATTCAGTGAGCTGTTTAGACTAGCAGGATATGGTGACATCACAGAAACAGAATCAGAATCAGGTTAGAGTAAACAGTACAGCCTTCTCAGCCTTATCTCCACAAAATCCCACCAAATGTTATGCAGATAAAGGTGAAGTCATGCAGACCTATAAGATGTATTTCAATTTAAAAGAGTTGCAGCCTCTTGGAGGATGGGGATCAATTTAGATACTTCCAAATCAGGGACTTCTTTGAGAAGGAAATAAAACCAGATCTCCCCAAGGAGCTGAATAAAGTGACTGTGACACTGGGTAATGCGTATGAGAGCAATACAGGTAGAGTGATCTCAACATTGTACCAGGGACTTGAAAAGAACAGGGGAACCTCTACGCTGTATATTAGAGACAGATGGATAAAAGAAAGTAAAATAGAACTGACTGAAGAGGAATGGTTTAACATCTGTGACAACCAGCGAACCACCACCAGCTCCAGAATGTGGAAAGAATTCTGCTGGAAAAATATAACCAGGTTTTTTATTACACCTAAGACAAAAAACAAATTTACAGCTGAACAACAAACATGCTGGAGAAGGTGTGGGGAGCTGAATGTAGGGCATACGCATATTTTCTGGGAATGTGTGAGAATAAGAAGGTACTGGAATGACGTATGGATGGAAATGAAAAATATGCTGGGGTATGAACTACCAATATCATGTAAGGTTCTGTATCTGTGTGCTTTCACGAGTGAAGTTGTTTTATTTGAAGACAGATATCTGGTGAAAATTCTGTTAGCTGCAGCAAAAAAAGCAATAACTAGGAAGTGGTGCAAAGAGGAACCTCCCACACTGAGGAACTGGTTGGACATTATAGAGGAGATATACAATATGGAGAAACTCACACACATACTGAGACTCCAGCAAGCTCAATTTAACAAGAAATGGGACAAATGGACATCATACAAGGCTCGCAACAGAGACACCAATACAGAGTCTGAATGAAACCGGAAAAGCATGGATGATGTATCATGTGAATGTATATACCACTGACACTGACAATGTTCTTTGTGTGTTTTCTTGTCTGCAAAAAATCAATAAAATTTGAGTGTTAAAAAAAAAAAAAGAGTTGCAGCCTCTAATGAGGGGGTGGTTAAAGCCTGCTGGGACGAACAAACACTAGGTGGAAAATAAACTGATTTACCGCCGTGGCATTTAATTTAAAGCATGCCGCAGACAAAAACAGTTCAGTTAAAAAAAAGTGCACATTTTTACTCCTTAAAACAGCAGCTGAGGGAATGTGGTGTGAAATCACTCCAATGTATCAGTGTCAGCTGCCAAAGTACACTGTCCAGGTTTGTGTCAACACATCACGGTGGGTAAGCTCAATGTGCTTCATAAAAATAAACTGCTGAAAGCATGGTAGTCTGACTGGGACAGGTGAATGATTAACCTTTATTCCCTCATCCTTATGTGATATGAACATCCTGTGTTGTTACATCACCAAAGGAAATGGGAAACAATGGGGACGGCTATGTTAACATAGAGCTCACTAATTAAAACAAGCAACAATAAAGAAAAGTTTGGTTTAGTTTTATTTACTCCTCTGAAAAACTACCAAACTTGTACATACCTTTTTACCAGTACTAGATTATGGAGATATTTTGTACATGAATGCTTCTGCTAAATGTCTTCATATGATCGATACTGCATATTCTGCTTCCCTGAGGTTCATTACATATTGTAAACCATTGAAACATCACTGTGAGTTATACTCTCGGGTTGGATGGTCTTCTCTGGCTACCCGAAGGCTCAGTCATTGGTATAATTTTATATACAGGACTGTCTCAGAAAATTAGAAGATTGTGATAAAGTTCTTTATTTTCTGTAATACAATTAAAAAAACAAAAATATCATACATTCTGGATTCATTACAAATCAACTGAAATATTGCAAGCCTTTTATTATTTTAATATTGCTGATTATGGCTTACAGTTTAAGATTAAGATTCCCAGAATATTTAATTTTTTGAGATAGGATATTTGAGTTTTCTTAAGCTGTAAGCCATGATCAGCAATATTAAAATAATAAAAGGCTTGCAATATTTCAGTTGATTTGTAATGAATCCAGAATGTATGACATTTTTGCATTACAGAAAATAAAGGACTTTATCACAATATTCTAATTTTCTGAGACAGTCCTAAGACAATGCTTGGTCTGCTGCCGTCTGCTCCTTGATTGTACAGAGAAGTCCTGGTTCTTACTGGTTCCGTTCACAAGAATACCTGTTGCTTTCTGTTCCTTTTGCCCGTACTGAACTGGGTAAAAGAGCCTTTGCTCCTTCAGGCTGGAACACATTACAAAATGACTGGAGGCTAAAGGCTCATTTATGGTTCCGCGTTACACCAACGCAGAACCTACGGTGTAGGGTACGCGGCGACGCGCACCGTACGATGCGCGTCGCTGCGTACCCTACGGCGTATGTTCTGCGTCGATTTAACGCAGACCATAATTCATGCTTTACAGTAGGGCTGGGCGATATATCGAGATTTTAATATATATCGATATATTTTCAAACGCGATATCGTACGAGACAATATCGTTTATATCGATTTATTAAAATTTTTTTTTTTTTTATGATTTTGATATAGCTTATTTTGTGACAAATTGACTTGAATGTTTTATTTGAGATTTGCACAAATGTTTTGTTATTTGCACAACTGTCAACCTCAGTGGAAAAGTCTATTATAAGAAGCATTTTTATTCTATATATGCAGGCAGTTTATTTTTATTTCATTTGTTTTATACATTTTGATATTGTGCAGACCTCTGTTAATAAAGGTACCTGTGTGACATTTGGCACGTGGCTTTGTATTAAAACTGGTTAAGGGTTTGCCTCAGAAAAAAATTAAGCTAACAGAGATGCTATGCTATAATGCTTCGGGGGAAACCCCAATTATGTCACGGAAAAATATCGATATATATCGAGTATCGCCATTCAGCTAGAAAATATCGAGATATGACAAATGGTCCATATCGCCCAGCCCTACTTTACAGGGTTCATTTCTTTGAGTACTTTTAAATCTAAACTGAAAATACTTGAGGCCGACTCCAATACATGTACCTGTTTTTGTGATTTTCTTGCTTTTTTTACTTTTATTTTATTTGCATTTTATCTGTTGGTGTTTTAAGGATAAGGAAGGATAAGGATAAGGATAATCTTTATTGTCTCTCTTGAGAGAAATTTGTCTTGGACAAAAACTAGAGACTCAAGGCACCACATATATAACAAAACATATAAAATCACAATAAACAAAAACACATCGTCATATCCCCCCGCTCTTTGCATGCCCCCTAGCAATGTCCTGAAAACACCTCTACACAAAATAATACCTTGCTACAGCAACATTATTGCACTTCCCTCTACACATATAGCAGCATAATCCTAGGCATCAACTCATATTCCCTGTGCAGGATATGATTTGGGTCTGAGTTTTATCTGTCATTTGTAACTCTGTGTAACTATGTGTTGTAATTGCTGCTGCCTATCTTGGCCAGGTCTCCCTTGGAAAAGAGGTTTTTAATCTCAATGGGATCTTCCTGGTTAAATAAAGGTTAAATTAAAAAACAACACAATTACCTCTTTTATCTAGAAACGAGTAGATTCAGCAGGAAACTGAAACACTCGTCACGACAGGTCGTCCAGTTCAACGTCTGACTTCGTTGCTAGGTTACGGCCAGAGTCCGGCAGCCGGCTGAATCTGCTGAGTCACGTTTACCTCCACCCCCTCCCCGGGCGTTTGAGCCGTGCTGAATCATGTTAAATCAAAACGCGTGATTTAACCTTTAAAGCCAACCAGTGTCGCTGTTGCTGTCCGAGCAGGTCCACGGCAAAAACAGCTGAGACATGATATCGAAACAGTCATATCATTTTACACCTCAGTACTCCGCTGGGGACGCTTTGACACAACAACATAAATGTTACCCAACAGTACAAACTGCTTAATTCAGTGATTTCATGTTTGCATCTTTAAGAAAACAAAACAAGTTCCTATAAACTCCTGCTTAAAACGACTTTTAGCCAAAGAGGATATGTTTATCAATAAATCAATCTATCGATAGCGTCCTTATTTTTTTTTTCTTTTAATCTGAAGTCATCTGATTATGACCTACATAATCACCCGAGTGCAATAACCTGTCTCTTTGAAAGTGCAATAACCTTTGCCCGCTAAATACCTCACGTATTTTTTGCACATGTAAATATTACCCGTTTTTTTTGTGTTTACTATTTTTTCTCTTGTACATTGCTCATTTTTCTACATTTTATATTGCTCTTTATTTATTTATTATTTAGCTATTTATTGGTTATTTCCATTTCAATTTTTTTGTATAAACTGTTGAGCGTGTGTGTGTTTGGCTGCTGCACAATTGAATTTCTCCTCTGGGAGATCAATAAAGTATTCTATTCTATTCTATTCTATTCTATTCTATTCTATTCTATTCTATTCTATTCTATTCTATTCTATTTTATTCTATTCTATTCTATTTTATTCTATTCTATTCTATTAGCTGCAGGAATGTTTTTGGGAATCCTCACATGAACTGACACACATATTGACATTTTTCCTTTAATATTCACTGCCAAAATGAACAACACCAGGGTTCAATAACTAAGGGCAGACTTTTCCCAGTGATAAGCATGACTTAAATAACCAACATTTTTTGTCTGGAAAAAAAGAAATCTAGTGACAAAATTACATTTATTAAATCAGAATTTATAAATCCTGATTTGCACAGACTGGTTCCTGGTTCCCTGGTTCCCCGGTTCCCTTGTTCCCTGGTTCCCTTGTTCCCTGGTTCCCTTGTTCCCTGGTTCCCTTGTTCCCTGGTTCCCTTGTTCCCTGGTTCCCTTGTTCCCTGGTTCCCTTGTTCCCTTGTTCCCTCGTTCCCTTGTTCCCTGGTTCCCTTGTTCCCTGATTCCCTGGTTCCCTGATTCCCTTGTTCCCTGGTTCCCTTGTTCCCTTGTTCCTTGGTTCCCTGGTTCCCTTGTTCCCTGGTTCCCTTGTTCCCTGGTTCCCTTGTTCCCTGGTTCCCTTGTTCCCTGATTCCCTGGTTCCCTGGTTCCCTTGTTCCCTGATTCCCTGGTTCCCTGGTTCCCTTGTTCCCTGGTTCCCTTGTTCCCTTGTTCCTTGGTTCCCTGGTTCCCTTGTTCCCTGGTTCCCTTGTTCCCTGGTTCCCTGGTTCCCTTGTTCCCTTGTTCCCTTGTTCCCTGGCTCCCTTGTTCCCTTGTTCCCTGGTTCCCTGGTTCCCTGGTTCCCTGGTTCCCTTGTTCCTTGGTTCCCTGGTTCCCTTGTTCCCTGGTTCCCTTGTTCCCTTGTTCCCTGGTTCCCTGGTTCCCCGGTTCCCTGGTTCCCTTGTTCCCTTGTTCCCTGGTTCCCTGGTTCCTTGGTTCCCTGGTTCCCTTGTTCCCTGGTTCCCTTGTTCCCTTGTTCCTTGGTTCCCTGGTTCCCTTGTTCCCTGGTTCCCTTGTTCCCTTGTTCCCTGGTTCCCTGGTTCCTTGGTTCCCTGGTTCCCTTGTTCCCTGGTTCCCTTGTTCCCTGGTTCCCTTGTTCCCTGGTTCCCTTGTTCCCTGGTTCCCTTGTTCCCTGGTTCCCTGGTTCCCTGGTTCCCTGGTTCCCTGGTTCCCCGGTTCCCTGGGAAAAATGTACCCAGAACTCCCGCTGGTGGAAACGCTCCTATAAGCCGTTGCCTTTGTCTACTCTCACATGTTATGCAACTCTATCTCTGCATAAACTCCTTTTGTCAGACTTATCAGTGATCTAACAATGTGGTTGAACTTGGCAAATGTTTTTTGTTGCAGTCATTTGTTCTTAGTCACTGTTTAAACTCGCCTCCCCAGATCCCGAGTCATGTTTCGGGGTCGGCTCCTCCTCCTCTCAGACTCAACTTTGGAATCTGAGGCTGGTTTTCCAGTGACTGGGACTTCCTTTCTCTCCCGTGGTCCCTCCCTCCCTCAGCCCTCTTCGAATTTGCTGCATCATGTTAAGCAATACCCCCCCTGCCTGGTTCTGCAGAAGTTGCTATCGTCATGTTTAGAGTCTGAGCTCCAGTTTCCACAGTAGGTCGGTGGGAGGAGACTGAAAGCTGGCTGTCCTATAAAAGAGGAAGAGGACTCGGGGAGCTCAAACCGCACTGGATACCCAGAGAGAGGAAAGGGAGAACAAAGACCACACTACCCAATCTGACTTCTTAACTGGTGAGTAAAACTATATGATTATTTCACACCCTCTATAAATGTACTCACCATGATAAAAGAGGATTTCTTTTCTGCAAAAGCATACCTTTTTAAAACGTTTTTGTTTTGCTTCAGGGTGACAATGGAAGCAAAGACAGAGACCCAAACACCACCAGAGCAGCTGGTTGACAGGTCAGAATGAACTGCTGTGATTTATTTATTCATTTATTGCTTCTCTAAGCCCTCTTTTCTGCAAACAAACATCTCTCTCAAACAAACAACATTTAGTTATAGCAGAATGCTTAAACTTGCTGCATTGTTTCAGCATCTAATGGAGGACTTCTTCACTTATCCTTAATTTTTCTGACAATTGTGTGAAATTGTTAAATTGTTCCAGTTTCAGTATTAAAAATTAATTTTGAGTTAAGCTCCAATTTGTATTTATTAAATGACACACTGGATCTTCAGTTAGACCGGAAAAAAAGCAGGATATTAATTATGATCTTCGCTAAGAAATGCATACTTTTACTTTGGAAAGATGATTCCCCTCCAACTTTCAAGTTTTTTTTGGATCAAATTTCAGTTTTTTTACCATTGGAAAAATTAACTTTAGAAAAATACAACCGTGCTCATATTTTTCAAGAATTTTGGTTCCCATTATTCTCAAAACTGGATAATTTTTCCAAAGGGGACCAATGAGTATTTTATTTTCGAACTTGTGCCTTATATGTATGTATGTTTGTATGTATATATGGGTATATATATATATATATATATATATATATATATATATATATATATATATATATATATATATATATATATATATATATATATATATATATATATATATATATATATATATATAGTTTGATATCGCTGTTGCTGCCATTATATATTTTTTTATTTATTTATTTATTTATTTTTTAATATTTATTCAATTTTGTTCTCCCTTAATGTATGTTTTTTTTTTTTTTTTCCCTAGGGTAATTATGGGGAGGGTAGGAATGTGGGTATAATAGAAATCATGCATGTGAAAATGTGAATTGTGAAAATTATTGTGAAATAAAAAGATATAAAAAAAAAAAAAAATTGTTCCAGTTTCACGGTTTGTGTGTGAAACTTGTTTGCAACCTCCGTGCTGATTGAGATCATTTCTCTTCTGTCAGGGACCTGTCTGAACAAATCAAAAAGGTGACCAAAGACAGTCACGTCCGAGCAGAAAACACAGAAATGATGCTGAGCTTTCAACGGGGACAAGTAACACTTCAACAGTATAAGGTACCAATAAACTGCAGGGATGAAATGTTGAGATCATCTCACTTTTAAAAGGATGCTGGCTCTTTACCTGACGCCGCCTCCTCCCCCTCCCTGTTTCCAGCTCCTGCTGTGCTCCCTGTACGAGATCTACCGAGCTCTGGAGGATGAGCTGGACTCCAACTCCAACCACCCCGGCGTGGCGCCCATCTACTTCCCGGCTGAACTGGCCAGGCTGGAGTCCGTCGAGAAGGACCTGGAGTTCTTCTACGGCCGGGACTGGAGAGAGAAGATCGTCGTTCCTGCCGCCACTAAGAGATACTGCCACAGGATCAGACAGGTGGGTCTCATTTCACATTTAGCCCTAGGCCTGTGTTGAAAAAATTGATTTTCCGATTCTAAATCGATTCTCGAAAATCGAATTCGATTCTTCTAAATTTGAATGAAGTTTATTCAGTCATTGCAACACAAATCAACACCAAAAAAAACATTGTACACAGCATTAATATTTCATACAAAACCAAAAAAATGTGTTGAACAATAACTAAAAAAGGCATAGGCTGAAGCAAAATGCTTATAAAAGCCTATCCTATCGTACCAACTTTCTATTTTTGGCTACCGACCTCCAGAAAACCAAAAAGAGAATAGAAAAGCAAAGAAACAACAAAAGGCAAAGAAACAATAGAAAAGCAAAGAAACATTAACAGCTAGTCAATTGCACTTATAAGCTTCAAAAATAGCTTTACAAACCATTTTCTTAAATACAACAAAAGAATGACATGTTTTTAAATTTATGTTGGCATCATTCCAGAATTTAACTCCAGTGATGGAGACACATCTCCTTTTCATACCTTTTTTAGCTATTTGTACTGTGAAATTGCAGACACCTCTAAGATTGTAACGAGTCTCCTGAATTGAAAAGAACCTCTGTATTGGGTCAGGGAGCATTTTTGATTTTGCTTTAAACATAATTTGCATGATTTTAAAATAAAACAAATCATAAAATTTAATAACATGAGAATTTAGAAAAAGTGGCTTTGTGTGAGCGTAGTAATCAGCCTTATTGATGATACGTATGGCTCGTTTTTGAAGTTTTATTATTGAATTTAAGGTGGTTTTAAAGGTGGATCCCCACAATTCCACACAGTAAGATAAATAGGGAACAATCAATGAGTAGTAAATCAAATGCAAGGCCTTGGAATTCAGTATATTTCTGGATTTATATCAATCAAATCAAGAATAATGTTGAGGTACAATTTTGAGAATTGTATTTCAACTTTATTCTCGACATCTCGTGGGAAAAAATAAAAGCGATTTCATACGGCCTCTGTTTGCTCCCTGGATCTGTTTGATAATTCTGCCCCACATGATGTTTCTGAAAGCAGTTCTATCAGCATTCTGGGAGGTGATTAGTCCTTACAGCATCATTAGCTGCCAATACTTGCTTTTGAATCTCAATATAATACTAATATGTTGCATAACTACAGTCATATAATTCAGACAACAGCTCAAAAAACAATTTTAATAACACAAACCCAAATCAATATCGGAATATCGAATCGGATCAAATCAAATCCTGATAATCGATTCTGAATCTTAAGAATCGGAATCGAATCGATTCTTGACATTTGAATCGATCCCCAGCCCTATTTAGCACATAGACCGTGAATATAATTCTCTACCAGTGATACTGAGTTGATCCTTTTCTATCCTGTGTGGTTTTATTTCAGATTGGTAAAGAAAGCCCTGAACGCCTGGTTGCCCATTCGTACACCCGTTACCTGGGCGACCTGTCGGGAGGGCAGGTCCTCGGCCGAATCGCCCAGAAGTCCATGGGACTGAAGGGCAGCGAGGGTTTGTCCTTCTTTGCCTTCCCCGGCGTTTCCAGCCCCAACCTGTTCAAGCAGCTGTACCGCAGCCGGATGAACAGCGTGGAGCTGACGGAGGAGGAGAGGAACGGCGTGCTGGAGGAGGCTGTCAGGGCCTTTGAGTTCAACATCCAGGTGAGGACGAGAGAGAGAGAGAGAGAGAAAAATGCCTCAGATTTTAAGCTTTTAAGGAGAATATTAATGTTCCTACTTCCACTTGTTTTGCAGGTCTTTGATGATTTACAGAAGATGCTGACCGTCACTGACAATAATCTCCAGGATTCCTTACCAAAGTCAAAGCCAGTACATGCAAAAACACTACAGGTCCCGCTCGGCAGGATGATGCTGGGATTCCTCATCGCCCTGGTCTCTGTCACCGTGGGAATGTATGCTTTGTAGAGACTATTATTTTTACGTGAAAGACCTTTCTGAGAAACTATTGACCGCCTCCGAACTGGTGACCCGTCCAAAGCGGACCCGGCCGCTGGCACCAAGACGGCTGGGACGGACTCCAGGACCTCCGCGACCTCAGACGGAAAGAAGGAGGTGTTTAAAAGAAAAGTAGGGCTTTATATTGATATGGGTTTGTGATTTATGTTTTTGAACCCCGCTCTTAAAACACAATCCTATCAAACTTTATATTGAGTAATAAAACCTTGTGCTCTGTTAGTGCAATCTACCTATGAATCACACCCAAACTGCATGTACTTACTTTTTGTTGAATTGTACAGTTTAGTTTTTTTTCTGACGGATCAAAGCAGGTTATATTTTGAATACTGTAAATATGTGAACCTTTTTTGTAATTAAATGTTGTGCCTTTATATTTGCTTGTGTTTTCATTTCATCACATTTAAAGAGAATTTTAAATGCCTTATGAAACCTTTATAACAGTAAGATAACATGTTATTCCCTTTTTTTTTAATGTGATATTGGTTCGATGCCCTTCCGGATTAGTCATGTGGGCTTTGGTCAACACCGTGAGTGACTGAGGCAGTGGGAGGGCAAAGGGATCAATATGATTTGACATTTTAAACTTTGGTCCATCTTTCTTTGGGGAAAATCCCTTGTTTCGTTTGCTGATGAAGTACAATAAATACATGCTTTTCCTCCCTTTCACCAACATAACATAACGCTTGCTCAGTCCAACAGTGTGCCACCTGGCGCTCAATCAAAAAAAGAAAAGATATTTTTAAGTAGTGAACGATACAAGCGTAATGATACTGTATCAATATCGACTGTATCGATACTTTAGTTTCAGATTCTCTCCGGTAGGCTCTGCTCCGGCCTCATCGAGGAGGCGACCTGGTCTGCGTCTACCGCTGTTTTCAGGTCTCGGTCCTGCTGCAGCAGAGCAGAACTCTCTGCAGAACTCAGCGGCCGCTGGGCGGCTAAATCTTCAGGCTGAAAACGACAAAGCTGTAAAAAAACCCAGGAGACACAGCAGTAGCCGACCTATTTATTCCAGCATATGAATAATTATATGAAAGAAAACACAGAACAGCAGTAACAGATTGTAAAGTCTCATTTAAATCAATAGATTTACTGAATTTTGAACAAATATAATGAATATAATACGATTTCAGATTTGATTGAATGTAATTAGCATTATGTTAATTACTACCGGTATATCTAAACAGATGTAATACAGACTTATTTAATTATTTCTTCTTTAGTAATAATATGGGGAGACATTGTCTTGTTTTTTAGTTTTTAAACAAAAACTTTTACAATATTTTGTATTCACCTATACACTAATTTATAATCCAAAGGATATAAGTAACAAAAACCCTAAGAAGCTCAAGAAAATTCCTTCAGATTTAGCAATTTAAAGGAGCTTGAGGCAGGATTGAGGCAGGATTTATTAAAAAAATTTGTATACGTTTTAAGTGTTCTAGTAATAATGTCAGATGAAGCGTTCCAAACCAAAAAGAATGAGCCCTCTAGCGTATCTCTCCGTTGCCTTGAACAGGCTGTGTGCTGCAAAATGTGCTGCAATTCCGGGCCCGAATTTCCCGCGCTGTCCTGCGGATGTGACGTCACATGTCGCTGCATGCGCGTTCTCCCCCTTCTCCCGTGCCGGCTTCGCTGTTGGCTGCAGTACCCCCGACGGCCGTCGTGGTGAAGGGTGGCGCTATAGAGTCTCATTTCTTAAAAGGAGCCTCATGCTCCTTTAATGATGAATCCAGTTTAATTATTCGGTATCATGTCTGTGATCCTGGCTGTGCATTTTCTACTAAATCTCACAGTATCACACACATCACTAGCTGCGAAGTAGTACTACATAACTTATAACACTGGCTTTTAGAATTTGGATTGTGTTTTATAAAAATGGCATGGTATAATTAACGTGCTGTGAAGTAAATACTAACTGATACAATCTGATTTTTTCTTTTTCAGCAGTATCGGTGAGTATTTGTGATACTGGTGTCGGCATCAAAACAACTGCTGCTTGATTGAGGAAGTATTTTTAGATACAAATATTTTGGTCAATACCGAGACCAAATGGTCTGACATTATTATAAATATAATCATGAGTGGGCCTAAAACTGATCTGAGCTGAACTAGACTTCCCAGGGCTGACACGGAGACTGTTTTCAGAGCGGGAGAGTTGGTCCGGTTTTATACAATCAAATCACATTAAGGCAAAAAAAAGGTAAATAAATAAACATTCAGACCTTCGATCCCCTCCAACAGATACCACGCAACGCTACAGCTGCCAGCTGTGTTTTCAACACACAAATGAAGGAAACGTCACACTTATAACATTTGGTATCCACTTTTATTGGAGTTTTATAAGTTTCCTAAAAAAAACACAAAAAAACTTGTTAGATTGTTGTTGTTACAAGCAGCCAAATCGAATTCCAGGCTTCAACTCAGGCCTCTTTCCTATGGCGTTTTTCCATCATATGTGTGCCAGGCTTTTTGCCTTCAAATACAGGTAGTACCACCTCCAGGTAATCATGATCGTCATGGTGACCTGAAGCAAAAATCTCCTGGACTGACCATGACACGACCCTCAAACCAAGACATTTCCTCAGCCGGTAGCTTTGCTTCTGTTTTTAAATATATGCCATTTATTAGGTCCCGTTGCTGATCCCACTATTATTCTCTATTCAGTTGGTTGTCTGAGGTGTCTTTACGTTGCCATTAAGTGGCTTGTCAGAACCATGGCTGAATTGATATAAAAAAAGAAGAATTATTATTGGTTATGTTTTGTTACTGTACCTAAAAATTAGGTTCAAGAAAAAGAATTAAATAAAAACAGTAAGCATTCAGGAGCAATGGAAAAACGCCACAAGACTCACAGCAGAGCGGTGCTGGTACCTGTCGCCTCCTAGAGGACAACTGAAGAAAGACGTCATGTCAGAAATGATTGTACTTCACAGGAATTGGCTTATGTCAAGTTTAAAAAAGGCACTAAGTGCACAGTTAATTAGAAATATCTTCTTATTGTCACTGGAAAAGTAAAAATCTCTAAAATATGAACTCATGCTTAACATTCAAGATACATTCCTCTCTACAACTGCGGCCTCTGTCTCACTTGTTTGTGCTTTCCATTAAAAAGTCTGAATTAGAGTCCCACGGAAAAGTTGAAATCATTTTGTGTCACCAGACTAAGGAACTTCAAGAAATGCATCAAATACTGACAGAAGTCCATCAACACACACACAAATTCAAGAGCTTCAGACTAAAACGAACGGGACAATAGGGTGTACGACTAGAAAAAGTTAACGTTACCCTGACACAGCGATCTTTAATAACCGTTCCAAAACACACACACACACACACACACCTGTGCGTTTGACAAACTCTACAAGCTACAGCGTTTCAGAAGAAAGATTTTCCAAAGTGCTTTTAGCGGGATTGCACAGCATAATCAATCTTTGTAAATGACAGTAAACCCCCTCGAAAGACAGATTTAAAAACATGACAGAGAAAACAAACTAAAGACAAAAGGCAAAGTTCATATTTTGGAAAGGGAAGAAAAAAAAAAAAAAAAACATAATTCACATTTATTAAAGCAGCTTCAGGGGAAAACGGTCCACAAAGCAAACCTTTGTCAAATAAGAGAAAAGCAAAGTCTTAAAAATCTGTCCTAAAGTGGAAATGAAATAATTTCCCTTCACGGCACTGTAAATGTAGAAAGTCATGGGATTTTGTTGCATCATTTTGTCTAGGGAGACTGATGTAATGTTTGTGTAATTATTAGTGGACACTTTATTGAAATATATATTGCAAACCATGGTTTCACTGCAAGACCAAACTCATTTTGTTTCGTGTTTTCATCGGCAGATCTGGTAAACAACGAAACGGATTCAACAACAAAAAAAAGTTCCTCTAGCGCCGCAGCAAATTATTGCACATTACACCTTGAAAAGGTATCCAAATTCTACCGATTACCATATAACTCATGACTGTTAGTTAAAAGTAAGTGAAAAAAATATCACGTTAATGTTTTTACCACTTGCACACCTTTTCTTCATTCACTTCAGAAGGCAAAAAAAGTTGCACAATCCAAGCGAGTGAATATCAGACCTCAGAGCTAATGAATGAATGTACTGAAGCAACAGCCCTTAGCATCTGTCTGCACCATTAAAATATCGGTTTTGACACCACACGACATTGGCTACCTGCTCGAAAGAGAAGGGACGGTTTCGGCTAAAGAAAACAACAGAAAAAAGGTGTAGGCAGGAGCAGCCACCGGGGGCTGCTCAGTTGGTTTCATAAGTGCACAGCAGCGCTGCGTCTACGGGCTCCATGCAGGAGGGGCAGGTGAAGGAGCGCATCAGCCAGGGGTCAATGCAGCCGACGTGGTAGATGTGGAGGCACGGCAAGAACCGGATGGGATCCCCGTATTCAAAATCCATCATGCAAATCACACACCTGGAGGAGAAGGAATTTTCAAATAGACTTATACATTAACAAAAAAAAAAAAGTAAATACATCCTTTGCTTGCACTACATTTATTTAATGTGGCTGCTTGAAACCACTGTATCTACGCTGAATAAACTAGCTTGAATTCCTTCACCTTTAAATGTACTATTTAAACAGCTACAGACGAGATAAAAACACAGCACTTGTCAAGATGGCGCCATTGAAGACTCACTCATTTGCTATCTTTTCAGAGGGGTCAGGGCCTGGGTTAAAGACGCCTCTGGGAAGGTGCTGGATGAGTCCAATGCGCTGCGCAATGCGGATCTGCTCCTCCTCTGTCAGCTGGCTGGCCAGCCGACTCTCTCCCGGCGTGGGATGAAACACTGGGCCTGGTTGGTTGTGCTCCTGGAAAAGAATCAACAAAAAAAGCTATAGGGTCAAAGACGTGACGCTCTCTTTTCTGTCCGATGGAACTTTTTACCTAATAATAAACATAAAAATGAATAAAAAATATAACATGTATGTCTAATACGTTCCTTCTACATGTGCCCACTCTTATTTTATTTAAACATGTTTGTTATTGGTCATTTTCTGCCATCTGAAGTGTGAAAACATCATGTGGGGTGACCGTCCGGCCTTGACTTCTGTTTGGACAACTGGTTTTAAATCACATTAAAACAATTTAAAAATAATACTTGCCCTATTGGGCATACTTTCAAACTTGTTTTAGATTTATTGACAAAGTTATGGAACATTTGTACACACATTTCAATCATAATACACAAACTAATCTTGTCCGAATATGTTCATTGTCTGAATTATCATCTGGGGTGACCATGAAAAAAATACAATTGAGGGACTTTTATATTGACAATCATCTCAAAGAGGATGTTGCATCAGCCGGTTACTCCATGAGGGTCCCAGAGAGACAAGCTGCAGGTCAGTAGTCTCTCTCTCCTTTACAAATAAATCCTCTTTCTAACTGCTGCAGTGTATACGTCACATTTTGATATCATGTGGGGTGACCACCCTAAAACTGTAAATAATTCGTTTTATTTGCAAATCTATATTTTGAAGGTAAATTTGTTAGTGATATGTGGTGAGAAGTAGCTAGCTTAGATCATATAGCTAACTGTTAGCCTGTTATATTTGATTAAACTTGAAAGCATCATGTGGGGTGACCACCTGTCATGTGGGGTAACCAACAAATGGCAATTCTGTATCAAATTCAAAATTGAATGTCTATCAGTTTTGGTTCAAATATAAATTATTGGTTCAAATATATATATGGTTTTCAAAAAATGAAAGGAAAAATGTGTCTATCTTTCTTGAACAGTTAATTTAATTACTGATACTTATTAAAATATAAATTTTGTTATGGAAATCTATTAATTTTGAGATAAATGGTCGCCCCTAATGACGGTTTAAAGGTTTAAAAACACTAAAATACCTTTGTTTGAAGTTTTCACATACATGTATGTGTACACTACATTTCAAATGTTTGGAAAATGGCCAAAAATATCTTTATTTTAAGTATTTTAAAAATGGGCTACTCAAAGGCCTTATACGTCTTTGACCCTATATCTAAACACAATATATACTGTTCATGTGTGAAAAAGTGAATACACGGCAACTTCTTATACTTTTTATTTTATTTTGTAGGAGTAATCACAGCAGAAGAACCCTGCCCACTTATCGGGGGATAGGACCACCACTATAATGGCGCTTTTCTACTAGTACCTACTCGGCCCGGCTTGGCTCCACTCGGTTTGGTGCTTTCCCACTAGGAGTCTAACGTGCAGATTATATATTTTTTCTGAAACTACTCTGCCAAAGTTCTAAGCGTGTGTGAATCTGCAGGGATGAGGATCATCACCGCCAAATCTCAGAACTTTATCCTCAGCTGGACAAGGGTGGAACGTCCCCTTCAGGTTTGTGAAGTGGAGGATTTTAAGTATCTCAGAGTCTCATTCATGAGTGAGGCAAGAGGCCTTAAAATCAGGCCTAAAAACTTACCGTTTACTGAAGCATACTCTTAAATTAAATACTTACCTGCTGTACACTTTTTAACAACTTGTGCGTTTTATTATTTTACCTCTTTTCTTATCATTTTATTTCATTTTATTTGTAATTTACTGTTTAACATGCAGCATCCAGGAGCTGTTCCAAATCCAGGAAACAAATATGAACTGAGAAATGCCGGTTCGTTCAAAAACCAAAAGGCAAAAACAAAGTCAAAAGAACATTGTATTTCTGTAAATGGTGTAAAACTATGGAATTGTTGCGAAAAGGACTTAAGAATGTGTAGTTCAATCCATACCTTCTAAAGAATGTTTAAAATTAAGACTATCAATATAAACAAAATACTGTAATAAACTGTACGGATATATTGTAATTCATTGACACTGTAGTGACTATCTTTAGACTTTAGACCCTTTCTTCTTTTGACCAAACATCTTACTCACTTCATGAATGGTAATGACGACAGGAGAATGTTTACGCATTGAGTACGGCAACAGAACCGTCAACAGAACGTTAAAACGCTGTGTTGCTCCACCGTCACTCGTTTATTCTTTTAACTGACAAAAAACACACAGTCCCGCACTTCCTCCCGCTACGGAAGCCCCCACTGGCCCAAACTACCGAAACCGTTAAGGCAAAACAAATATCAGTAGTGAAATTTAGGTCTTAATCACTAAAGTATAAAATAATAACTCTCAAAACTTAAACTGAAATATATATTCCTTCTCTGTAAACAACAAGGCATATTATGCAATAAAAGAGTTAACTATAAACTATACATGGCGCTTACAGACACCAAATTTCTTAGTGTAACTATTATTACTGGCCTTTTGCTTGCTTCTTTGCACCCACCATATAATATATGATAGTGTAACAGATGTATTATTGCACTGTGTCTGTGTGTGTGTGTGTGTGTGTGTGTGTGTGTGTGTGTGTGTGTGTGTGTGTGTGTGTGTGTGTGTGTGTGTGTGTGTGTGTGTGTGTGTGTGTATTGGTTGTATGATAGTAGGGTAGGCATCACAAGCTCAGGCTTCAGCCTACACCTTTTTTGGTCACATCTTTTTGAGCCATCTCTGTAGTTCCTCTCTGGTTTTGCTGTTTTCCCCATGTGTGCTGGATTATGATGATGGTTGCACCGATGTAACATTGTTTTTTTGGATGACCAAAATAAACAAAAAAAAAAAGAAAGAAAGAAATTGTGTCTTGCCGCTTTTAATGTCAATGTAAAGCACTTTGAATTACCTTGTGTTGAATTATGCTATATAAATAAACTTGCCTTGCCTAAGTTAGAACACTACTCTGGAAATTGTATGAAAAACACCCGTAACCAGCCAGATACATTAAAACAAAAAAATAACCCTCACAAATTAAACTAAAAGTAAGTTTCTGATGACTAGAAAAGGGGAAGCTTGCATCTCTTTACTTTGCTGCTGATGCCCAGGTGGCTGCTCACCAGAGGTGTCAAGTAACGAAGTACAAATACTTCGTTACCTTACTTAAGTAGAAATTTTGGTTATCTATACTTCACTGGAGTCATTATTTTTCAGACGACTTTTTACTTTTACTCCTTACATTTCCACACAATTATCTGTACTTTTTACTCCTTACATTTTAAAAACAGCCTCGTTACTCTATTTCATTTCAGCCTTTAAAAAAAAACTATCCAGTTAAATTGCTCCATCCGGATAGAGTGAATTTGGTTGTGGTTGTTTCAGATGTTCTTGTCCAGTTTTGTTCTTACATCCGTTTCCCTCAGATTCCTGCAACTAAACTTGGATGTACATTCCAATAAAGGTTAGGATAAATGATAACATGCCTCTGAAGTTTGAATTTTTGCACCATAACAATACTTATAGGCAACTAGTAGTCATCATATCTCCTGCTCTCTGAAACACATGTTAATGCTCAATAGTACACATATATGGTTCTTTAATATATTTTCATTATACTAAGATGCATTCATTTTCAATGGCTTTTGTCCTTAATGGCTTTTCCCCCTTACATTACTTTTATACTTTAAGTAGTTTTGAAACCAGTACTTTTATACTTTTACTTGAGTAAAAAAACTTGAGTTGATACTTCAACTTCTACAAGAGTATTTTTAAACTCTAGTATCTATACTTCTACCTGAGTAATGAATAATGAATGTGAATACTTTTGACACCTCTGCCAGCCAGACATATTAAAACAAAAAAAAAACTCACAAATTAAACTAAAAGTAAGTTTGTGATGACTAGGAAAGGGGAAGCTTGCATCTCTTTGGTTCTCTGCTCACCTGCTGCGGGTCTCCAGGTAAGCTGCCGCCCTCAGACTCGTTGAGCAGCGACAGGTCATCAGCGCTCTGTGGAAACAGACAGTTCCCCATCGACCAGCATGAGAGGCTCCTGCTCGGACCTGCAGTCAAACACTCGCCTGGCCTCTAGTCTGATCGCATTCCCTTAGCAATCAATATCCTAATCAATATTATCCGTTGACTTCAGTAGAATCAACAGCAAAGGCGAAGAAACGCGTCTTTTTTGCCTATATAGACGGCTGGTGAGTGTCCAAGGTTTGTTGTTTACATAAAGTAGAAGCCGGAAATGTCTTCTGGGAGAACTTCCGCTTTAGACACGCTCCACGCACCTTCAGAATAAAAGGCAAGGCAAGTTTATTTGGAAATGGAAAGCATGTGAGTTAAATATGAGAGTCACACCAAAGGATACCATGTGATATTTCAGTTTTTCTTTTTTAATACATTTGCAAAACGTTCTACATTTCAGTTTTTTTATATCAAGGTGGGATCCTGACTATCCTTTATTGAGAAATAAAAGGAACTTTCTATGGATTTTAGCAAATGGCTGCAATAAAACAAAGGAGGAAAAATTTAAATGGGTCTGAATACTTTCCGTACCAACTGTATGTATGTATGTATATATATATATATATATATATATATATATATATATATATATATATATATATATATATACATATATATATATATATATATATATATATATATATATATATATATATATATATATATATATATATATATATATATATATATATATATATATATATATATATATATATATATATATACACATACATACTCTTTGACAGCCCAAAAATAGGTCTTGCAATATTCAAAGACAATAAAAAGTGAATACCTACTTGTTGGAATATGGGAATGAATGTTGGAATAAAATACCAACATAAATGTGGTGCCCTTAGACATTCTTTTAACCATTTTATCTTAAATTCCCGTCTTTGTAGTCAAGGCAAGGCAAGTTTATTTATATAGCACAATTCAACACAAGGTAATTCAAAGTGCTTTACATCAACATCAAAAGCGGCAAGACATAATTAGACAGTAAATAACAAATAAAATGAAATAAAATTATGATAAAAGAAGGTAAAATAATAAAAAGCACAAGTTGTTGAAAACTAAAGCCTGAATTATGGTTCGGCGTTAAATCGATGCAGAGCCTACGTCGTAGGGTACGGCGAAGTCTACGGCGTGGGGTACGCGGCGACGCCGGACCCTACGGCGTAGGCTCTGCGAACCATAAATCAGCCTTAAGGGCAGTAGAGTACCGCAGTTTACACATCTCAATCACGGTTTCAGAGAGTATTTTAATTTTAATATTGCCGATCATGGCTTACAGCTCAAGAAAACTCAAATATACTATCTCAAAAAATGTAAATATTCTGGGAATCTTAATCTTAAACTGTAAGCCATAATAAGCAATATTAAAATAATAAAAGGCTTGCAATATTTCAGTTGATTTGTAATGAATCCAGAATGTATGACATTTTTATTTTTTTAATTGCATTACAGAAAATAAAGAACTTTATCACAATATTCTAATTTTCTGAGACAGTCCTGTACATCGTCATGCTTGGACATTGCTTGTGGTGTCCCCCAGGGGTCAGTACTGGGTCCGAAACTGTTTATCCTTTACAATGTAAAGGATCAAAAAAGGATAAAAAAGAAAAAGAAAAAAGGATAAAGGTTTACATCAATGATATTTGCAAGGTATCAAAAATATTAAAATTAGTATAGTTTGCGATGACACAAATATTTTTTGTTCTGGGGGGGATTTAAAGGGGGTACTGGATATGATCACTGCAGAAATGTGCAAATTAAAGAGGTGGTTTGACAGAAATAAATTATCAAACTTAAGTAAAACTAAAATCATGTTATTTGGTAATTGTAAAAGGGATACTCAAGTGCAGGTGCAAGTAGAAGGTGTGGATATTGAAAGAGTTCCTGAAAATAAGTTTCTTGGTATAATAATAGAAGATAAAATAAACTGGAAATCTCACTCAAAACATGTACAAAACAAACTATCAAGAAGCATCTCAGTAATTAATAAGGCAAAACATATTCTAGACCACAAATGACTCCACATTCTCTATTGTTCACTGGTTTTACCATATTTAAATTACTGTGCGGAGGTTTGGGGCAACACTTATAAATGTACACTACAATCATTGTCAATGCTGCAAAAACGAGCCATAAGGATCATTCATAATGTCGGTTACAAAGATCACACAAATTCACTCTTCTTAAAATCCAAAACATTAAAATTTACTGATCTGGTTCACTTTCAAACAGCACAAACTATGTACAAAGCAAAAAACAACATGCTTCCTGGAAATATTCAAAAATTGTTTTTTAACAGAGATGGGGATTATAATTTGAGGGGGGAGAACAATTTAAAACATCTTTGTGTCAGCACAACACTAAAAACATTTACTATTTCCATATGTGGAGTGAAGTTGTGGAACAGTTTGGGTGCGGAGCTCAAGCAATGTCCAAGCATGAGCCAGTTCAAACAGCGGTACAAAAATATGGTTTTCACAGAATACAGGGAGGATGAAGGGCTTTGACAATCACCAGCTGTTTCCACAGATCATTTAGTCACTTGTTTACTTACATTATTTATTTTCTTTGTTTGTAAATATGTACATATGTAATTTAAATATGTAACTATGTAACTATTTATATTCATGAGGTGTTGGTACACAATATATGCAGTAGTTTGTGAATATGTGTTAAAACAGGATATTGACATCAACTGAGGATTGTTAATTACTGAGAAAGGATAATAGTAAGGGATAATATAAGGGGTAGGATTAAATAAGCACAGACATGGTAACATTATTTTATTTTTATTTATTTATTTTTTTTGTTTTGACTATTTTGACTTGTGTATTGTTTTTATGTTTTCTCATGTTTGGAATAAAGATTACATTCATTCATTCATTCATTCATTCATTCATTCATTCATTCATTCATTCATTCATTCATTCATTCATTCATTCATTCATTCATTCATTCATTCATTCATTCATTCAAATTCCCTGTCTTGTTTGACCTGACTTGGCCAAATAAACATGATTCTGATTCTGATTCTGATTCTGATTCTGATGTGCAGCATCCCTGGTTACTATCTAGTAACAGGGCACAAATTGTTTTTTTTTACCAAATTTTGAATTGAATTTGCCTAGGCTGATGGTCGCAGTTTAGAAGTTCTCTTTGTGTAAATTTGGGTTTGCTCTGGGTGCTCCGATTTCTCGCACTGAAAAAAAAAAACAACTCCCCAAAACAAAACAAAAATGTAATTTTGTATCCTTACCACCACCACAATTATGATTTGTTTCACCCCCATTTTTTATTATAGGTTTGGGGTTACACAACAAAGAACCTTAAATGGCTGAGCTCCACAGAGAGCCACATTAACGTGGTCAGCCGCAGTCAGACTGAAGAGCTTATATCCCGCAGCCTAGTGATTTGGATAGTTTTGATTTCATTTTAGTGTCTTTAGTTTTTGAGGGATTGACTTTCAGATATTGCCAAAAAAAAGAAGAAAGTAGGATGAAAGAATCCTGTCAAATGGAAAAGAAATACTTTATTATTTCCTTTGAGCAATTTAAAAATGAAGTGCCAAATATAAAAACCAACTTCTGCCACCAACTTCTGTCGTATAGTGAAGGCCTGGACATTGCCTTTTAAGTATTGTATCTCCAATAAAATAAAAGAGGTTCACATTAAAATTTGACACACTATATATCCAACAAATGTCTATTTATTTAAATTCTTAAATATTGAAAACAAATGCACTTTTTGCAATGTGGAACCAGAAACCCTAACTAATTTAGTCTACCACTGTGCCCGATCTATCAATTTCTGGGCTCAGTTTGAACAATATTTCGTGTACAATCAAGATAAGCATCTCTATTGACTGTAGAAGTGTGATATTGTATTTGGTCCATGGAGGGAATGAATGACATCACCTTTATTATAAACCTATTCATTTTGTATGGCAAATACCACATACACAAATGCAAATACTCCAACACTCCACCCAGCTTTAAAAGTTTCTTACATGAGTTTAAAGAGTACATAAAATCCCTTAAAGTAATTGACACCAAACAATCATGACACATCCATGATTTATATATGAGAGATTTTTTTTAAACAATACTGTATTTAAATTTTAATAATTTTTTTAAATTTTTTTTTATACATTTATCTCCCTGCTTCTGTTAAGTTTACTGAAAAGAATAACAATCTTAATTCATTGCGATTCATTATTTATCTATTTTTATGAAACATGTATATTGGAGCACTAGTCTGTCTTATCTTTGTTTATAAGTTCTTCTTAATTAAAAGAAAAAAACTTTTTTAGTAGAGACAGACAGATCATCAGGACTCTGTGAAAACAACCAATTCCCCATCGACCACCCCATCGACTACGTTTCCTCGTTGTCGTGACAACCGGAAAGCTTGCCTGCGAGAATTTCCTCCTGAAAAACGGTTGGTAAACTTTCCGATTAAGAGAAAAAAATAAACTTAACGTAAAATAAATATTCTTTAATTTGATAGGTACGTAATTTGCATGTGGCATACATTTGAATTGTTTTGTATTGTTCATAAACAAGATTAAACAGTTTTTCTTTACATTCGTGTATGCTGAGACGCGAGCTGTTGAGCAGAGCCGCTCTCTCTCCTGTTAAAAGTTAATGTAGCTCACCCGACTTGCCCCCATCCTGCGCGCTACAAACAAATAATAATCCGGCCAGATCGTTCAAATAAAATATTTACTAAATCTTGGTGAAACGAATGACTGAAATAGTCACATAATCTACAGAAAAGGTGATTGTTTTTGAACAATCTGAGTTTGCTGACACACAGGGAGTTGTGACTTGCGATAGGTCCGGACTTCACAAGATTTATTTTCATAAAAGGAAACATTTTTAAATTTCGTTTTGAATTTAAATGTTAATTCCAATGATCAAAGTGATTAAAAATTAGATACTCAAAAAATACAATTAAAACATGTGACGTCATAGGTACAGACGTCCCTTTGTGACGTCATTGTGACGCTGTTCCTACGTTGATATATGTCGTCATGTGCAATATATTAGTCATTTTAGCTTTGACACAGGAACAGTGCACTGCCAATTTAATACAAAAGAGAGACAGAAAAAAATGAGCATTCAAACAAGTACCAGTTACTTTGTGACTGAGGCGCATTTAAGACCTATCATTAAGACATATTTTGACAGGATCTCTTCAGCAAAATGGGAAATGATTTTGGCTGGGAATTTGGATGAAGACATTCAAGCAATTCTTGCTGAAATGATTGCTGAAATTATACAAAGTGTGTCAGCAGATCTTCTGAGAGTCACCCAGTCAATGGTTAAGCAGTGCATTGCAGCGGCTGCACCTCTCAGGAGGATCAGACTTGACCTGGGAAACTCACTCTCCAATAGCTTTTCCCAGCTTCTTGATGTCACTCAAGACAAAAGTGAGTACACACAAGAACTAACAGAAATGATTGAAGAAGAAATAACAGAGAGTGTAAACTCTCTCTTAACTGAAGCCAGAAAACGAAAAGGCATGTGTTTTATGTCGATTGGCTTTCCGGACTTGGTGATGAACCTGAAACATCTTAAGCAAATGGTGAATTATACTGGAAAATGTCTTACAGTACATTTGCGTAAAATTGAAATCAGGCATCGTGAAGTATGCCCACAACCACTCACCATAAATCAACAACTGGCAGCTGAAGGTGTGAGTGACATCCTCCTGAAATGGAATAAGAAAACACTAAAAACTCCATCAGAGGATGAAAATATTACACCAGAGGATGAAAGCAATGCGTTTGTGAGCTCCTCTACCTCTACCACATCAACTAAGAGAGCAGCAATTACAATTATAGATATGTTATTGAAAGACATGAAGATTGTTAAACCCTTAGTTAGGTTTGGAACTGATAGCAGTTCATTTAGACCAGAATTTAAAACAGACTTAGTTGTAAATGTGTTGACAGAGTATTTTGTATCACATAATACTCTTTCGAAATGTTGTGAAGACACCAGAAAAGAACTTGAAGAACTCATTACAATTGTGGACAGGGACTTTTGTAGCAAAAGCAACAAATTCCTCCAGATTAGCAAATCTGGTTTAAGTAGCGTAAATGACAGTAGTTTACCAGGTTGTTTCCGTCACAGTCCCAAGCCTGACAGTTTTCTGGGTAAAGACAGAAACATCAACGTGGCAACGCAAGAGTCTTCTTGTTTTCTTTGCAAGAACATCATGTTGGATGTGGAAAACTTTTTCAGAAAAATCAAAGAGTCCGCAAAACCTGGGAAAGTTCAAAGTGTGTGGACCATCATGCGCTCCAAAAGGTTTGAGACATTTTCTAAAGACCTGGTTAACAAACTGTGCAGTCATTGGATGTCATCGCAAACATTTCAGGATGAAAATGAAATCAGTGTTTCTCCCAAAATGTTGTATTCTGTTGTAGAGCAAAAAGTGAAGGAGATGTTGGGAGTAGGGCTTGCGCAGATAACAAAATCCTCAGATGAGGTGACTAACAGAGATAAGATTTCTGGAGCTCTGAAGGAGATAAAAAAACTTTTGATAGAACTTCTGAGGTCACCAGAAGAAAACATTATTGAATCTGAGTCCCTAAAACCCCCTCATTTAGATCCTGGGTCTTGTGTGGGTGACATTGTCAGCATACAAGTTAATGACGATGAGCCTGACAAACGGGAAGAAGAAATTGTTTTACCTCCTAATTTAGATTATGGATTACATCTTGGTGATGATCTGGTTGACGATGTCGGCGAAAAACTGGAAGAAGATGAGCCTGTTGATGTTCAGAATTCAACTGCAGACAGTGTGGCATCGACCTCAGAAAATATCCCATCGTTAGAGGATATGGGACCCTCTTCGCCCAGATATGCTGAGAGTTCGATGCATAAAGAAAAAGGGACGGTGGAGGTATCTGAAAGTGAGAAATTGGCCTTCAACCTCGTCTCAGTTCTACTGCTCAGACTTGTATCCAAATACCCAAAGACAATGGCAATTTACTCTGAGGATTTCAAGAGCGTGTTTGAGCGTCTGAGAAATGTTGTGATGCCTGAAGTTGAGGGCAACACACATCTTTTAATGCAAGAAAACATCAAGGAGCTTGGAAAGACTATATATGAAACCCTCATGAGTATATATGGCTCCCCAACAAATATGTTGCTGGCTGCAATGAAAGAAGACGATCCATCTTTTGACGATGTCCTTCTTTTATCTTTAAAATCCCATATGCAGGAGGACCAAACCTGGAAAAAGAGTTCAGTTGCCAGTTTCTTCTCATCAGTGGGAAAATGTTTCAAAAGGATGTTCTGTTGCTGTATTGGACAACCAGATTAACCATTATTCCTCCCCACTTGTTTCTTTTATCAGCTGGAAGCAAACCTGGTTAGTATTTACAGGGCACAAATTGTTTTTTACCACATTTTTAACTGAATTCAAGCCCTATAGATTGATGATTGCAGTTTAGAAGCTCTCTCGGTGTGAATCTGGGTTTTCTCCGGGTGCCCCAGTTTCTTGCACTGAAAAAAACCAAAAAAAATACAATTTTGTATCTGTGGCCGGGTGGAGAGGTTGACGGGACACGCACCTGTGTCCCATCCACCTGAGTGGCTGCCACGCCTCCACCCGGCCTGCCTTTATAAGGCAGAGCTGGACAGCAGCAAAGGGTTCGGAGAAGCTGTGTGTGATGCTTGTGCACATGTGGGTGGTTTGTGAGAAATAAAAAGTGTCTGCACAAAACTCTGTCTCTCCGTCCTTCGGTCGGGCCCCCGTGGCACCCACCCTGCCACATCTGGCGCCCAACGTGGGGCTTCGAAGGACGGACGAGGGGAGGCATGGAGCGGGCCCTGGACGCGCTCGCCCAGGCCATGGCGGGCATGACGGCCATGTTCCGCGACCAGGGCGAGCGGCAGCTGGCCGCGATGGAGGCGCTCGTGGCCGCGGGGAGACCCACCCCGGTGCCAGCAGCGCAGGAGGAGATGCCAGCGCCGCAGCTCAGCGGCCGGGAGGCAGGAGCTGCGGGCGGCCAGGCGACGGCTCCCGAGACGGCGGGACCGACGGAGCGACCCATCCCTGCACCCCGTCTGAGGTTCGCCGCGGCAGCGCTGGTCGCGCAGCTTAGGGGCCGCGAGGCAGAAGCTGCGGGCCGCCAGACGACGGCTCCTGGGATGGAGTCAGCGGCGGAGACGGAGGGGGAGGCGGAGTTGGCTGGGGATGCGGCTGCGGAGGCGCAGCCGCCCGCGACGGCGGGTCCCGCGGAGACGGGGCCGGACCTGCGGCCAGAGCAGAGTGTGGTGGAAGAGGCGGTCCTGGAGGCGGACCAGCAGCCGGCGCAGGGCTGCGTCACAAAGGAGGGCGTGGTCCGGGACGCACCAGCTCCAGAACGGGGCTGCGCCGTGAGGGACGCGGTCGTGGACGCACCGTGTGGCCCGAGGCCACCATGGGCCCGGCCCCGAGAGCGTCTTCCACGGCGGGCGGTCCGACGCCGGGGGCGACCCCCCCGACCGTTGCGCTGGTCAGGCCGACGCCAGGGACGACCCCCCGACCAGGAAGCCCGGAGGGTTCCGGGCTTCCTCTCCCGCTCCGAGGGGGCGGGGGGGGGGAGTAGGCTCGTTCCGGACGGACCCCGGCTCGAGATTGGCATTGGGGGTGTGTGGCCGGGTGGAGAGGTTGACGGGACACGCACCTGTGTCCCATCCACCTGAGTGGCTGCCACGCCTCCACCCGGCCTGCCTTTATAAGGCAGAGCTGGACAGCAGCAAAGGGTTCGGAGAAGCTGTGTGTGATGCTTGTGCACATGTGGGTGGTTTGTGAGAAATAAAAAGGGTCTGCACAAAACTCTGTCTCTCCGTCCTTCGGTCGGGCCCCCGTGGCACCCACCCTGCCACAGTATCCTTACCACTGGAGGACTCGGTGTCCCCCGAAGCCGGCCCCTCGGACTCTAAGTTCCACGCCCAGGCCAAGTTCCACACCCATGCCAAGTTCCACGCCCAAGCCAAGTTCCGCTGCCACAGCCCAGGCCTTGGTTGCTGCCACAGCCCAAGCCAAGTTCCGCTGCCAGAGCCCAGGCCTTGGTCGCTGCCACAGCCCAGCCCTTGGTTGCTGCCACAGCCCAGGCCTTGGTTGCTGCCACAGCCCAGGCCTTGGTCGCTGCCACAGCCCAGGCCTTGGTCGCTGCCACAGCCCAGCCCTTGGTCACTGCCACAGCCCAGGCCTTGGTCGCTGCCAGAGCCCAGCCCTTGGTCGCTGCCACAGCCCAGCCCTTGGTCGCTGCCACAGCCCAGGCCATGGCCCCGAGGGCGGCCTCCCGAACTGTCTTGCCGGTCTGCCCAGCCCGGAGGACGGCCCCCTGAGCTCTGACTATGCGTTGGCCTGATTCTAATAAAATATAATGTGAATTAACATTTTAAGAAGCATTTTGAATCATTTGAAGCCTTTCTATCATAAAACATGTTTTTTGGTTTGCTGCCTCAAAGCAACACTGTGCACTTGGGTTCAGATTCAAGGGGTGGGCTAACAACCTGAATTTGTTTTTCAGTAGATTTGACTCTGGGCCATAAACCATCTCCCCCACCCCCCAGCTTCCATCCTGGAGCAGACAGGAAACACTGTGTATGTCATGTTTTTTGACTTCTCCAGTGCTTTCAACACCATCTAGTGGTTTCACTGAGAGGGAAGCTGGAGGGAGCCGGAGTGGTCGAGCAGCTGACTGCAGGGACCATTGACCACCTGACCAACAGAGCACAGTATGTCAGGCTCCATGACTATGTGTCTGATGTGGTAGTCTGTAGTACGGGGGCGCCGCAGGGGACCGTTCTCTCACCCTTCCTGTTTAGCCTGTACACTTCAGACTTCAGATACCACTCGGACCATTGCCACTTACAAAAGTTCTCAGATATTACGGCATCATCTGATGCATATCAGACGGGAACATGCAGGTATACAGGGGGTGGGGGTGTCATCACTCCAGGAGGAAGGCACCCCCCCCATCACACCAGTGAACATCGAGGGATATGACATGGAGACAGTAGACTCTTACAAGTAGGCCTACCTGGGTGTTCACCTCAACAGTAAACTGGACTGGACCACAAACGCAGACGTCTTGCACATGAAGGGCCAGAGCCGACTCCACCTGCTGAGGAGACTGAGGTCTTTCGGAGTCTGGACTCTGCTAAATACTCTTTCTGATTCCGTAGTAGCATTCACCCTTTTCTATGGAGTGGTCTGCATGGATTGACAAATGGGTTTGTTTGTTTATTGGTTTAAAATATACAGAGACAATGCACATTAATAAACATTTCTGTAAATATGCCAGTTTAGCCAAGTTGGCTGATTTTCATCCGTAGTCCCTGGGGCAGGTAACATGAGCACAACAGTTAAAATGCATTAAAAACAGCACTATACCTATTCATAAAATACATTGTATACAATAAATTGTAACATACAATAAAATTAAAATACATTGCATTGTCAGAGCAGATGGTCACACACTTGACTCTCTCTCAACGATCATTTTAAATTTCTTTTAAATTAAAGATATGTGTCATGCTCCCTCAGCCGACCTGTTTGGAACTACACAGTCCCCTTAGGAAGCTCTGTTGCAGAGTCTGTACTGACCCTACAAATTAAGAATTAAAACTTTCTGCAATTTGATTTCCGTCTTGTGTGATATTATCGTTCACAAAAATGTCTAAAGTCATGACCTTTGTGGCAGAAATATGTTTACAAGTTTTCTACAGACTTTCTGTTTGCGCTTTTGTTATTGCACTAAAAATGTGCACCATTACAGAATGGATGTTATGCTTTCTTTCTATATTAATGTATGCAATTTTAAGTTAAGCAGGACAGGTTTCTGTTTAAGAAAGATACTTATTTTATTCAGTTAATTTTGTTATTTTGTATTAAAGTGAATTGTTGGATAATAATTTGTTTTCCATGTGTTCATGGCATTCAAAAATATGTATCTTATTCAATTCAGGTTCGAGTCAAATAGTTAAAAAATCGTTTCACTCACAAAAAAAGGGGCTAAAAAAATTCACCTCGCCAGGAAAGGTGAAGGCAATCAGGTTGGCCAGCCCTGCCGATAAGGTGTCCCTTATTTATTTTTCAGGGAGGTGGCAACCCTAGATGTAAGTCACTTTGGATAAAAGCGTCTGCTAAATGACAGTAGTAGTAGTATTAGTAGTAGTAAAGATATTATAAGATATAAGATTTGCAAATCATCATATTATTTCATTTTACACTTAGACAACATCAAAACCAACAAGGGGGGAAAAAATGCATATTTCGTATCAGTGGAAGTAATAACTTTTGTGCAATGTGTGCAGGCGCATATCTTCTCAATATCCTGTACCTTCTGTGATAATGATATTGAGACAACAGACCCTCTATTCTTTTACTGCATGTACTCTGGAACCTTCTGGGAGGACTTACAAGACTGGATCTCAACATAAATTCTTCTAACTAACCCCCTGGTAAAAGAGGATATTATATTTGGGACCACCCTCGAAGATAAAATTGGTGACTTTGTTATCAATAACCTGTTTATCCTTGCCAAGTTCTTTATTCATACATGCAAATGGGGAAACGGAAAACCAAACTTTTCAGCTTTTAAAAGATACCTGATAAACAACCATCTCAGTGCCTTAGAAATGATTAAAAACAAACATCAATCAATCAATCAAACTTTATTTATACATGCATATACTGTATAAAAATGCAACACAAACATGGTAAACAACTCCTTAACGCCTATATAGATTTATAGATATTTGAAAATAACTAATGCCCCTGCTTTTCACCGTTTTTCTTATATTTTATTATTATATTTGTATTTATGTATTTATTTATTTATTCATTTATTTCTTTTATATTAAGTTGTTTTTTATTTTTTTTTCTTTTGACCCGCATTTTTTTATGTCCTTGCTTTACAACGTATCTGTTACATTTAATGTTGCAACTCTTACAGTGATGCAGAATGTGTTGTGTGCCTTATAAATGTACATGCTGTTTTATATGTTTTCTATGCCTCAAGGAGTTGTACAATATTATTATGGAAGCCCATTTTCGCCAGTAAAGGAAAAAAATAAAATGAAAACTTAGCCTCAAAAATAAAAATATCCCCACGATAAATCATAATTATGAGATAAAAATTCGTAATTTTGAGATAGAAAGTCGAAATTATGAGATAAAAAGTCGGAATTATGAGATAGAAAGTCTAAATTATGAGATAGAAAGTTGAAATTATTGATTGAAATCTTTATTTCGAGCATACATAAAAAAAAAACAATTACACAAAACAACAAAAAAAGAATATAAATAAACAGTCATTAAGTAAAATCAAAGGGGAAATAAACCTTCATGCTCGAAAAGGAGTAGGAGGAAGTAAAAAAAAATGATAGAAAGTCATAATTATGAGAAAAAAAGTCAAAATTATGAGATAGAAAGTCGAAATTATGAGATAAAAAGTCGAAATTATGAGAAAAAGTCATAATTATGAGATAGAAAGTTGAAATTATGAGATAGTCATAATCATGAGATAAAAAATCGGAATTATGAGATAGAAAGTCGAAATTGATTGGTGCAATAGTACGACGGAGTATTAGGGCCAAACTAAGACAAAATATTATAATATATATTATAGACTTTATTCTCGTAATATTACGACTTTATTCTCAAAATATTACGACTTTATTCTCGTAATTTTACGACTTTATTCTCGTAATTTCCTTTTTTTTTTTTTTGTCTTAGTTTGGCCCTAATACTCTACGACGGAGTATTAGGGCCAAACTAAGACAAAAAAATTGGAAATTACGAGAATAAAGTCATAATATAATGAGAATAAAGTCGTAAAATTACGTGAATAAAGTCGTAATAGAATAAAGTCGTATTATGAGAATAAAGTCGTTATATGAGATTAAAGTCGTAATATTACGAGAATAAAGTCGTAATATTACGAGAATAAAGTCGTAACATAAACGAGAATAAAGTCGTAACATTACGAGAATAAAGTAGTAACATTATGAGAATAAAGTCGTAATATTATGAGAATATAATTTATGAGAACTCTTCTCCCTGTGTAAAAATGAGGAATATTGAGCATTTTGTGAAGTTATAGTTATATATTTATAATATATATAATAGACTTTATTCTCGTAATATTACGACTTTATTCTCAAAATATTACGACTTTATTCTCGTAATTTTACGACTTTATTCTCGTAATTTCCTTTTTTTCTTTTTGTCTTAGTTTGGCCCTAATACTCTACGACGGAGTATTAGGGCCAAACTAAGACAAAAAAATTGGAAATTACGAGAATAAAGTCATAATATAATGAGAATAAAGTCGTAAAATTACGAGAATAAAGTCGTAATAGAATAAAGTCGTTACGAGAATGAAGTCTTAATATTATGAGAAGTCGTAACATTACGAGAATAAAGTCGTAATATTACGAGAATAAAGTCGTAACATTACGAGAATAAAGTCGTAAAATTACGAGAATAAAGTCGTAACATTGCGAGAATAAAGTCGTAACATTATGAGAATAAAGTCGTAATATTATGAGAATATAATTTATGAGAACTCTTCTCCCTGTGTAAAAATGAGGAATATTGAGCATTTTGTGAAGTTATATTTATAAATAATATATATAATATTATGACTTTATTCTCAAAATATTACGACTTTATTCTCGTAATTTTACGACTTTATTCTCGTAATTTCCTTTTTTTTTTTTGTCTTAGTTTGGCCCTAATACTAGTCGTAGCTTTCATACACAATATTCAAGTGTTCAATAAAAACAAACAAAAAAAAGTATTCTCAATATCCATGGCTGCGTTCCAACTATTGGACTTTCCTGCGAGATCTGCGGCTCTCGCAGTGCGCGGATGGTCCTGCTCGGCCGTGATCGCGGTTTGGAACGCGGCCGCTTCTTCAGAGCACGAAGCAGCAGCAGCAGCAGCAGCAGCTGTCATGTGAATCAGCTGGACGAACAAGGAAGGAGATTAACAACAACAAGACCCCGCTTTTCTAAAAACCAGGGTAAAAAAAATAAATGTTTTTTTATTTATGGGTGAAAAAATATATAATGCATTGAAAGCTGGATTTGCACCAGCGTTTTTTTCTTGTAGCAAGCCGGGGTTTCATTTCGTAACAAGTGTGCAGAATTAGCCAGAGCTATCAACAGCTAGCCATTAGCCTCGAGTAAAACCTAAGTTTGCACACCATTTCGCTCACGGTGTCCCGGCCCCGTTGGTTTTATCTGTTGCAAATATTGCAAAAAAAGCTGTCTGCTGAGACCAGCACGTGTAATTTGGAGCATAATTTGTCTCAGGGAGAGAAGCTAAGGGGCCTGCATGCAGCCACCTTGCGAGGGGCATTTAAACCTCCTTCTCCTGCTGGCTGCAAACATTAAATCCCACCCCTCCACTATCGAAGGGGCTCATATTTAGGTAAAGTTTGGAAAGGGAAAGCATGAGCCTGAGGTTGTAGTGAAGCGGGTGAAGGGACTTTGTGTGCTGCTTGTGCAGCCATTGCTGGGCATCATAACAAAACGTAGGCTACAACAAAAGCCTGATTTATGGTCCTGCGTTAAATCGACGCAGAGCCTACGCCGTAGGCTCTGCGTCGATTTAACGCAGAACCATAAATCAGCCTAAAGACAAACACAGCCACACGCTCTCCTGGAGTATTAATAGTCAAACTAAGACCCAAGCCCAGATTAACTTGCACTTCAACCCGTTTATAATCATTTAGCAGCCGTGTGGGAAGGCTGGAACACTTATTAAACGCTTGCTGTAATGCATGTGTGAAGAGTATTTTCATTTGTTTGTTTTGTTTTCTACGCTTTTTCGTCTTAAACAAACTAACACTAATTCTTCCTTGGCTCGGATTAACGGATTACATAATTTGTCATGTTCACGTGGGTTGCAGTGAGGTGAGATTAATTAAAATGAGCTGAAGTGGAGTTTCACGTGGGGCAGTGGGATCCTTTGTGTGTTTAAAGTCGGAGTTGGGAGTGGGATGGGTGGATGGGACGGGACACACAAAAACCTGACAGCAAGGTTCAAATAATCATAACATTTGTTGAGTCTCTACCTCCATCTAGTGGAGAAAGGACAAAACCACCAGCCCCACGTCTGAAATCTGATCAGACCTCGGGATAATTGTACAATGTGGTGAAAGTTTCACAGAGGTGGAAAAAGTACTGAAAAATTGTAATTGAGTAAAAGTATCTTTACTTTGCTTAAATCCTACTCAAAGTAAAAGTAAAAGTACTCATCTAAAAATTTACTCGAGTAAAAGTACAAAAGTACTTCATTTAAAATGTAATTTGAGTAAAAGTTACTTTCAGTTATTTAATGCAAAAAAAAAGGATGAGTCACGAATCAAATTAATCAACTTCGAGGCGTATTAAAGTACACATCCACACTTGTTCGAGTACATTTTTTTAGATGTTGATGTCTTGAAGGCTGAAAGCTCCGCTCTGCCGGGCAGGCACATTTTACACTGCATTATAATGTTGTTGCCTTTTGTGCGTTTGAACGCGAATAAGTCTTCCAAGTTTGGCCAAGTGTTTTTGTGGTTTTTGTGGCTGGTTTCTGCCCGCATTTAATTTTTTCACCATAAATGTTGTACTCAGTAACGTGAGGGGGTTCAAATGTTGCAAAGTAAAATTCTTGGGTCAAAATGTACTTGAGTAAAAGTAAAAATTACATATTTCAAAAACTACTTAGAAAATTACAAATTACTCCTAAAAAGTACTCAATTACAGTAACGTGAGTAAATGTAATTTGTTACTTTCCACTCCTGAAGTTTCATATGTAGAGCTAGGACCCCTAGAGCCAAATGTCAAAAATACTGCCAAAAAACATTGGTGTAATTTTGGACTCTTAACTTTAAAATGGAGAAAAAAATAAATGCAGTTGTAAAATCTAGTTTCTTCCAGTTGAGGGTTTTGTCCAAGGTTAAACCCTTTTTATCTTTCACAAACTTTGAGAAAGTTACACACACCTTTGTGTCATCCCTTAAAGTGCTTTAGAAATAAACTTGAACTTGAAAAGGTGATTCGGTGCAACTAGTAGCAAGTACCAGAAGAGAAATGTTTAAACAGAAATGTCAGATTCAGCCGGTTCACATTTAAATGTCTGAGACATTCATAACTTCAGTATTTTTATCATATTGCTAATTTTCTGGTTTATGATTTGGACATAAATGTAGTTATTTTTGTATATTAAATATATATAACAGCACCTGAAACAGAGAATGAATGGCTGCCCACATGCAGACATTTTCTTGGTCCTAAATTGTATTAGTTGAACATTTTAGGTCACAAATTCTTCATTAGACATTTTTTGAGCCAGCTTCAAAGTTTCTTTTGGCAGTTCTTGTTTTATATAATAAAATCCCTCATTATCAGGCAGATCTAGTTTTCTAGTGCATAATAACCATCGTTAACTGCTAAACAGTTGAATATCAGGAGAGGTACGGACTAACAGAATCTTCTGGTTTATAACCTGATTTGGATACAAATGTAAAAAAATACAATTTATTCAACTGAGCAATGTTATCAAAAACTGATGTAGCAATATACATTTTTTATTTTATTTTTTTTAAAAGCACATGATATGAAATATGGTGGGTGATTTTTAAAGCAATGCTAAAGAGCTTTTTCATTTTACAATGTCAGTTACATTTGACGGTGTATCAAGTGCTCTTCTGTTCCCACCATGGACAGAAACCCCCCCAGAGTATATTCGGACTGCCGTCCAATTCGTTTTGCAAAAACTCCTCATAGCCTGATGGCACGATGTCACACATCAGCAATGATGAAACTAGCTCTCTGAGTTACAGTAGACATCATAATAGAAGTGACTAAAAGGCTGGGGATACCAATGACAGAAAAAAAAAAAAATTAAGAGTGACTGAACAAGGGAAAGTCTTACGACCATAAAAGCAACATAAGTTCCTTTGTATCACGTAAGTGTTCTTCAATCCAGGTCCTCGGGACCTTCTGCCCTGAATGTCTTTTAGATATTCTTCTGCTCCGACATACCTGACTCAAATTAGTGGGTCATTGACAGAGTTTTGTAGACCTTGAAAGCAAACCGCTGGTGATGCAGTCAGGTTTTGAGGAGAGAAACATGTAAAACGTAGCGCAGAGGGCCCTGAGGACTTAGAGGAGAACAATATTTTCAGATTTTTCTTTGAAAATTACAAAAAGGCAATCCTTTTCTGTTTTCATTCACCATATCCTTTTTTAATTCTGAAGATGTCGCCTAAGTTAAAGTTGATATTTTCAGAATGGACAGAATTTCTGCAATGAATCATTGACCCTTTTGTCACTAACAAAAACAACCAACTGAAAACATCATTTGAAAACAAAAATGTAAAAGATTGGTAGAATAAATGTTGTTTTTTGACACACATATCCATGTTCCTGTAACCCCCTCCAGGTTATAGCTGGTGAGCTGGCAGGATGGCGGGAGCAGAGGTGTTCGGCCCTGCAAACCCCACCTGCAAGATTATGACCTTCAGGCCCACCATGGAAGAGTTCAGCAACTTCAACCAGTACCTGGTGTACATGGAGTCCCAGGGAGCGCACCGGGCAGGCTTGGCTAAGGTACGTAGCTTGGTGGCCAGTCAAGGGTTCAGCTTCTGGACAATTTGCTTCATCTGATAAATCAAAATTATGAATGAATGAATGAATGAATTGTTTATTTCGGTTACATTACATTATTTGCAATTCAAACTGTGTGTGTGTAAATGACAAAACACTTTCAAAGAAGTTTACACTCATCAGTTTCACACAAAAAATAATAATAAACTCTGTAACCGAAAAAGGAATAGGCTGAAGCCAAAGCTTATATTTGCCTACCCTGTACTTTCCAACAGAAAACCCAGATTATCAGCAATATGAAAAGAAACAAAAAGAGAAATTTCCCTTTAAATTGTTCTGCTTAACCAAATTATACTTCAATCATTTAGCATTGTAATCCTTAATTATTTTACTTTTCAATACTTTTTTTAAAATTCAACAGAGATTTACACAGTTTCACTTCATCACTAAGTTGATTCCATAATTTGACTCCCAAAAATGAAACACATCTATATTTAACATTAGTCCTCACACGACATCTTTCAAAGACCCACAGCCTTCTTAAATTATAATTTGTTTCTCTTAATTTAAAGAAATGCTGAAAACAAGCAGGAAGGCTATTATTCTTAACTCGAAACAAAATTTCTAATGTTTTTAAATATACAATATCTATTAATTTTAATATGCATGACTCTACAAATAATTTATTAGTAGTGTCACGATAAGAAACTTTATTTATTATTCTTACAGCTCTTTTCTGGAGTTTAACTATAGGGTCTATATAAGTTCTATACGTATTCCCCCAAACCTCCACACAATATGACATGTATGGCATGATAAGAGAGAAATACAGTATGTGCAGACATTTTTTATCCAACAGATCCCTTGTTTTGTAAATTATACCAATAGATTTAGACAATTTCTGCTTAATATAATGTATATGTGGCTTCCAACAAAGTTTATGATCTATAATTACTCCCAAAAATTTAGTTTCATATACTCTTTCAATTTCAATTTCAACTCCACTTAGATTCAATTTAATTTCACAATTAGTTCTAGCACCACCGAACACCATAAATTCCGTTTTACTTTCATTTAATGATAATTTATTGGTATCAAACCATTCTTTTAACATGATCAAATCCCTCTCTGCTGTTTTCAACAATTCTTTAATGTCTGGTCCTGAAAAAAAATAAGTTTATAAGTAAATGGTTTGAGAACACAGTCCATTACATCTTTTATAAGTGTCATATCAATAGTATTATCATCGGTGGATTTCTTATTCTTAAATTATGAACATAGAGGTTCTCCTCTCATGAAGAAAAGAATAAATATTCGACTCATGAATCTTCCTTAGACCTTGGATTGAAATAATTTTTCAGTACAGAGGTTATTTTCAACAATACATCTTTTGCTCCTCTGTCATCTCCGCAGGTCATTCCCCCTAAAGGCTGGAAGCCCCGTCGTACCTATGATGATATCGACCAGTTGGTAATCGACGCTCCGATTCAGCAGATGGTGGCCGGCCAATCAGGGCTCTTCACTCAATACAACATCCAGAAGAAGCCTCTCAGTGTGCAGGAGTTCAGACGGTTGGCCAACAGTGACATGTGAGTGTTAATAAGCCGTTTTAGTCTCGAGAGTCTCCTTACAGTGTCACAAACATTATATCTGGTCCTGGCTGGAAATAAATGTAGTTATTTTTGTGTATTAAATATATATAACGGCAAATAAAACAGTGAATTAATGGCTGACATTTCCTTGGTCCTAAATTTTATTAGTTGAAAAATTTGGGTCACAAATTCTTCATTAGAGATTTTTTTTTTTGACCTAGCCTCAAAGTTTCTTTTGGCAGTTGTTGCTTTATATAATAAAATCCCTCATTTTCAGGCAGATCTAGTTTTCCAGTCCATAATAACCATCGTTAATGCTAAACACTTGAATATCAGGAGAGATACGGACTAACAAAATGAAGTTATTTTCTGGTTCTTGTGATATAAAATGTTTGTGTTTCGTGCTGCTAAAATGTCACTGTACAGTTTTCTTTCCGGCACCAAATATATTTTTCCTTTTGGTCACAGGTACTGCACACCTCGCTACCTGAATTATGAGGATCTTGAGAGAAAATACTGGAAGAATCTTACTTTTGTTTCACCCATATATGGTGCTGATGTCAGTGGAAGTCTCTACGACGAGGTAGATGGCTCCTCTTGTCTCGCGGTTTCTTTTTACTTATTCTCATCGTTGTTAAGCAGTCATACTCTGTAAGTTGATTGTGTTCTAGTTCAGATACTTTTTAAGAAATAATAGAGACAAACACTTTGGTAGAAGGTTCTTTTTTTTTTTTTGCTTTCAAAGTTACAGCTTTTGAAATTAAATGAAATTTATTCTTGCTTTTAATCCTGTTTTTGGCTCCAAAGATAACTTGAGTCTCTATGTAAATGAATGAACTTGGGAAGAAACTTGACATTTGATGGACTGGAGGAAACGCGTTATACCAGCAGGCAAAGCAGTCTTTCTTAAAATGTAATGTTAATCCTCATCGTGTATAACTGAGGTTTAAAACCAGCACTTAAGAGGCGTAGCACAGTTTCCACGTGTCACTTAAATATAGACTAAGTGATCATCTTTCCTCTATGCTTGCTTTGCCCATCATCATACTTTTATTATTATTTTTGCAATAATGTCATGTCTGCAAGTGCTTGTTTAGCTGAGGTTTGTGGAGCAGAATAATAATAATAATAATAATAATAATAATAATAATAATTATTATTATTATTATTATGGTGTTGGTGGTACAGATTGGATTTTGAGTATATTGCACAGCAACTATCACACCTCTGTCTCCAAATCCCAGGATGTAGAAGAGTGGAACATCGGTCACCTGAACTCCATCCTGGATCTCATCGAGGAGGACTGTGGCGTTTCCATTCAGGGGGTCAACACTCCGTACCTCTACTTTGGCATGTGGAAGACCACTTTCTCCTGGCACACCGAGGATATGGATCTGTACAGCATCAACTATCTTCACTTTGGAGAGCCCAAGTCCTGGTGAGTTAACGGCAGTGCTTATCAATGTGGTGATTAGTTTATTCACCGTAGTTCTGCTGTAATACGACAGATCCTCACCTCTCGGCTTCTACCCTGATTATCTGGCTTTTTTATATTCTTTTCTATGTGCTATTTTCACCATTGGTTCTATAACTTGAGGAGTTTCTTGCCCACTTAAGAGTGTTGCTCACGCAATTTCAAAGGTAAGGTGAGCTGTAAAGATGTTTTAATGTCTTTCCACGTATATTTATCCATCTGTCCGTCCATCCATCGCGTAAAGCTCAGCTCATCTGTTCAAACGCCCACCCAGTCCTCTTTTAATGGACGTCCCCTCAGAATCAGTTCATGATCATGTGGGCAGGGAAGACCTTCTTGGTTAAGCTTTGCCTCCTGAGTGGTTTCTGTCACAACTTTTAGGACCTAGTAAAAAAAAATGTAGCAACCCACCACTCAGGAGTTCTCACTGATGCTCTACTACTGTAAGGCATAACTGTCAAGTTTTGGATTTAAAAATGCGGGAAATTTTCCGCCGCTGTCCCACCAGCCCAACCGAGGTCCAGTATCTTACATTTTAAGACAGATTTGCGAGAAATCCAAAATAACTACCTGTCAAACATTTATAAACTACAAATATCTTCTCATAGCCTGATAGTTCTACCTTTGTTGACACTGAAATGCTGTGTACTTCCTATGTATGTAATTCCTATAATAGTCTCGATGAAAACACAAATGGGAATTAAAGCACATTTATTTATTTTAAATATTTTCAGTTTATATACACATTGATTGTCTTCAAGTGAAACATTTACATTTTCTTTTAATTTGTCATTTTCACTCATGTGGCTCTTTAATGCTGCTGATGGACGTCGGTCATTCCGCCGTTAGAGACACTAAAAACAAAGTTACACATCTTTCAGAACGCGTAACTGAGCCTCATCCTGCTCCTCTTTAGGAAAGTAAATTCGGTGATATTTACACAAAGTCTTCGCTTTTTGGGCCGAAATGTCTTCTCTCTGGTTAGCTTGCAGTTTCAAAATTATTATATTATAAAACGGGAAATTTACGGGAAAATACTAATACGGGAGGACGGCGGGAAAGAGGGGTAAAGCGGACAAAATGGGAGACTTGACAGGTATGCTGTAAGGATGAGAATCTCTTCAAGGAGTTACGGAGAGAACAAATTGAAAGGACGGCAGCTGACAAGGATGTGAATTCGAAGCCCTCTTCACGCGGCCTGTTGGATGCGTTCCTGGGGCGCCTCCATGTCCACGTGTAACGACAGAGACAATGTGAGATCCAAGTTGAGGCGTGGGTGAGATGTCGCTGAGCCAGTAATGGAGGTAGTCACAGAGCCGAATTAGTGCATGTGAGTGAGTGTAAGGGCCAGCTGGCACGCTGGAACACAGTTATTAAATGAAGACGCTATCATGAGGCAACTGCTGTGTGAAAACGGCTGCAGTGAGACAGGAATTGTGAAGGCTTTTTGTTGCATCTTATGTAATTTTGTTGTAAAAAGACTAGGGATGGGTGGTATGGACTAAAAAATGTATCACGATAATTTCTGGCATTTATCCCGATAACGATAAAAATGACGATTAAAAAAAAATACCAATTCAACTCCACCTTTTCAACTATTAATCTATCTCGCTCTCAGATCCGCCATGTTTGTTACACAAAAACATTATCAACGGGAATTTATCCTTTCTTTCTTTCTTTCTTTCTTTCTTTCTTTCTTTCTTTCTTTCTTTCTTTCTTTCTTTCTTTCTTTCTTTCTTTCTTTCTTTCTTTCTTTCTTTCTTTCTTTCTTTCTTTCTTTCTTTCTTTCTTTCTTTCTTTCTTTCTTTCTTTCTTTCTTTCTTTCTTTCTTTCTTTCTGGCTCATTTCCTTCCTTCCTTCTTTTTCCCTTCCTTCCTTCCTTCTTTTTCCCTTCCTTCCTTCTTTCCTCCTGCTCTCTCCTTCCTTCTTCCCTTCCTCTTTTCTCCCGTCCTTCCTCCTTTCCTTGTTTCCTTCTTTCCTTCCTTCCTTCCTTCCTTCCTTCCTTCTTTTTTCCCTTCCTTCCTTCTTTCCTCCTGCTCTCTCCTTCCTTCTTCCCTTCCTCTTTTCTCCATCCTGCCTTCTTTCCTTGTTTCCTTCCTTCCTTCCTTCCTTCCTTCCTTCCTTCCTTCCTTCCTTCCTTCCTTCCTTCCTTCACGTACGTTGTGCGTGGATTTAACACAGAACCATAAATCAGCTTTACACAAAAACTTTAACACACAAAAACGGGAATTTATCGTTTTTACCGTGAGATGACAAATTCTTATCGTGAGGAATTCTTTTGACGGTTTATCGTGAACGGTAAAATATCGCCCATTCCTAAAAAAGAGTAATGTTTGGACATTGCTGCTTTCAATACGTGGATTTACCAATAGTAGCCTTACTGGAAGTCGTATCTTTGTGGCGGAATTGTCTCTATAAACAGCCCTTGAGGGTTTCCTTTTTTTATCTCACAACAGAGATTTGATATTTTTAATGTTTTTTAAAACCCCAATTTAAGTTCAATTTAAAAATCAGTAAAATTGGTGTACAGGTTAGTTTCCTGCATCCGCTCCTAGGCCTTGTCCCGGTTCGACTTACCTGAGACACGTCCCCAAGAAGCCATGAGGTCGACATCCCCAGATGCCCGAACCACCTCAGCTACTCCGAGTCATCCTTTCTCTAAGGAGAGTCCGGCCAGAAGGAAACTAACGTCAGCTGTGTATATCTGTGATCTTGTTCCGTCAGAACAGTGTTCACCTCTGTTTAGAGTTTTAGGCTTTGCTGAGCCAAAACCTTTCACAATTGTGTTATGAGTCAAGGTGTCTAATATTTGAATCTACTGCCTAATTTACTTTAACGTCAAACTATAACTGTTATTCCCTTTTAATCACGTTGTGATGGGCATACTGAACCGGTTACTACTATCCATCCTGCAAACAAAGAAACTCATACATAGATCTATAATGTTTGCAGAAAAATCTACAAATGTAAGGATTAAGCTTCCTAAGAGTGGACATTAAAAAGAAAAATACAGAGTGGAGTTTAAAGTGTATAAAGAGTTGAGGAACTGCTGGACACGTGCATGGCTTTTAATCATTCTCACACACGTTTGCATCAGCAAAGTCCACCCGTGGCATTTTTTTTCTTACTCTGACGCCGTAATTTATAAATGAGTTGCAATATCATTCGATTTGCATGCTGATTCTGTTGCATATGGCGTGAGGGTTTAATTCCCTTGGTGCTTGTTCTCGCAACGAGGAGGAGTTCGCTGCAGTAAGTGTTGATTAGAAGAGTGTAAATGAGTATGGGAATACAAAAGGTGCAAAGCAGCGGCTGCAGAAATATATGATAACGGAGGGAGCGTGTATGGAGTTGTTTACCCCCCCAGAAGGGCACAAGTGTATGTTTTGATTTATTGGAAGAATAAAATGCAGCATTTTGTAACACAGATAATCATCATCGAGTATCTTCTTCTAGCTCAAAACTGCTGGATGTGGTTCGACCCAATATTGCAACTTTTCCTTCGCTTATTCTGTGACATCTAAAATATTTTCAGGTTCTTTTTAAATCTTGGGGATATTATTACTGGGTTTTCAATTGTCCAGATGCTGTACTTTTTTATTTGTTTCACCCGAGCAAGTTGTCCTTTCCTCATTTCTTGGAAAATACTTTATTGACCCGAGGGGAATTATTGTGATCAGCTCGCTCACGAACTATGACTTGGAACGGCTCTAAGAGGTATTTATGTAAAATCTCATAAAAATCTCACCCACGGGGAGGTAATGGTTGAAATAAACGAGGGGAAGAGAAAAATCGATGAAAATTGAGCTTTCTTATTATTAATTTCGTTGTTGCGGCGGCTTGCTCCATTTCCTTTTCTGCTCATTAGAGAACTGAACGCTGCAGCCTCCACAGAGATCAGTGGCACATGCTGACACAGAGCAGCCTCATCTGCCAAGTACACACACATGCATACGCTTATCATCCAGTACACACACCGATATGTGTGTGTGTGTGTGTGTACTTTCATCCTTGCTTTTCCGACAACTCGTCCAATCATAGGAGCAGCTTAAACACGCACCTCTTCTCAATCCAAGTCTCTCTGCCTTCTTCTGTGACCTCTACCTGAGGTTGCATTTCGCCTCTCTTACCCTGTCTTCATCCTGCTGCGTTAAGCCGAAGGATGATATGGTGACGGAAACGAGACAGACCCTGGGGGCGGATGGAGCTAGTCAAATGAAATGTCTACTCAAACCTTTGAGGGATTTTCTGTCAGGTTTCCTGCTGAGAACTTGAGGAATAGTTTTAAATTCAGGCTGCATCAGCAGCGTGGCACAAAAAAAATGCAGAATAATGTCATCGTAATACTTCCTGAACGCAGCAGCCAACAGTGATGGCTGTTTAGTCCTCGAGACTTGACTTAACTGGCAATCTGAGATACCTCAAAGACTAAAACATACTAGAAAGTCTATGTTGTAAAAGTGTAAAAAGCAGATTTTGCAGTGTTTGAGATATTAACAGTAACCTCTCTGTGTCCGTTGGGTGGCATTGAGTTGCACTTTTATTCTTCCCCACAGATATTCGTTTATTCACCACTGGATGGCAGTCTTGAAATTCTTTGAGACACTGAAGTCATTGTGAATGTGAATAAAAATAACTGCTTCATGTCTCCTAACAGGTATGCAATCCCTCCTGAGCATGGGAAGAGACTGGAGCGTTTGGCTACAGGTAAAATCAATATACCTGATGAAAATTATTATAGTTTTTATATATATATATTTTTTTTTTTTCTACCCTGTTGTTTTAAATGGAGCTGGGTGAATAATAGGTTGTTTATGGTAAGACAATAAACTGAGAGTGTGCTTGTGGTAATTAAGTGTACAAACTAATGACAAATCCATACCGTCTGTGGACGATTAAAGGTAAATTCAGTAATTAGGCATAAATTAGAAATCTAAAAACATCCCTGAACTGTGAGGAAAGGATCGCAGATAAAACGAAGCAGGATTTATCGGTTTTATTTCCTCTGAGAGATAATCATACAAAATGAAAATAACTGAAACCTTTTCATGTCTTTCATTAATTCACATTAATCAAAACCTTTAAACTGATCTACAAATGAAACAATGCGAGTATTAATCACCTCAAATGTTTCTGTACGAAGAGCAACACTGAAATATTCCACGATCATTCAACAAATTGATAAATGTAAAATGACTTGCCGACTACTTGAAGTGGATTAACAATTAAAAGAATCTTCTGTTGCTCAAATGAGTTAAAAAAAAAAAATAAAAAAAAATGCCATGTTAAATTATGCATCGTTTCTTTTCTGACTGGTTAAGTTTCGCTAATGATGTCTCGGTGTTTCTCGCTGTCAGGATTTTTCCCAAACAGCTTCAAAGGGTGTGAAGCTTTTCTTCGACACAAGATGACTCTAATCTCCCCTTCAGTGCTGAAGAAGTATGGGATTCCCTTTGATAAGGTAGAGTCTCAACCCCTTTGAAAAAATATTCACTTCTCCTTGTCTTGGCATTTATATGTGGTATCTTACCTTTTTGTCGTCAGAGCTTTATTTCTGGAGCTAAAATAAGCAATGACATGATGGCGGAAATATTCAGTGGTTTCCTATAACGATCTTATTTCTTTTCTGTTAGAGGCTTATTTCTGATCGCAAAAAGGACAAATTCATCCATCCCAATGATATATATATTTTTTTAGATTACACAGGAAGCTGGGGAGTTCATGATTACCTTCCCCTATGGGTACCATGCTGGGTTCAATCACGGGTTCAACTGTGCCGAGTCCACTAACTTTGCCACTGTGCGCTGGATTGACTACGGCAAGGTGGCCACACAGGTAACACTTTTCCCTCGGTCTAATTTGAAGAGCATCTTTCTTCAAGCTGCGAGCGTGTGTCTCCATGTCTCCCATGAGACATTTGACTGCTACTTCCTCTCCTCCCTCCAGTGCACGTGCAGCAAGGACATGGTAAAGATATCCATGGAGCCCTTCGTGAAGCGCTTTCAGCCGGACCGCTATGCCGCTTGGATGGTGGGCAAAGACTCGACACCCATCGACCACGTTCACCCCACTCCCGGAACGACGCCGGAGCTGCAGAGCTGGTTGCACCGGCGCCGCAGGACCAGGTCTCCGAACAAAGGGTACTCGATTATTTCTCGGACCATATTTCTTCTGTCTGTGCTACGTTTTGATGGATGCCGGTGTGTTGCAGCTGGCAGTGGGGTTTTTATCTGCTGTAGAAATACAAAATGCATTTGGATCTTGTTGTAATTTACGGAAGAGTATTAGGGCCATGCAGGAGAAAAAATATTTGAGAGGGGAAGATTTTTTTTTGTGCACTTCGAGAAAAAAGTCGAAATCTCGCCTTTTTTCTAAACATTTCAAATTTATTCACGAAATTTTGACTTTTTTTCTCGACATTTTGACTTTTTTCTCGAAATTGTACTTCAACATTAATCTCGACATTTCGACTTTTTTCTCAAAGTCCACAATAAAAAAAAATCTTCCCCTCTCAAATATTTTTTCTCTTGCATGGCCCTAATACTCTTCCGTAGTAATAAGATGTTTTCATCATTCAAAAAAGGCATGGCAGGTTTATTTGTATAGCACATTTTAGCAACAAGGCAAATCAAGGTGCTTTACACCACAAATATATGAAGAGTTAGGAGGAGAGGAAAATAAAATAAAGGTGCAGAATAAAGAATAGTCTAGGGACACAGCAGACCTGAGAGGTCTGGATGCTTGATATGGCAAGAGCCAAGTTACTATTTCAGCTAAATCACAAAAATCTGCATTCTCTTTGTCGCCTTCTTTATGAATTCATATTTTTTTTTCATCTAAATCTTATGAAATGTCTCGGTCCTCGTACAGCGGCAGCCACTCGCGTATGCGCTCCAAGCGTCTCAGGACCACCGAGGAGCCAGTTGGCCTGGATGGCGCCTCAGCACTAAATGGCAGCAAAAAGAAAGGGCTCAGTGGTCCATCTGCTCCCAAGGTGCGAAGGTCTGCCGCGGAGACAATTGGCAAGGAAGAAGAGGGAGAGAAGAAAAAGGAAGCCGAGGCCAAGCACAACCTGAATCAAATCTCTCTCCAGCTTTCTGGTAAGAGGCACAGATAACACTCGGATCCAAAAATTGTGCTGACTGTAGGGCTGGGCGATATGGACCAAAAGTCATATCTCGATATTTTCTAGCTGAATGGCGATACTCGATATATATCGATATTTTTTCTGTGCCATAATTGGGGTTTCCCCCAAAGCATTATAGCATAGCATCTCTGTTATTTTTTCTGAGGCAAACCCTTAAAAAAAACAGTCAGTTTTAATACAAAGCCTCGTGCCAAATGTCACACAGGTTCCTTTATTAACAGAGGTCTGCACAATATCAACATGTATAAAACAAATGAAATAAAAATAAACTGCCTGCATATATAGAAAATATATATATAAAAATGCTTCTTGAATAAAATAAAACAAATATCCCTTTCCTGCATAACAATTAAATTAAAATACACTGCAATTAATACAATGTAGACAGTAACAGGCAGACTTTTCCACTGAGGTTGACAGTTGTGCAAATAACAAAACATTTGTGCAAATCTCAAATAAAACATTCAAGTCAATTTGTCACAAAATAAGCTATATCAAAATCATAAAAAAAAAATATATATATATATATTTTTAAAAATCCATATAAACGATATTGTCTCGTACCATATCGCGTTTGAAAATATATCGATATATATTAAAATCTCGATATATCGCCCAGCCCTAGCTGACTGTGTGTGGAATTAGATTTTATGTGTGACTAGGACAGTTTTTTTGTTTGAAATCAAGCCATCGTTGATTAACTTAAATTCTTTGAGCTAAAATTGGGAACCAATTCTCTTTAACATTAATGGTTGCTTAAATTCATCTTTTTATCTTCAACAGGTCCTTGCAGACAAGTGTGTGTTGTCAAAGTAAATCGCGTCGAAGGCAAAAGTCTGGGGATTTCAAATAAGGATGCACCCTGCAACCCCTCTGATTCACCCGTGACGAGTGATTCAAAGACAGAAACTCCTGCTGACCCTCAGCATCTATCTGGGACAGGAGCTAAAAGCAGGACTCCTGAAGGACTCGAATCAACTCACGAGACTCCTCACGCGCACTTGGGAGTTGATGAGCCGAGCTCTCCTGAACCACAAGAGCTCTCAGCTTGTGACGACTCTAACAGGATTCATCCCCTGGAAGCCAGCAATCTCAGCTCATCTTCCCACACAAATACTTCGTGTGACACTGTAAAAGACTCGTGTCCCTTTGACACGAGCGCTCCGTTATCCAGTCCCTCGTCTTTAACGTCTAACACTGGCGGCAGCACGGAGATGGCTGCCAGGAATTACACTAATGCCGACGAAACAGAGAAAATGGACACAGTTGTTGAGCCTAAACCCATTAAACCACACTCCACTACGGAAGCACTTTATGATTTTAAGAGGAGTGAGCCAGCAGAGGGAGATGGCTGCACATCGACTGGCTCTTGCTTTCCCTCGCCAAAAAATGTCAGCGTTGGAAAAGGCAGCACTGAGCAAAGCCTTTTCCCTCCTCTTCTGCAGCAGGATGCGGTGGATATGCCACAACTCACTCCAGAACCAGCCGAGAAGGTTGAAGTTTGCCCGTTGCCGCCGGTGCTAACCCAGGAGATGCCCTCTCTAACCCCTGCTGATGACAAGCTCCCCAGTTTCCCAAAGTCTACATCATACAGCCACCAGATTGCACCTGTGCTTCAGAGGGAAACGCCAACTGGCTCCCAATTCTCGCATGAAGCCAAAGAGGAAAAGAAGAGAAAGAGTTTAGGGCTGCCAACAGAGTCTCGCGGAGCAGAGGATGCCAGCAACTGGCATTTAATTCCTACGAATAATTGTGGAGAGGCAGCAGCGTCTGGTTTAGGAGGAAACACAGCTCATTTGACTGCCAGTGGTTTGCACAAAATAACATCTGGTGGTGTCCGTGAAACGTTAATATCTGCAGTCGCTCCAGAAAAGGATCAGTCGGAGCTGGAGAAATGCACTCCTGGACAGAGTGATGTAACCGTTAGCCAGCTCGTTCATAGGACTGCAACTCAAAAAAAGCCAGATTCAAGTGACTCCAAAGACCGAGGTCACGCGGACAGGTCGATCAGTTCGAACAGTGCTGGTTCACTGTTGTCTTGCAACTCAAACAACGGCCTCCCAGCCCCCGTCCCGCCTCCACGCACGCACAACGACAACCACTCAGCATTACAAGTCAACCAAAACACTACATGCTCCTCTTCCCATTGTACGTCCCAGAATGTATACATGGAGTCCAAAACCTTTTCCAGCAGCATCTGGAAAAACTTCAGCTCCCAGGGTCCCGCAGTTCTCACCCAGAGTCTGCCCCCGGAGCTTCCTTCGGACTTCTCCCACGACCCTCTACCGTACACCATGTGGACCGAACCTCAGTGCAAAGAGGTGACCGACCTGGAGGACGCAGCACAAGACCTCCATCAAGCACAGAGCCAGGACGATGAGGGCGGACCTCTGACGTGGGCTCAACTCGAACCCACGTCGCTTCTTTCAGACGGTGCTATCGAACCTCTGGGACTCTGCAGAGATTATGAGCTGCGAAAGCAAAGGCAGGCGCAGGAGAGTTTACACTCGGACGCGGCATCGTCGCCCGTCGAGGCCGGCGGGGGAGAACAGGACGGACTGTCTGAAATGGACGAGGGGGGATCCGACGGTGAGGATGGAGAGAGGCAGAGCAGTGCAAAAGAGGAGAGCAGCACTGAGTCATCTGAGGATGAAGAAGAAGAGGGAAATGATACGAGTGCTTACGAGTGTGATGAGTCAGGCCTGGAACCCGGGGAGGTCTGTGCTGTGAGTGTTATTTACACATAATTATGGTGGCTTTAACATTTACTCAGCCATCAAACAAGTACACATTATTAGCGCCTGTAAAACGCTCCAATAACGTCTCAACTGTCTTTGCCAGTACCCGACCCTTTCAGAGAAGAGGACCACTAAGAGCTGGCGTCACCCACTCAGGAAACCCACTACAAGAGCTGTGCCCACTGCTGTCAAACAACAGGCTGCCAGCGACGAGGGTGCGCACATTCTCACGCAAACACGCCCACACGGTTCATTGAAAGTTATTGCAACGGTTTAGCTTTTTAAAAGGATATTCAGACAGTGATGCATGTGCTCATTATAAGCCGTGCGTATTCCTACTCGTTTCGACGAAAAACCCAGGGACATTTCCTGTTGTGGTTTGTGCTGGATAGTGGGTGGCACCCGGCCAGTAACCATAATCCTTTGACTTCTTATGGTTGGATTGCAGTGAACCAGAACACAGCTGCCATAAATTTATTTTAGATTGAGTCCATAGTCTGAAAAAACCCCGAAAAAACATATTTTCTTCATTAAAGGTTTTATATCTGTACCTAGAAATAATAGAATATAACCGTCTTTATCTTCTGTTTAGCATACCATAGGTTTATTAAGTATATGCTCTCTCTCAAAGTGCTTTATTCTCATTTTCCCCTGTGGTCAACATTCCCCCTCCATATTTTCCAATTATATGCCCCCCCCCCCGCCCCCCTAAATGATTTCTCTGACGGCAATGCACACACAAACCAGACAGATTTAATTATCAGGCTTACCACAGTACAATGACCTTGTGATGGATAATCTACTTGTTTTCATGGTTTCAATAATGCGTCGGGGAGGGTGCTACTTACCACTTACAAAATCACATATACCCGCACGGTCGCGTTTATCATCTCCACGGTTTGTGAAAAAGGGATGAATAATTCAGCAGCCACTGTCGTCGTTTATCCCCGAGTAAGAGATGACAATGAACCAGCCGGAGCCACGAGACGCCCGTTTCTCGTCCCGACGACAACAGCCTAATTGTTTGGGATGATTTTGGTAAACAAAGAGGTGCCTGTTCTGTGAAAATGTTGTTCTGCAGGAAATTGTCCACTTGGGAGGGATTAGTTTGCGGCAAGTCTAAAAGTGTGGGAATGCTGGAAAAGTCTGTTACGACGGCGGCGCAATGTGATGTTTCTGTTAGCAGGGACGCGATAATTTCAAACTCGAATCAGGCGTAGTCTGATAAGAGGTTAGCACTTGAAGTTGTGGGAATCATCACTTCATCTGCTGTAAAAGATGAAGAAGATAAACAGTTTTCCAGTTCATTTGTTGCTGCACTTTAAATTCCTAAAGAAACAAGTTTAAAACACCATTAGGACGTCACCTGCCGTAACTTATTGGAGTTAACATTTTTGAAAAAACAGACTGAGCAAATGGTTCATGCAGTTTCTACCAACTCGTTAACATCCCTTCAGGAAATTGAAATACCTTGGACGTTCCTGGTAGCTGCAAATCCCTCAAATGGCCACATTTTTGGTCGATTGCATGTCGTCCTCTTGTGTGATTATTTTCTGGCTGATATATCTCGTATATTCACTATATAACTGTGTGTTTGTAATAATCAGAGCCCCCAGAGGCGAGCTTGGCCGAGGAAGAGGAGCAGGAAATGGAGGCATGGGCAAAGCCCCTCATTCACCTTTGGCAAAACAGAAAGAGCTGCTTCACAGCGGAGAGGGAGTACAACGCTCACGCGGCCACCATGCAGCCGTACTGTGCTGTGTGCACGCTCTTCATGCCTTACTATCAGGTTAGTTTCACTGGATTTGTCTGGCTATAATATAGATGGGAACACTGAGAAAAATAATAATTTTGTTAATCAGACTAAAAGACAAGGCAAGACAAGTTTATTTGTATAACATAATTCAACAAGGTAATTCAAAGTGCTTTACATCAACATTAAAAGCGGCAAGACACAATTAAACAGTAAATAACAAATAAAATGATAAGAAAAGAGGTAAAATAATAAAAAGCACAAGTTGTTAAAAAGAAAGGGCAGTAGAGTGCAACAGGTACACATCTCATTCTTAAAATGGCAAGAATGACGTTTCTATACGGTCAAAACGTACAAAGACCGGGTCAAATACAGTATTACAGTAATCTGTAACAATTCGTACGGGGAATTAAACCAATTTGACAATTCTATGCCACAATGCCTGTTTGCAGGTTTTATTTCACACAACTGACGAGAAACCTCATAGTAAAATCAAAAGTCATCTGAATTTCGAACACAAACAAAAATAGTAGAGCTGGTTATCATCACTGACCTCCCGATACGATACGATTCCGATACACTAGGTCCCAAGACGATACGATATCCGATACGATTCGATATCGATATTCTGGTTACAATAAGGGAATAACATGATCCTTCCACGCGCCACGTCCGGCCAGAGAAACCCCACCCTGCCTGGTGAAAAGAAGCAGCCTGCTCACTCCTCAAGTAAGGAGGAGACTTGAGCTCAGTGCAGGGCCTCCCGGGGTTGGTAGATGGAGCAATGCCCAGGACTGACTTAGGTAGGAGCACTGGGTGATAAAATGGGGGAAAAAATTGGGATTTAAAAAAAAAAAAAAAAAAATTTAAATCGATACTTGGATTTATGTATCGATAATCGTTCCTACACATGCATATCGATAAAATATCGATATATCGATATTTTTAGCCCACCCCTAAAAAATAGTGCAGGTTTGAGATGAGTCACATCTGGAGATGGTTTCAACATTTTGAGTTGAGTTGTTCATCTGCGATCTCAAACTGTCTTTTGTGTCATCTGCAATGTGACACAAGCGATGACTACATCTACCAGAGTGACGGGGGAGTCCTCTCCCATCTAGCCTCAGGTCTCCGTTAGGTAACAGCTAACCCGCCCTGGTACTGACGTACCAGCGGAGACAGCTGCCAGAGAGACGGGTCGGCACCGAGGCGTCCTCCGTCTCCGACACGTTCCTGCACCGCAGCTTCACATAACCGTTTGCAACAGCAGCGAAGCCAGTCAACCACTCTCTCATTTATATCTTGCACGTTGTCTATCTATGCATGTACATTGCCATAGCAACCAGAGGGATTAGAGAACATTACCCACGGAAATTGAATCTGATCACTTGCAATAAAACTGAGTTGAAAATCTAATATGCTAAAAGTCAGATTTGGGCTGGAAGCAACAACGTGGACTTAGGCCCTGTCCCAATACTACCACTACACCTAGTTTTCATCCCTACCCCTAAATTTTGTGCGTTCCCGTGAGGGTAGTGGTGTCCCAATTCCTCTTTCCACCTAGTGGGAGTGAAGAAAACTAGTGTAGTGGCTATGAATCTATCCCTACGGATCGAGGGATTTCCAATGCTCACTAGTTTGATCTAGGGACAGAAAAATTTCCCTGATGCTTTTCGTCGTCATTTGCGGACTGAATCAAAAAAAAAAAACATGGTGGACATTTCTTATTTTTTAGTGAATAAAATCAATATTTTGAGTTAGTTTCTGCATAAAATTGCGTTTTGATTACATTTCTAACGCCGTAGGCTCTGCGTTGGTGTAACGCAGAACCATAAATCAGCCTTTATTCTGGCGTGATCTTCGGCAAACCCATAAATCCCATAAATCAGCTCCGGAGCCGGCAGGCAGAAATCTCGAAATTTTCGGAGCAAATTTCTTAACGGGCGTAGCTACAACTGTTAGATTTCATCTATTAAACCAACATTTATCTTCCTAAATGATTTATTTCAGCCAGCAGTAATTCTCAACAGAGCTGCAGGTTTCTCCCCCGGGACGTCGTACTACGTCTGTACTCCGGCTGCTGCTGCTTCGAGCCGGCGGCTCTTATCATCTCCGAAAACATCGGGTCAAATTTCTTAACAAGCGTTATTTTGATAAACTGAGCCCAGGTTGGGGATCTTAACGGTTACTTTTACGCCTGAAAAAATATAAAAACTTAATAAAGTGACACATTAACAGCGCTACAGCTGAAATTAAAACAGCTTTTGGCTCTCAGCTTCCTGATTAGTGGTGGTGCTGAAAAGTAGGAGTAGTGGGAATATTGGGACAGGCCCCTGGGAAGATTTCAAGTGCCCTAAAATCTGTCCCTTCTTTTTTAGGGGTAGTGAGAGTGAGGGAGGGCTAGTGGTAGAAAGTAGGGCTAGTGAAGAAAAGTAGGGGGTGTATTGGGATTGGGCCTTAGTCAGACCCAAACTAGCCTATAGGTGCTCTTACCCATGATTTATAGTTCCAGCACTGGGGGCCGATACGAAGGTAACAGTAAGCTGGTACCCAGATGAAGAGGCCGGTTACAACAGAGGATAACATCCGAGGATGATCTGCCCCAAATTTATTTATTTATTTTTCCTCCAGGAAAGTTAGGAGGATGTCAGTAAAGTTATGTTAATCCTGTCAGGAGCATACTGTAGTGATTTTGCATCGATCCACCCTGTTATCGTCACATCTTACAGTTTCTCAGCTCCCAGCATGCCCTAGTCCAGAGAGAAATGTTTGGATTTCTTGTTTGCATACTGAATTTAATTAACTCTGCACATACTTGTTAATGTTGCTTGCCGGTTCTGAACAACACCACAAACATTCTTGGAAAAAAATAATTAAAAACCCCACAGGCCAGTCACAAGGTGTCATAATTAGTTCTATTAAAGATAAATCTGATGTTTGTAATAACATCTGAACAGATTTGATCTGCAAGGGCCCTTTTTGAAAATACATACATATACATACAACACAGATGACTACACCATTTCCTGTAAGTACCTCACAGTATTCTTGTAATTTTTGATTTGGTTAAAATGTAATCCAGGCTGACAACTTTGATTGCCAATGATTCGGAGTAATGTTATGCACTCCACCTTCCCTTTCAGTAATCCAATCTACTTAGCTCTCAAGAGAAAGCTACAAAATTACCCAGTCTCTTTCTCATTCAGGCCGAAGACAAAGCCGAGGACAGTAAATCAATAACGGCTCAAGACGCCGCCGAATCTTCACCCCCAACGGAGGGCCCTCAACTTCCCTGCAGAGGACTGAAGAGGACCAAGCCCCTGGTCCCGGAGATCTGCTTCTCCTTCCGAGAGCAGAACTGCCCCCCGACGCCGACCAACCCCCTGCTGCAAGAAGATGGCACGTCTCCGCTTCTCTACTGCCACAGCTGCTGCCTGCAAGTCCATGCAAGTACGTACTGCAGCACGTGTGATAAGAACATGGCAGGGTTTATTAACCCCCCCCCAGACGAAGCAGCTCTGTTTCTATAAGTTTTCTTTTTCTTTCTGGTGGGTTTGTTATGGCACGTTTCCACTAGCACCTACTCGGCTCTACTCATCTCAGCTCGGCTCGACTCAACTCGGCCTGGTTTCTTTTCAGTAACAATTCAGTACCTGGAGCAGAAGTAGGAGGTTGGAGCAAAGCTGCTGTGACGTATTTGATTGTGTGATCTAAACGAAGAAAACAACAACACTAAAGATGTAGAACCTGGAGGAGATGATAGATGTGCTGCTGGGCCTGTGGCTTGTGTTCGATATCAAGTTTAAAAAAATGAGAGAAGCTTCAAGCGGCGACGCTTTTTTTTCTTTTTTAAACTTTGTTTTTTATTGATTTTTCACATTTTGCACAATACAAAAACCAAACAGCCACACAAGAAAACAAAAAAAACAAAAAACAAATTGAAGTCCTGTTGGGAGTAGCATTCCTACATGGTCATTTGTCGGTTCCCTGTTTCGTCCTCTGTATCTGGTGATCCTTCAACAGTCTTTGTCGCTGTACCAGGTCTTGAAAGATGTCCACTTCAGCCATTTGTCCTCCAGCTGCGTTTCTTGCAGTCTTAAACGATGTGTCAGTTATTCCATTACATAGATTTCCTCTATTATCTCCATCCATTGTTCCTGATTCGGAGAGTCCACTCTACCCCATTTCCTTGTGATAGCTTTTTTACCCGCTATTAACAATATTTTTACTAGGTACCTATCCCCTGCATGTACACTTTCGTCTGTAAAATTACACAAATAGAGTACCTTACTGCACATAGGGATCTCGCGGCGACGCTTTTGAATTATTTTAGTTCATCTCGGCGCTGCTGAAAAGTCAGTTGGTAGCCGCGAGCAGCTATGAAGTGACAGAGCCCCTGGTGGATCTGGTCGTTCCTTATCGCCCGTCTAGATCCCTTTTTAATTCTCTCTTCAGCCACCAGGTTTAGGAACATCTGCACCTCAGAGTTGGATCACCAAACAGACTTTTGCGCTGCCGTTGCTGGTCAAATAAAATAAACAAGAAGCCGTCAGAGTCGCTCTTTCGCTGATTTCCGCCTCCTGACTCAGACGTCTGACTCCCAACCCCCCGACCAATCGGTGGCCTGTAGTGTGATGACGTCAGATGCAGCCGACTCAGTAGTTACAGAAAAAATATCTACTCGGCACGTTAGACCCCTAGTGGGAAAGCGCCAAACCTAGGCGAGTCTAGTCGGGCTGAGTAGGTACTGCTGGAAAACATTAGAAGGCCAGTGGGTTTAATTCCTTGATCTCCAACCCCTGCAACCTCTTTCTGTGGTGCAAAGCATTTTATTTCCCTCGTCAGCCAAATGAGGGTGAATCCTGTGTTCCTACATACTTCCTGTTCATAAACTTAGAAACAAGCCCCACATACACGTTCCTCTTTGTTGAACAACATTCACTGATAAATACAAATATACATTATACATTATTACAATCCCTCACTGACGCATAAGCAGCCCTTCTTTCCTTTTTCCCCATCAGTCACACTAACTTTAGAAAGTCTTAGTCGCTGAGTCACATCTGCAGTTTTAGCATGGCACTGCTTTTCCATAAGTCCGTATCAATCATTCATACTTGTGTTGATCCCACTGCGTATTTCACTCCGCATGGTTTAGGGTGTTACGTATGTGGTGCGTTTGCACGACATCTGCACTACATTTGTATTTACTTAGTTTGTGTGAGTGCGAGGGAGCAGGAGATGAAGTGTGTGCCATTCGACACTGATGACAAAGCCACAAGTTTGGTTTTGAAACGCTGGAATAAGTAGAAGTGTATGCAGCTTTCTCTCCGCGCCGCCGCTTGAACTTTGGAAAGGAAACAGAGGTGGGCTTAGGTTTTATTTTTGGTTTTGTGATGGATAGTTGAGGAAAAGAACGGAGACGTACACCCATACACAGACGTAAATTGTTTCAAACAAAAAGAGGGGAAAAAAGAAAGAATCCCCCTTGCGTGTACGTCTAAAACCTCTGCTGCATGGATCGTAACGTGCTGCCAGCTTTAAAAAGAATCCCATTTATTTTTCTGTTTAAACTCGGCAGCATTAGTCATTTTTTGTAAAACGGTTAACCAAGAAAACAGACGGGGAGGAAGCGTCAGTATTAACATAATGTTAAGAGTTTGAAATAAACAATTGATAAACCTGCACGCAACGTCTCTGTACTCTGGTTGCCCTTTTTCTATCTTTAGCACACACACACACACACACACACACACACACACACACACACACACACACACACACACACACACACACACACACACACACACACACACACACACACACACACACACACACACACGCATGCAGTCGCACAGACCACCAAGATCTCAGGTTCCACTTAATCTGCAGTTTTCTGCATGTCTACATGCAACAAAACCAGATCAGCACCAGTCAAGGATCTGGGGAAACAGTGTTGCTGTGGCTCTGTGACAGTCTGTTGTGACTAGTAATTGACTTACGAGTTCCTGTCAAGCCTTTCTGATTTCTGTTGGTCATTTAATGCCATGTAACTAGCGTTGAGTTTAACCCCCTGAGCGGTTCTGGATGTGAGTAAAGAGGTGACTATTATTACTGCAGCTGATTGTCTCTGTTTCCATCTCTAGGTTGCTACGGCGTTGCTGCAGAAGACATCGGTGAACAGTGGTTGTGTGATCGCTGCACAGAAGGAAGCTTCGCAGCAGTAAGATGGTTCATGTCTTTGGTCTTATTCAGCTTTGCTTAAACTTTTATTCCCAAGGGAAACATGCTGCCGGAACATTTATAAGTCGAAGTCGCAGGCTTTCAACTGCAAATACAATAATGTGTATCAATGTATTATGCCTTCTTTTGAAACCTATGTCAGGCAAATACAGCCTCAGTCAAACAAGGATGGCAATATTTATAAAGTAAAAAAAAAGAGGAAAATAAATCACAATAGACAATACCAAATACCCCCATGTTTCAGTACATCTTTGTGGTGGACTTTAGGCCCATTTTTTTTATCACAATGTCGCTTTGGTTCATTGAGATTCTCGCCATTTATTTAAGCAAAGCTTTTTTAAGTTCCCTTAAGTTGTGAGCGGAGCTCCCAGTCTAGATTGGGTTGAGTTCTGGACTTTGGTTAGCCCATTTCAGAGCCTTGATTCTTTTATTTTTTCAGCCACTCTGATGCAGAGATTCTGGTGCTTCAACCAAGCTTTAGCCGCTGGACAGGTGGCCTCACATTGGCCTCCAGAATAATCAGGTATACAGAGGACTTTGTTGTCCAGATGCCCAGGTCCTGTGGTAACAAAACACCACCACATGATCACCCCTTCTCCCCCGTGGGGGTCTGAAAGGTTTCTGGTGAAATGCTGGGTAGAAAACTCTACTTTGGTGTCATCTGTACGGAGGACGTTGTTCCAGAAATCTTGTGGTTTTCTCAGACGCAGTCTTTCAAACCCTATTAATGCTTTCTCCTGGTAACTCACCCAAATAAACCATACTTGTTCAGTCTTCCTCTGGTTGAGCTGTCATGCACTTTGGCAGTCAATGTGCTGAGTCAGCCCTGTTGGGCTCAGATGTGGGTTTGTTTTTTGGTTTTGTATGTCTCCGACTCCGACCACTGCATTGTCCAACCTTGGGGCAAATTTGCTGGGATGTCCACTCCTGGCAAGATTTGCAAGTGTCTTTTTAGTGCTTTCCACTTTTTTTTTTTAAACTTTTTATTTTCAGTTTTATAATACAGAATTTTATGTGCTGTAAAAACATGACATAAATCAAACAGCACAGAACATACAGGTCACCGAAGGGGGTGTATTATGGTGTATCGAAAAAACAAAACCAAAAAACAGATATTGTTCTCGGTAATAAAGGGTTACTATAGTTCCTGGGTGTGAAAAGAGAGGCCATCCAGCCATGGGTGCGAGTCCCTCCAGTGTACAGTAAGTCCATCCAATATGCAGAGTAGGGAAGGTGTCTTGTCAGATAAATCCATAAGGTAAAAACCAGTCAGGGGAACAAAGTTGTTAAAACAATCGTGGGTAATGACGTCAACAAGGAAATTTCCAATGCCAATGTGATTTCCAATCAGTCCAAGATATTAAGTGACAATAAACATCCATCATAGTGTAGAAATTAAACATTAAACACTGGGGGAATTGCTCTATAACAGTCTCTCACTCATATACTTTAGCCATTTCCCCCAATATTTCTGGAGTGCTTTCCACTTTTAAATAATCTCCCTCACTGTAGAACGTTGAACTCCATATTAATCGGAAATGGGTTTGTTCACCCTTCCCAGATTGATTCACAGCAACAATGGCTTCTCCAAGACCATTGCTTATGTCTTTTCCTCTTGGGTTTGTCATATCCAAAAGCTCTAGACCAGCAAACTGCCAAAATATCTGCTTTCACGGAGGTCTGTACATCTGCTGCCGATAAACTCATCAGGGGCTGATTATCATCTATCTGCAAGCGTACCCTCTTTGCCCTCAAAAATCTTGAGACATAGTATTAAAAGCGGGTGTACTAACTTTTGCACGCGTTAACACACCTTTACTGCGGTCACTAACGTCTCTCTCTCTTTGCTCTCAGGAATGCTGTCTCTGTAACCTCCGAGGTGGAGCTCTGAAGAAGACCCAGAACAACAAGTGAGACCTGCCTCTGCTCAAATATTACTTCAGCGTATATCTCTAATCTCCAGAGCTTTGCCAAAGGGATCGGCGGTGCATATTAATCATCACACCGTACTAAATGCGCGTTTGTGTGTAGATGGGCTCACGTGACGTGTGCGGTAGCGCTGCCAGAGGCGAGGTTCAGCGACGAGGCCAAGAGGAGTCCCATCGATACCAGCAGGATCCCCATGCAGAGATATAAGCTGGTGAGAGGACACACACACACACTCACACACACATGCATACACATAGCCCTTGAGGACTGGCCTGATCTAATTAATGAAGTGTTCACAGTCCTAATTACCAGTCTGAGACGAACATACCCACAATGTAAGTGAGGTAATTAACCACTAGTTGGTGGGAGTCAGGGCTTTCTGTGGGTTGTAGTTTTTCCTGTATGTATGCAAGTACATGTCTACCTCCATGTGTGTATCTGTGCCTTTAGTGTGTGTGTGTGTGTTGGCGTAATGAGAGCGTGTGTCTCAACAGACCTGACACGCTGCCATGACAGTTCAAGCTCTCTGGGCTGAAGGCCTTGTGATGGCTCAGCAGAAAGCGTTTCACAAGCACTTTCCGACCTTAGACGGATAACAGAGAGCTTGTACCGTTTGTCAAGTCCCGTTTATTGTCCCATTGTTTCAGGATTTACTGTCGAATGAAAAAGGGGAGCCGAGGCGTTTTTAAGAGGATGATGGATCACACGCTGGGACTCCCTAAAACGCTCCTCAAGAGTTGAAAATATGTTACTTGACAATCTTCTATTAAGGTTCCTCAAAAACACTGACATCCCTCACAGCCGTCGAGAACAAGCACATTTAGGTTTTCAGCTCCGGACTCGTTCCAGAGTCGTTAAAGATATATTCCTGCACCTACACTGCGTCCACTAAGCTGGTGGAGGCAGTGACATTACCCGCAGGGTATTTACAGGACATGGTTTATATCTTCACACACCACACTGAAATTAGGCTCATTTGGATTTGAAAGCACAACCACAAAGTTGTCTTTTTTTTTTTTTTTTTTTCTTTATGTATCCACGAGCCAAAATGTGAAGGAGTGACTGGAAAAGGCAGGAAGCTCGTAAAAATCTCCAAGATGACGGCCAAAAATCGGAGGACCTGACTTTCTCTTTGAGAAAACACGGCTTCCTGGCTTTAGCAGTTAAACACTGAATATGTCATCGCCGGTTTAAGCCTATATTGGATTTTAGTTAGACGGGAAAGCCAATAATTCTTCTTCTATTCAAGTTTTCTTTACTTAAGAAGCATACTGCTTCATTTTATAATTAAAACATGGTCTTTTCACAACAACTTTGTCAAAACATTCTCATTATTGACTTATTTGTAGTCACTCATTCGATGGGTTCCGTTTTATGTTTTTATCCATTTCCTCGTGTGTCTGTTCACTTCCTGAGCCGCGTGTTTAGAAGTTTGCTATGGACCCGTTGCCCCCTGGATCCGCCCAGTACATTTATAATTCATTATCACGCAGAGGCACACAGGCGCATACACATAGGCATTCATAATTTACTGTGGGAATGTTCTTAACGCACCACTCAACACGGGGACCCAGTTACCTCCAGCAGAAGCCACGAGCACGGGTTTGGTTTGCACATTTAAACGGTAAAATAAGTTGTAGTTGCGCTGTGTTTTCATGCGCGTTGGTTTTTCACTAATATATGCCAATAAATGCTAATTTTGGGGCAGACATGCATGATTTTTGCACGTAAACAAGGCTGTGCTGCACGCCAGTGAGGATCTGCTCACGCTGGCCTCAATAGGTGGACGAGACGGTTGTCAGGCCGTTAGCACATTGCTGTCCATAACGGAGGAGGTGTGGGAAACGGCTTCATAAAATCTAGGCCAGGTTAGTCATCAAGAAGAGCACCGACTAGAAATACCTCTGCTGAGAAAATGGAGCAGTCAACATGGGCTTCATACAAAGTGGGGTGGGAAAAAGGATAATGTTAAGACTTTATCGTCCGTTTTGAATGAATCATTTGCATGTCGTTTTGCTTTGTCTTGGAAAAGAAGAGTCTCATTCAAGCTTCTCATTCCCTGATGATATCTGAACTGAGGAAGCTCAGCTGATCATGGGGAAGATGAAGCCGGCACTGCTGCAGATGTTACATTTAATTAATGCCGTCTCGGTTAACTAATTACATGTATCAGATATTGCCGTTTCAAAGAAGCAGCGGTATCTAACAAAGCAGAAGACTTTGATTTCACCGGCTTGGGTGACGAGAAACAACAGATTTTCTATTTACTTCCCTCTGAGAGAACCGTTTGTGCTTTTTAATATTTACTTCATGGCCTATTTCAGTTCTAAGGCTTTATGCTGCAGACCTCGCCAGATCTTTAAATCAGTTAAATGAAACCTCGGTTGAACGAAAACGTACGACAGACTGTTTTCATGATTATTACCGTATTGTTGTTGTTTTTCTCAATCATCAAATGCTGAGATGTCCTACATTGTTACTGCTTACGGAGGATATGAGAGGGTGAATAGCGGTCAGGTGCTGATGACTAATTGATAAATTAGTTTTCTACTCATCTTTTAAAGCAGAGGTTTTGGCAAAAACAACCTCTGATGAAAAACATACAGCTCATTTTCTTTGTGCAGTTATTTAAAAGAAAATAAGTCAAACAGTGAAATGAAATGTATGTATATATACGTGAGCAGTACTAAGCATATATACTAGTACTAACTATATATATATAATATATGTATATGTGATCAGTACTAGGGATGTTAATAATTAATCGATTTTCGATTAATTGCCGTTATGAAATTACCCGATTACAATTAACGATTACAATTAATCTATTTATTTATTTATTTATTTATTTTTTCGTTTAATTTCACCAGCTGGTATTACGCCGGACCACATTTAATGCGACACAACGCGGTGTGCCGCGCAAGTTAGAAGAAAGAGGAGGATATGTTTGGTTTTAGTAACATCATGCTCAGGCAATGAGTCTGCAATGGCCCAGACGGGAGACACATGTAGCTCAGTGCTTAACTTTTATTTTTAATCCACTCTATATTCTTCTGGTTGTTCTCCGATATGCTCCCCTAAAGCCTGAATTATGGTTCCGCCTTAAATCGACGCAGAGCCGCCGCCGTAGCCTACGGCGTAGGCTCTGCGTTGTTGTAACGCGGAACCATAAATCAGCCTTCACCCGGTACATACATAGGTTTCTCTAAACATCTGTCCCCGCTACAGTTTTAACTAAAAGAAAATGTTCTCCAATACAGCAGGTCTCATCATTTTATTTTGAACACTGCCAAAACTCTAACTTAAAACGTAACTAGAACTTAAAATTTGCTTGACACAAATGACACTATTATGGCTGCTGCTACTAATAGCCTTGAAGTGCACTTTATATTATTTTCCTTGTGGTACACAAATTTCTTTTTGTTACTTTTGTATCAAATGAATATTTGATTAAGGAATACATTAAAATGTCCTTTGTATTTTATATAAGCAAAAAAAAATATGTTTGTATCTCAGATGGGGGAAAAACGCCGCTTATCAACTAATCGATGATCGATCGATAAGGTTATCAACTGTCAATTAATGAAATAATCGATAATTTGTATCCCTAATCAGTACTAAGTACCCTCCTTACTGCTTCTATAAGATTTAATAGTTGCAGCCAGGTGATGCTAATCATCATCCTATTGTGAACTGATTATTAGCAGGTGTGCAGACCTCTATAAAAGATTTTTCGTCAGTTTTACTGTTCTGAAGTATACTTGTATGTATGAAAATACACCACCAACCAGGAAAGACATAGCAACGATTCACAAACAGAATAGTCTATACAAGATCATTTAGCAAAACAAATTCCCAGCTTAAATGTAGTGGTAAACATTGTGGTAGGACCTTAATAGAGCTTTGACTGCAAACCTCAATATAAGAAGGGAAAAAAAGTTTATTATGAAATAATAGGAGACGCTGATAATTTAATTAACAATCACTTTAACTTAATATAACTGCTAATGGTGGTTTTAGAAGCTGCTTCATCATATGATTTACTTTGTTTTATACGCACGGCTTTTGTATTCTTTTTTTTTTTTTATTGTTTTTGTCCTGTGCGTGTAAAGTGTCATTCATATATATATATATATATATATATATATATATATATATATATATATATATATATATATATATATCTGCAAGAGTGAATAAAAGGGAGGGAAATGAAAATGGCTGTTTTTAAGGAAATGGAATGAGAAGGAAAGCTTGTTGAAGTGGTGAAAAAGGAATCGGGAACATGTAGGATTATAATGGGAGGATGTTGTAATTTTTTTCCCTTTTAAGTAGAGAAGCAGAAGATCTGTGGGAGAGGGAGGGAGAGAGATGCTAGAGTAGAGGAAATCGCCTTGATGGGCTGCCTGCTGCAGAAAGCCGAGGGGTAGCCTTAAAAACGTAGGTGGGTGTTCACGGATGTTGTGGAAGTGCTTTTGTGTGCTCGTCGAGGCCATATAGTGCAGTCATGCACTTCACACGGAGCTGCTCATAAGGTAAAAATACCACGGCAGGCATGGCAGCATCGGCGTCTGGTGGGAACCTCAAACTGTCCCATTTTATTAAACCGTTCCTTTGCATTGTATTGTTTTACAACTGTCATTTCTGTCCGGCCATCAATTTAGTTTATACTTCAGCACATTCAGAAGACCTCAAAGATATAATTATGTTGGGGATGTACTGGGTTCAAGTTATGTTAGAGGTTCGTTCCAAAGATGAGCAATTATTCACTTAGTGGTCTTTGGTCATTAAGTCGACTTTTTGGTGATTAAACTCTTAAAGCAGACACAAAGGACCTTTGTTCATGTTAGAATGATCAGTCTCGATTTCATTTGAGGGAATATTTGCTTACTTTAGTAAAGCATCCCCCTGCTATCGGCAACAACGCGCCAAAGTGGGACAAAGTGTGGGAGAAAAATGAGAGCATGACCAAACCAATATCAAATGGGAGCAAATCAGTATTGTTAAAGGCGTGTAACCTTGACGACGCCTTTAGTCGGGCCCAAAGAGCTAGAGTTACACTGGTTCTTCTGTGCTGCTTTAACTGGACATGTGCTTTTCCGATAACTTTTTTTTTTTTTTTAAATCACTTTCTTGATATTTCAACCAATACATCAGTTTTCATGCTTTACAAAGACGCCGTGTGACAGATATAATTATATACTTTGTACTGGAAAGAGGGGTTCTGTGACAGGAGGTCTCTGCTTGCACAGCAAATGTTGTCTTTTTTTCCCACCTCATTCTCAAGCAACATTTTCTATCCTCTATTTGTTTTTAATATATGTAAAGAAGAAAAACAAACGCTATAGCTGTTTCACAGAGTCCAAGTGTTTTAGAAACCTGGAAACTGCATTGGGCTCTGTTTTGCATTCTTCTTCTTATTTTCCTCTCAGCTGCTCCCTTCAGGGGTCGCCACAGCAAGTCATCCGTCTCCATCTACCCAATCCTCTGCATCCTCTTCTCTCACACCAACCATCCATCCTCATGTCCTCCTTTACTACATCCATATAACTCCTCTTTGGTCTTCCTGCCTGGCGGTTCCCGCCGTAGCATCCTTCTCCCAATAAACTCACTTGCCCTCGTCTGTGCATGTCTGGACTCTCTGACTTTATACCCAATAACATCTATTGTATTTTTCACACCATAAGGCGCATCGCATTATAAGGCAGTATGAAACCGTACTATAGTGGCTGGGGTTGAGTTAAGTATCTACTTGATGGAGCTGCGCTACAGGAAATGCTACAAAATGCAAATGCAAAAAAAAGAATACAAGAAGAAAGTAATGTTAGTCAAACAAAATAAATTAACAAAATAAAAACCAGCTTTCTGAACTCTCAAAACAAACGCGGAGGGGAACTTTTCCAGTTCATCCCCGAATCCCTCGAAATCTTCTTCTTCCGTGCCGGTGTCGGTGCTTTTTTTTCCCACCTGCTTTTTTTTCCCGGCTCCCTGTACGTGATGACGTTCCGTCTTGTGAAAACTGATGATTAATAAATGTAATAAAGCAAATCGATAATTTAAAATGTCTATTAAGATCAAAATATGTAACTGCTTACTGCTATGCAGCAAGCAAACGATTGTTTACCCTATACTGTATATAGTAGGCTATTATTGTTCTCAGCACACTGATGAATCTCCAATTGTCTAATGAAAATAGTCCCTAATAAATATTTTAACTCTAATATTTTTTTTAGCCTATGTCAGTAAGATCACTGATAATTCTGATAATTCCTTGTATATGTTTCTTCTCCCTTTTACCTCCACTATGATCTGCTGCTTCTGACTAAAATACCATCGCGGGGAAAAAACGCACACTTCCGGGGAAAATATTGCAGCCCGATACAATCTGGTACCCACACCGGAATAGAACAGCTGTGCGAGTGCAGCATCCAATGGTCCCGGCTGCGTCTCAGCACAGTCGCCATTATGCGAGTCAGCGTCGCTGCTGTTGTCTTGAACGTCTGTGACGATTCCTGCCGGTTTTCGCGCCGTTACTTCGGCGACACCAACTACAGTAGCTACAATCCCCCTGACTACAGTAACAGAAATTACCGTAATGATCATATATAAGGCACATTGCATTATGAAGCGCACTGCCGTTTTTTGAGAAAATGAAAGGCTTTTAGGTGCGTCTTATAGTGCGGAAATTACGGTAAGACGTACCGTCGCTCTGGTGCACTCATTCCTGATCCTATCCATCACATCACCCCTGACACTTTTCTCCACCCGTCCCAACCTGCTTCCACACGTTTCTTGACCTCTCTTCGGCGCTCTCTGTTTCTCTGGACTGTTGACCCTGAGAACTTATGTATTTATAATATTATATAATTTTATTTTATATTGTTTAATTTTGTTTACAGAGCTCTTAAACTATGTGTAGTTTTCTAGAAAGAAAGAAAACGAGCCACGGTTGCGTGTTTACCTCTCATCCTGGCCTTTGTTTAGCCTCATCGTTCCAGTGAGAACTCTCTCATCCTCACTGGAACGATGAGGAAATTGAGCTTCAACCGTTTGGAAAGATAAACATCACGTGTGCTTGGATGTTTAGATGAGGAGAAAAGCCTCAAGGTGACTCTTGAGAATGTAGATAAAAGGCAGCAGGATGCTGTGTGCAACATGTTTAGTGGTTAAACCACAAAAGACTGCACCAGTAATCCTGCAGGACAAAACATAAAACCAAGGATGCTTCGGTTTGGCGGCTTTCAGAGTTTACAGCGTTCTGTACAAACCACAGGCACTGGGGCTGTCACCGATCCTGGATGATCTACGGTCCGTCTGGATCCCTCCGCCATCCGCGGCACATCTCACGAACCACAAACTGATTGATTGAATTAATTAATCTGTAATTCACTCATTTTGACTTAAAAAAAAGGGAGGTTTTGGCACTGTGGTGCGGGTTTGCGAAAGCTTCGATGGAGGAGTGACATTTCAGGGGAGGTGCGCAGCGTCCCCAGCTGTGGCTGACACAAGTTGTAGAGGCTCACGGAGACGCGTGACTCTGGATCCTCCCATCATGCCGCTGACGGGAGAAAAACCAGAGACACACAGCTTCTTTTTTTTTTTCCTTGATTGACTGTTTCAATTTTCTTGAAGGTCAATTCATTTTACTGCGAGAGTTCAAGCGTAGGCAGGCATCATCCTGACATGTCTTTTGCTCACCTGCTGAATTTTGTTCCTTGCTTTTAGGTATTTTTATTTATTATAAGTGAAAAGTAAACTCATGTTTGGCTTTATCTGATCTGATCTGTGGTTCAAAACCTGTGATATTATCCGAACCGTGGTATATGTCATCGATACGGCTGCTGTGACAAACTCTTAGTGTCTCTTAACTCTGTGTCCAAGAGGCTGATTGGTGTAGTATCTTTGTTTTAGTCTTAGTTTACTAAGATTTGCCCTTTGTCTCATGTAAATGCTGCGTTTCATTTACAATCATGATGAGCGTCTTAATCGTTTCTGACATGAAAATCAGCTCGCTGGTGCAGAGTCGCAGTCGCCCGGTCCTGGTAATCATCACAGGCTTGAATCGAAGCAGCTGAGCTTCCTTTTCTTGCTTTTTTCACAATGTTATGCATTCGATCCAGAAAGTTTTGTCATTTCAAACTGACTGGTGGGAAATTTCGGGGCTCTGAAAGACCTCCCACCACCCCTGCTGGTCGCTAGTCTTCTGTCTCCTCAATATTGTTCCCCTGGTTGTGGTAACATGAATAAATCGCTGTTCAACTTTCCTTCACATCTTCTGATAAATAATGAAAAAAAAAAAATAAGTAAGGGATTATAAAACTCATGGTCAATGAATTGAAGAGTATTTGAAATGGAGCAACAGTGACTGCCTTTTTTCTTAGGAGGGAGAGAGTGATGTATATCCAATCTGTCATTCATGTCATTGGTTTTTAATCTTTTTATTAGAATATTGCCAGATTTGACAGTTTTCTAAAGTTCTCACATGTTGAAAACATACTTTACTTTCCCTTGGTGATTTTTCTTTCTTCTCTTTTCTAAAGTTAAATGTTACCGTGATGTGTTTTCTGTCTGAAGAATCTGATCTTCCGTGTGAAAGCTCAGTGAATTCACAGCAGTCAGCAGTCAGACTTTGCTATTGACAGCTTGGTCTCGTCTGTATGTGTTTACAGAAGTGCATCTATTGTCGTAACCGCTGTGCGGGGAAGCGGCAGGCAGGGGCTTGTATCCAGTGCTCATGTGGCCGGTGTCCCACCTCCTTTCATGTGACCTGTGCCCATGCTGCGGGTGTAATCATGGAGCCGGATGATTGGCCGTATGTCGTGTCAGTCACCTGCCATAGACACCAGTCACGGAGTTCAGCAGCTGTAAGTTATAGAAGAGGGTGCACGACTGCTGGCAGTTTATTAGCTTATCAGATGTGTATCATAATCATAAGTGCAGTAAAAGTTGGATCACTGACTCTGACGCAGCTTAAACTTTTATATGCAACAGTTTTTCAAGAAATTAATTCAAGAATAAAATTTGCATCCTCTGCTGAGCGTGTAAAATGTCCACTCTTGGGTATTCTGTTGTGTAACACAGTTATAATAAAGGAGAAAGAAATAGCTGCTTATTCACAAAAGCAAAAAAAAAAAAAAAAACAGCAGTTCAGGTTGTTTGAACCGGTTCAACATTTAATTCAATTACTTTGTCCAACATTGCTCCCCATTATTAATTTAAAAGGATGCATCGGTTACTCCTTGTGGAACAGATTTAACATCAAAGGCTGAAAGGAAATAAAAATTTCTATTTGATGTAGAAAATCACCACTTTGAGTAAAAGCAATGTGAAATAAAACGTTGCTGCTAATATTACAAATGTGGCTTCAGAGATGTTTGTTGGAGGTAAAAGAAAAGCTTCCCCAGGCTTCAGTTAAAGCCACTCTATGTCCCAGTACCAGCTCTGACCACAGGGGGGCAGCAGATCACAGAGAAGCTCCGCGTGTCAGCGCCGTCTTTGAGACACAACAAAGTGCATGTTTAGTGGACCGTCCCCACTCGTTAGCGCGGCGCCCGTCCAGGGTCAGATTCTGCAGTGCTCAGAGAAATACAGCAAAACCCAAACTCGGACTCTGCAGACCTCGGTTAGCACTTTAAAAGTTAAGAGTTCATGACAGTGCAGCCGGAAAAAAATACATTGAACAAGTAAGGTTTAGTTTGGATCAGGTGCCAGGAGAAAACCTGTTCGCTTATAAAAGAAAGCTTAGTGCCGCTTATCTGAACAGACCGCAGAACTTCTGGAAAAATGTCTTTTTGAAGTAATGAGACGAAGGAGGAGCAGCATATCAGCACAAGCACCTGCAGCACAGAGGTGGAGGGGTGACGATCCCGGCTTGTTTTTGCAGCCTTGTAGTTACCGGTACAGAGAGGATTTTCTAAGACTGAATCAAAGTGTCCCGGAGTCAAATGACGGGTCATCCGTCCAACAGCTGAGGAACGGCAGAAACTGGGGCGTGCAATGATCCCTGGTGCACCTTCAAATCGACAACAGAATAACAGAAGGAGAAAATCAATATGCTGGCAGTGACCCAGTTAAAGTCTGGACCTCAACCTGATTGAAATGCCGAGGTGAGACCTTAAGAGAGCTGTGCAACAAATTTCCACAAACCTCGATGAACAAAAGCGAGATGGTGCCGGATTCCTCCGCTGTGACGTGACGGACCGCTGATTTCATACCAAACGGAAAAGGCTGCAAGTTATTTCTGCTAGAAGTCCTGCAGGCTCTCTGGTCTTTCACACGACTTTTGCATTTTGTCTTAGTTTTTGCAACTAAACGCATCACTTTCTTATCTTTTTTTTTACATTTAGCATAAACCTTTGAGAGTTTAGTTCAATTATTGTTAGAATTCCTCTTTGTTGCCATGGTTTTACTCGTTTTATGATGTTGGCAGTGGAGGTGAATAGATGGATCTATAGGTGAGCTTTAATTTAGACCCTAGAAAATAGTTTTTAAATATATACAGAGGTCTTTTCCAGTGTTTCCCAAAAACTGGAATATCTCCTCACCAGATCATTTAAAACCTTTATTATTAGATTAATCTGATACCTAATAATTACTCTGCAGAGCATTAATGTAGATAGTTTACGAGGCACAAGCACGTCGCTTGAGCACATCATTAAAGGCCACCTGAAGGTTTTTTTTTCCTAATTTTTGCTTTTTTTTCTCTAACAACGCCAGAGACGATGGACATATGCTTAAGTTTTAACTTCAACTGTACACACACGTGTGAAATATACGTACCAGCATTTTAGCTTGTGCATACAGTTTGTAGCACGTGCGCTGTACATCATCATCATCCTCACCATCATCACGAAGATCATCCCTTATCATGTGACCTCGATATCCGACTCGGCTCACCACCCTGAACTCCTGCTGCAACATAAAGGAAACGTTAGTTGTCAGTCCTCATTTGTTTTAACTATTAGATTAGTTTTAGGGTTAAAAGTAACATCCTACAGTTAAACATCAGAGCTGCAGGCTGATCGTTGCAGGTGAAGCCACGGAGGAGAGAAGTTATTTATCTGTTTAGCAAGCGTGTGATTTCTCTGAGCATGTGATCAGAAGCTCGATGAACCCGCTGCAGCTGTGTCCGTGTGTCGACTCCAGATTTATGCCGTGTTGAAATTGATTCGTCTACTGTATGTCGGAAAGGCCCAACCTAGTCAGGACTTGGAAACTGTTGCCGGGAAGCACCAAAGCGCTCTTTAAGACGCGACACAATGCAGTGACTGATGTACCGTACAGATGTTTAGGTTGATCTTCTCCTCTGTTCTCGTGCATCAGCGTGATCACGTCGTCTCTGCTCCTTCTCTGTCCCAGAAGCAGCGAGCCTGCAAAGGTTTCATCTCACTGGGCCAGACGGTGATCTCAAAACACAAGAACCTGCGCTACTACAGCTCCAAAGTCACGCAGATCAGCTCCCAGACGTTCTACGAGGTCATGTTCGACGACGGCTCCTTCTCCAACGACACCTACCCCGAGGATATCGTGGTGAGCTCACGCTTAATCCCACTCTCGCTCCAGAGGTCAGCTCAGTTGCACGAGGTCGCGTCTGATAGGTATACCCTCAAATTGGATTTTTTCATTTTACGTCAGTTTTATTGGAAAGAAATTGCTTGAGAGAGGATCGTGTGCTGCTGAGGCTAATTACAGTCTAGATGAGCAAATTCCTTGTTTCTCATGTAGCAGGCATCAATTAAAATATGTAATAAGGAAAAGAAATTATAATGGATAAAAAAAAAAACCCACATTGTTATTAATATAAAGTAGCACCAGACACTTCAGCTTTATTCAGCTTGAACTTCATTTCTATCTAATTAAAATCAGAGGGTTTGAATTGAAAACAGCACCGAAGGCGTTAAGAATGTAGTAAAAGCTGAATAGTACCACTCAGCTTTCACATGTGTTTTTAATTCAGTTTCATACACACACTGACGATGCCAAATGGATAAAACTTCACTTTAGCAAAGTTAAATGCTATTTTTATCAGTTTTTGGGAGTCCAGTTTTATGGAAGATTTGGCTGCAACTGCTGCAGAACGATTCCCGCCGCTAATAACGGCCAGAGGGAGGAAAGTCAGGAGGTTGCTCTGCCCGGAGAAATATCCGTGTTGTAGAAGACGTTCAAAGACGTGCAGACCACTATCGTTCAGTCTGATCGTTAGTGATAATGATCCCAACGTTTCAGTTCTGGTTGGCTGATAAAAGTTTTCACTTCGCAGCTTCATCTTAACCTGTTTAGAACCTACTTCATCAAACTACCAGGAAAACGGTCCAAAACTGGCGCAAAAGTTGACATCTTTCAGTCTGCTTCGTGTAAATTCTTCACGCCCACAACAGAAGATGGAGATGCTGACGTCTGTCTCATCCCCTGTTAAGATGCATGTTTACATTTAGGTAGTGTTTACATACACGGCTACAAGTTTTGTCTCAAAAAAAGACACAATCCACGCTAGGGGTGGGCAAAAATATCGATATGGCAATATATCGCGATACTTTTCCAGCTGATACAATATCGATATTCAAAATTTGAATATCGATTTTTTTTTTTTTTTTTTTTTTTTTTTTTTTTTAAATAATTTTTTTTATCCCCGATTCTTTTCCCATTATATCACCCAGTGCTCCTGGGAGGGCCCCTGCACTGAGCTCAGGTTTTATTTCACGTTTTATTTAATTTTATAATTTATTTTTTATATAACACAATTGCCTGTCCTTAAAAAAAAAAAAAGGGGAAAAAAAAAAGAAAAATAATGGACAGAGGTTTATTTATTTATGGATTTATATCTATACAGACTGATCACTGTGCCTGTCCTTGGTTTTAGTACCCATCTTACTTGTGTTTATTATCATTTGCCACATAATTAAAGCAACCTCATACTAAATTTAATGTTAATTTCATATGATGTAAATAATATGAAAAACATATACAAATATGTTGTAACTTTAGCTTGTATAGTTATAATAAAACATTGTTTTGACTCAGTTTGTCCCATGAATTGTCACTATAATCTGATGAACGTGCAACTCGGATTTTAAGATCCATCACTATCATCTGATGTACATAATACAACTTGGATTTTAAGATGTGTAATGCATTTTAAAATTTTTCGGTGAACTATGTAGAATATAATAATCGGGATATCGCATAATCGGGATATCGCAATGTGTATCGTATCGTGGCTCAAGTATCGTGATGCGTATCGTATCGTGAGGTCCTTCCCAATACCCACCCCTAATCCACGCTGCTTTAATATGCAAAATCACATGCTGCATTTGCAAATAAGAATTAGTTCTTAAATTGCTTGCCTGCGTAAATAAAGGTTATATAAAAATAAAAACATTCCTTCGGTATCAATTATCAGCTATTATCTCCGTTATGAATAATATATATGCTATAGTTGCAGGTTTTGATTTTTAAGGTAGACTTTTTTTTGTGCCTTGCTCAGTATTTCAAGCCGTAAATCGGACCCATGCTCTGCAAAAACGGCCGTGACTCGATAAATAATTCTCTGATAATGTAATATTGGATATTTTTGTCGTAAAGATTTTACACCCATAATAGAAAAAAAGGAAACAAAGCAAAAGTATGAGCATGGAAACCCGGGTTAAGTAGAATATCCCAGTTCAGTTCAATGCTGAACGTTGTGTTCAGCTTTTTGTGACTATTTAGGACGTAAAAAAACGACACACGGGAGACGAAGTCGAGTCAATTAAAGTCCCAAGATTTTAATATCTGCACATTCCACAGGAGTCCTGACACCTAAAAACCCCAGTGTTCACCTCAAATTTCTTGTGGTTGCGCCTTATTTGTAAATCCTTACTTTGAAAGTGTTCTGATATTTGTGTTTGTTTATATCTCACATGGCCAGTCTTGTGTTTCCAGAGCAGAGACTGTGTGAATGAGGGACCTCCGGAAGTCGGGGAAGCTGTTCAAGTGAAATGGCCTGACGGGCTTTTCTACGGTGCTAAATACCTGGGATCCAGCGTGTCCTACATGTACCAGGTACGTGTGTGTGTGTGTGTGTGTGTATGTGTGTGTATGTGTGTGTGTGTGTGTGGTGGCAGTACACTGGACAATTGACCCAGTTCTGCAGCTTTCATCTTTTTGTTTCCCCGTGAATGTTGAATAACCAGGCAGGAAGAGTGGCTCCGAAGTAGACTTGTTGAACTCCCTTAGCATCAGAGTTATCGTGACTCAGCGTCCCTCTGGTCCATGTCTGGAGAAGAGCAGAGAGAGAGAACAAACACAGGCCGCGAGGGATGGAAACTGAGGGAAGTATCGAAGTCGTGGTGACTAAAGAGGAGATTGAAAAGACGGATATGTGGGAAGAAAAGGTGTTTTGCAGGTACCTGATAGAAATGTGGTTGTAAAAAAAGCGATGAAGACGATTAGAGCGGGAGGAAGATGATGATGAGTAGGAGGTGACAATCTGCATTATTCAAAGTCACTGAATTTTTCAGCGAGCGGGAGTCTCGGGTCCTGCACTTAAGGCTTTATTTAGTTGCGCTGGGTGTCAACTGTTAGTTATGCATAAACGCATCTGTGACGCACGCGCACATTTGGACGGGGATCAGATTTTCTTCTTCGTTGTCAAGGTGTCTCCGTTTGATAGTTTCACTCTGTTCTTGTTCAGAAACTTGAAGTCTTCTAAGAAGAAGCTGATGTTTGTATCAACTCTACACTTAGATTTAAGAGGATGAGACGTCTTCGTGGTCTGACGGATCCTAAAATTGGATAATATGCGTCCCATAATCACGGTAGTCTGAGAGACAGAAGGAAACTTTTATCATGCAAACCTATGATTTGTCTGTTACTGATCAAATCTGGAAACTTTTTTTTTTCCCTTCTTCTCAAAAGAAATTGTTGACTGTCACAAGGATTCATTTTAACTCCTGACATCTTTTGTCATCCGACTTGTGGCGAACGTTAACGGTTTTTTGGTGAACGGAGGAGAACACGGTGACCCAGTTGGACAAATGATCCCTCAAAGTGTAATGTTCAGTCTGCTGGACAAATCCAGCACGTTTGTTAAAAGCTTAAAAGCTGCACACACATGTAGGTAACTGCTGGATGTTTGTCTTCTCAGGTGGAGTTTGAGGATGGATCTCAGGTGCTGGCGAAAAGAGAAGATGTCTACACTTTAGATGAAGACCTGCCTAAAAAGGTGAAGCGCAGACTTGTAAGTATTAGATGTACTGGACCCGACTGTATCTGGATTTTACTCTCAATTTGCCGCCACAGTGAATTTGAAGTAAAACAATCCAGATGTGATAAAAGTGTTGAATTTCACCTCCTGTTAAAGAGGTTTTACCAAAACACAGCAATTACCATTTAGGAATTAGTAATTTTAATAATAATAATAATACATTTTATTTGTTAGGTGCCTTTCATGGCACTCAAGGTCACCGTACAACAATTAAAATATAAAAACACAATTTAAACAACAAAAAACAGCAGAGTTTGCAGCAGAATATAAAAAATAGATCTTTTTGATATTTACATTATTTTTATTTTAGTCAAACTAACTCAGTTTTCAGAGCTTAAAACATCTTTGGCGAGGTGACGTGATGGTAAACATAACCGCACATTTGGATACTTGGATGTAAATCCTCCTGAACGAACATCACCACATCCCAAGCTGCTTTGTTGGGCGTCTCCTGCAGCCACCTTCAGTTTCTGCTCGTTTCTGGACCTTTCAGGCTTCAGGTTCGACTTCTGTGCCGTCGGACTGGAACCAGGCGACCGGCTCGGCCTGTTGGAGCAAAGTCCATTTCTTTACCTTTTAAAAAGCCTCGATTTACTCTTTTTTTTGTTTTTTGTTTTGTTTTTACATATTTTATTGAATCCAGGCAACAATGTACAGTAACAATAAAACAATCTAACCATTTTCTTTTTTTTTTCTTTTTTTTTTTTACATCAAACCCTCACCCTATTATCCCCTTACTAAACTCCCTCGATTTACTCTTGCAGTCATTTTAGACCAGACTAAAGTTTCTTTCGTCAACGAAAATTATGACTAAATATCGTCGTCAACGAACCTTTATCACCTGAGGAAAAACGAGACGAGACGCAAAGAAAATGCTGGTCATGTGACGATAACGATAATTAAATATATAATGCAATATCATAGATGAATAAAAACAAGACTAAAATGTAGATTACAAAATAAAAACTGCTAAAATGTGTCTTAAATGTCATTGACCAAAATGAGACGAGACAAAATATTATAACAAAGATCCTTAATATACATTTTTTAAGTTGATTCCTCTCGTTTAGTCTTTAAACCAGTTTAGTCTTTAGCTCTTTGGATACACTTTCCTACATAGACGTGGAAAAGAAAACCCAATGTTTCGTCGAAAAAGAAAAAGATAGGGAGAAATGCGGAAAAATAAATGTGTTGTAAACTCAAATTAGAGAGTCTTCTGTATCTGGAATGAATGTATTCTTGAGTCTATAAGGTAACAATGATATAATAAGATAACCTAGTTTGAATCGTAAAATGGGTTTGGCTAAATACAATCTTTGAATAATATGAGACTAAAATGGTCCTGGACAATTCTGACTAAAATAAGACTAAAATGCTCAGACTTTTAGTCGACTGAAACTTGACACGACTAAAAGGAGAATGAATGTGACTAAATCTAATAAAAACTAAAATGATAGCTGGACCCAAAGACTAGAATTGAAACAGGCTGACAAAAACAACACTAGACCAGACCCATCTTTCTTATAAGGTTTTTTTTATTGCATTAGCTTAATTTGAAAATGAGCTTAAACTGTCTGTATTTCCTGAATGTTAATTGCAGCGTTTCAGTAAAAGCTCTTAAATCAAAGCTGAAAGTCTCCACTGGATGGTTTTATTTCATCTTCACGGTGGCGGCGTGTAAAGCCAAAGAGAGCGTCACCGTTGCCCGCAACCGTCCGGTCCCAGCTGCTCGTAGACCGTCCTCCTCCTGCTCAGCGCTGTTTTTCTCACCGTTGTTTTTGTTTGTTTGTTTGTGTGTGTGTAGTCAACAGCCTCGAGCATGCGTTTTCAGGATGCCTTCTTCACCACGCAGGGAGAACGGAAACGACAGAGGACACCAAATTCGCGCTTCCAGAACGACTACGTGGCCCTGCCAGGCCTCCGTACAACTGCCAAAAGCACATGGGAGCCGCGCAGCCACAAAGGGAAATGAAGTCTCGCAGACGGATCCATGACAAATGAATGCACTGAACTAGCAGTGGACGTAGAGGAGAGTTCTTCCTTTCTTTCTTTCTTTTTTCTTTTTTTTTTAAAGTTGTGAGTGTATGCGTGTGTCAGTATTTGGGATCTGCTTCCACCTCAACAGCTACAGCCTCCGCGCGCATAGACCAGAGGAAGTGACTGAAGGGAAGGGGTTACTGGCGTCGGGGCGACGTTGACCCGCTCGCGCGTTTTTCCCGCTCCGGGCGGCGCGGCGGGCGGGCTGGAGAGCGATCGGACACGGACTCGGAAGGCGACGCTGCCTCAGTTGCCTCGAGATTTCACATCCGTCAGGGAAAATAAACGTGACTCACAAATGTCACAGCACCTTTTTAGTTTTTTTTTTTGTCTTTCTTTTCCTAACGAACAGTTTTCTCTCTGTAAATCAAGAAATGAAAAGAGACATTTTTCTAAGTAGTCCAATTATGGTTTTGTTTTTGGGGTGTTTTTAATTTCCAGTTTGGATTTTGAATGTTTCTGAACTTTTGCTCGTAGTATTTCCCGCCACGACCTCCTCGCATGTTCAACACTGTCTCCTACCTGCTTCCGCTGGGCCGCGTCCGACTACAGCATCGCTTCCTCTGCAGTCTTTTTTTTTTTCTTTTTTTAAAAATTCATCATGACTAAAATATATGAATTTTGCAAATTTGACGTTGAAAACCTGAAAAGACGTTGAACTGACCACATTATTTAATTCCTGAGGGAAAGCGTTCAGACAGGAAGCCGACGCATTCGTGTTGGATTTTTTTGTCCTGTTAGCGTAAAATGCTATTGTTGCTCTCGTTGATGAAAAGAAAATGTTGGAATTATTTAAATTTGTATTTATTTTTGGCTTGCTATTGTTAAAACTATTGCTAACTGCTGTAAGAAAAACAATAAAATGACACATTTGTTTTTTTAAATTACATTTCCAGTCGAGTCAGATTTAATCGAATGAAATTAATAATTTGGGGAGTTGTGGAAAATATTTATTGCTTTGTTTTTTGTTGTTTTTTTTTTTAAAGATGTGAGTCACGTAAATATGCTTTAGAAGCTGAACAAAGTATTGAAATTGGAATTTAAAGACGATATTAAAATGACTATTTTATTAAAATTCTCTCTCATCAGAGGAAAAGAGAACCTGAATCTGAACATGCTTCCTTTTTAACGTGATCAATCACAGATATTGATAAAGCATCTACAGTGTAGGAAATGCACCAGATATCTATACAATTTATATAAAAAAAAAAAATCCACCTTAAACAATGTGATTATAGAATGAACGTAAAATGATTTATGGAGGTTTGGTTATGTTTATAAAAATTAAGGATAGAATAGAAAACATGGGATTAATCGGTTTCTCTTGAACGATGGTAACAGAACTTGGGCACAGATGTTTTTAAGGTTTTCTCATGCTGAAGGATGAAAAGCTGAGTCTTCCCAGAAGATAACCAGAATGTTGGTAGATCAGATGGCAGGTGATATCCACAGTCCTGCTAACGTTTAATATGACACAAACACAGCCTTGGACCAGTGGCAGTGTATCGCTGCTTCTTCAGTGTGCTTCATTTATTTAACAAAGTACCCCTCACTGTTTGGGAGGTCAAGTTGGGGCGAGCTGCTGACGATCAGCTTATGATGAACTGATCGCCAGCAGCTGTCGATTTTAGAAAAAAAAAAAAAAAAAAGGTTTTGGCAATTTGTCAATGGGGTAAGATGCAAGTGTTGGGTGTCATTCACAAATGGCTATTTAAGGCTATTTAACCATCTAGTACAGATTTTTTTTTGCCAGGAGAGAGCCTCCTCTCCATAAAGAGAACAGAGACTCAGTTACAATTCTCAAACTGCACCTGAACAAAACCACAAGACGTGTGGAGCCTGGAGCTGAATCCTGAAGACAGGTGAGTCCAAAGAAGAGTTGCTTGGTGGTGGAGGGGTGGTTGATGTTTGTTTTCTAGCTTCAGGATCTGGGTATCTTACAATCATTGAGTGGGAGTTCTTCCATTTCTAGATTAGTCTAAAGGCAAATGTGAGGCCATCTAACTTTGTAATTTCTGCTAATTTTAAAGAAGAAATCTCAACCTAACTGAAATACAGTGGTGGGACCCCAACCCAAATGTCTGACGTATCGTGTGACATGAATTTCTGACAAAAAAAGGTTTTATGCAAAAAAAATTAAAACAAATGCATTAAAAGCGATACATTAAATGACCCAATGTATTTATAATAATCCAAAAATAAATAAATTGTTTGATACCCCCCTGACAGTGGATGCTATATTATTTATATATATATGCGCTGAATGCACTGGATTGACTTTTGGATAAGACTGTAGGTGGTATCTGAAATAACCATGACAAGGTTTCTGATGCAAGGGTCAACGTCCTAGCAGATGTTTGATGGAGACGCCAAAGAAGAGGGATATATGTAAACTTTTTCTTTTTTGTGCTGCCAAACCTTTTTCGTTGTCTTTTGAGGGGCTTCTGGGATCACGTGACACCTTTAACTAGAGCATTTATGAGCAGGTATTTTAGTTGAAGTTATCTGAGCCGGTGAGTGCGTTTAACTTCCTTGTCAGGGTAACACCGGTGACGGAAACTAACGTTGATCCACATGAATAATCGTTACTAAACCCTTTAAAACAGTGGTCACCAACCCTGGTCCTCGAGATCTACTGTCCTGCATGTTTTAGATCAAGGGTCGGCAACCCGTGGCTCTAGAGCCGCATGCGGCTCTTTAGCGCCGCCCTAGTGGCTCCCTGGAGATTTTTCAAAAATGTTTCACCTTTTTTTTTTTTTTTTCTTTTTTTCCTATTTGTCTTCTTTTCTTTTTTCTTTTTTCCATTTCTTCTCTTTTTTTCTATTTTTCTATTTTTCTTTCCCTTTTTTTCTTTTTTTTCTTTTTCCTCTTCTTTTTCCTTTTTTTATTTTTCTTCTTTTTTTCCTTTTTTCTCTTTTTTTCTTCCTGTTTCCTTTCCTTTTTAATCATACAGTTCAACTTTTTTCTCAACATTTCAACTTTTTTCTCAACATTTCGACTTTTTTCTCAAGAAGGTACTTCAATATTAATCTTGACATTTCGACTTTTTCTCAAAATTTTGACTTTTTTCTCGACATTTTGACTTTTTTCTCAAAGTGCATAGTGAAAAAAAAATCTCCCCCCAATTATAACTAATATAGATACATGCAGCATGTGTTGTCTTCATTCTAAGGCTGATACAAGACTTTTCATTTTTTGCGGCTCCAGACATATTTGTTTTTTGTGTTTTTGGTCCAATACGGCTCTTTCAACATTTTGGGTTGCCGACCCCTGTTTTAGATGCTACGCTGCTTCAGCACACCGTGATACAAGGAGCTGTGTCAACAACAGAACTCTCCAGACCTGGATAACGAGATAATGAGGACTGTTAATTAGAATCAGGTGTGCTGAGGCCGGGAAACATCCAAACCACGCGGGACAGTAGATCCTGAGGACCAGGGTTGGTGACCACTGCTTTAAAAGAATAAAAACAAACAATACTGATTAACGTGTATCACGTTACCCAATCCCAAACTGGAGCAGGAAGAGTTGCAGCAAAGCGCCTCACAACCATCCTGCATTATTCATGTTTGCGCTCCACGTCTGAGCTCTGGTGGAGAAGCGAAGCTGCAGGCCGGACGGGGAGAAAACCTCACAGCAAACTTCTCCACATCCTGTCTCTTGCTGCAGTTCAATTAAGGGCATTTTAAATGATTTATGAATTTTAGCAAGACATTTTTTTTTCTCCCTTTTAGATTTAATGGCCTTTAAACATCACATTTAACCATTAAAGGATGTTTATCATAGTGTAAATTATAACCTGAAACACATAGGTGATGAGGTGGTTGTTATTTTTGATGAAGCAACAAAAAATCACAAAGGTTTAACGGTGACGTCACTGCTCGTAGTTGTTTATCTTTATAATAGTATAATTGTTCTGAATGTATTTTATTTAAAGTTTAGTTATTTGAAATGTATATTAATCTTATTGTGTTGAATTGTGCTATATAAATACATTTGCCTTGCCTTGCCTTTTAATAAATGTATTGATTTTGGCACACAAAGAATTTAGCTACAAAGAAAAAAAAGTGCCATGTGAAGCGTTAAAGCTGCATCACCTCATGATGAAACAGGTTGGGAAGATGTGGGCTCGAGTATAAAAAAAAAAGTGATTTTGTGATTTTAGGCGATATTAAAGGAGCTCAAGGACACGGCCGAAGAAAAGGAAATAAAAACGTCCGAAGGCTTCAGGACTGTAGCACGTATCAGAAACACACCAACGTCGCTATCAAGGATGTGTTGAAGGATTTAAAAGCTACAGGGGTTTGAGAAGCGTACGTGAGCTTCAAACTTCAAAACTACGACGGGGCTTGGCTTCTGGACCTCCCAATTAAACGCCGGACGGTCCGTCTCGTCTTTGAGGAATCTGATTTAACCATTAGGCAAGTTTCCACTCCGCGATGCCTCCGAGTCCAGAGATGTTGACACGGATTCTGGACGATGGTTTTGTTTTTGAACTGGAAACTTTTGGTCGCCTTTGCCCATTTAAAGATGCAACGTCCTGGGCAAAAGTCTCCCTGAGGTGACACCTTCCCCGTGCGCTCTCTGTGGGATCTGCTCCCTAATCTGGGCTTTTGCTCCTGATTTTGTTGCACATTTACAGTACGAACAGCTGCTGGCGTCGCACGTTTGAACGGTTGTTCGCCGTCTGATCTGTTTCCTTCACTAAGTCGGAGGCGTTGAGGGACGACGTCAAAGTCCCGGTTTTTCCCATTGAGCCTGACATCCAGAGGTGGACAGAGTACTCGACCCCAGTACTTGAGTAAGAGTACAAATACTACTGGTCAAAATGTACTCCGTTACAAGTAAAAGTAGCTCAGTCAAAATATTACTCGAGTAAGAGTAGAAAAGTACTTGCTTTTAAAGGTACTTAAGTATCCAAAAGTAAATGCTTTTAAATTTACTTTAAGTAAAAGTAAGAGTAAGAGTAAGAGTAAATTTCTTATTTTCCACATCAGTAAATTACTATATTTTTTCTAAATTAATTTAAGGATCTTTTAACTATTGTTTCTGAGAATTAACTCTTTGAAACCAGCTGCACTGATGTGCTGCTTTTAGAACCACAATGTTATATAAAACCTGCAGAAACACCAAAAACAAATCAAATGAATGGGATCATAAGAGGACAGCAGATGATGCAGAGTTTATTAACAATCATGAACTGAAACCAAATGAACCTGCACCATCCAACTAAGTCTGGATCCCCCTCAAAGACCACTGCTTTACCAAAAACTACATCTCTGCTTTCAATAACTCAATGTTGAAGTCACTTAACTTTACAGGAAGGACATGTACCAGTACAATATAGCAATATAGAGCATAACAAACTGTCTCCCCATGTCTGTCTTGTCTGTCTCTGTGCCTGTCTCCCAATATCCGTCTAAAAATAGGATTTGAGGGAAGAAGAAAAAAGAGCAAACCTGAAAGTATCGAGTACTTTTCAGCCTTCCTAGAAATTTACTCGAGTAAAAGTAAAAATATTTGTCTTGGAAATGTATTCAAGTAAGAGTAATAAGTACCAAAGAAATCTAATACTCAAGTAAAGTACAAATCCTCTGGATATGTACTTAAGTACAGTACTCAAGTAAATTTACTCCGTTACTGTCCACCACTGCTGACATCTCAGTGCGACCTGACGGATCCCGGGTTTCTTTCTGGTCTCTGTTCTGCCTGGTTGTCCTTTTTAGATTTTTTTTTCTTTGACGTCTCAATTTTGTACTATTTTCGACTCGCTGCATCAGCAGCGCCTTTTGACCCCATTTAAGACTCTTGGACTTGGGTCCGGCTCATCCCGATTGTAACCGATATATCGGAGACATTCATGGTGAGAACAAACTTTATTATACTGTTAGCATTTTTTAAATTGACTTTTTCTCCAAAAAACCTCAACTTTTCCTGATTTGTGGTTCCTACTACTCCAAAAAGAACACTTGATGCAATATCCATCCATTATTTAAACCCACTTACTCCTATTTGGGGTCCCAGGGGTCAGCTGGAGCCAGTCCCACCTCTACTTCTGCTGAAAGAGGACTGGCTGCTAGTTCATCACGGGGTCTTCTTTAAACATCTGAGAGTTAATTAACTCAGCTGGCAACACGTCGGTAGCACGGCCGCCCTGACCGGGCCCTTCAGAGGCCCAGATGGAGCGGAGTGGGCGAAGGGTTCAGCAGTCCTCATCAAAATAAAACCATTCATAATTCAGGGATTTCACCACAAATGATTTTTATGAATCTTGCATTGAGCCTCTAAAAGTCTTGGTTTACATGTCAAAAGTACACAGCGAGTCTGTGGAACATCTCTGCCGAGCCCACAGAAGAACTGTACGGCCGGCCATAAATAAATTGATCACAAAGCAAGTTTAGTTCATTTTCAGAGCTGCAACGGGGAGAAAAAAAAGGGTTGAATGTTTTTCTTGAAGCCCAGGAGAGAGACAGTCTCCCTGCAGCCTTGTGGAGATGTTGGAAGATCATTAGCCGTGGCTTCACAATGAAGTCAGACCCGACTGAGCATCGGCTCTGTACTTGTTGCCCGAATCTGTTTCCTAATATGGATTTAACAAGACCAAAAGAATAGCGCGGCGGCGAGCCCTGTGAGGGCTGGAATGCTCATTACGCTCCCAAACACTAAGTCAGTGGAAAAACAGCTGGGCGGAAAATAAAAACGGGGGCAGAAACAGAGATAATGCTGCTTTTTCTGAGCGTCTCATAATTAGCGGTGGAGCAAATGCTCCAAATGTGGCCGCAGGAAAAGCACGACAGCCCGGCTATCTGAGCAGCCGACGCAGTGCCAACACATTTCACTCCCGGCCCGACGCTGGGAAACAGCTTCAACTTTAACCTGCTGTCAGAGACTTTGGCTTTATTTTGTTTCCTAAATTGATGAAAAGATGGGTGGCAATCGCATTCCTGTGAGGACACGTCAGAAAAGCCAGAGGAGCTAATTAATATAGAAATGTATTCATTTAATACTAATTAAAACAAAACAAACTAAGATATCATGGAAATATAATAATTATTGTCCAAGAATTTCTCAACAATAAACCATTAAATTTCAATGATGGGTGCAGAAATGTGCGTTGGTAATAGGGATGGGAATAGATATGATTTGTATGATTCCAATTCCATTTTCGATTCTGCATAACGATTCGGCTCTTTATCGATTCTCATTTGGGGAGAAAAGGACAAAAATGAGGCAAATGGCTCCAATATGATTGGCAGTTTTCGTTGGTTAATTACTTACCTGCAATAGGGATGTTTTAACTAGGGTTACCACCTTTCAGAAATAGAAATAAGGGACGCCCTGATTTCAGCAGCGCAGGAGCCAAAAAAAAAAAGCCCCAAAACTTCTAAACTGAATAAAAATGTGTTTATTTTATATGAAAAAACTAAATGCTTTGATTTAAAGTTTAAAGTGCTTTAATAGCATTGAACTTGCATGACTGTACAGACAGCCAACCATACTAGCAACTGAAATATCCTCCTATGCTACGTATGTCCATATCAGCCCAGATGTAGAATATAGCCTACAGGTGAAGAATATGGTGTAAAAGTTAATTTATTTCAATAATTCAACTAGAATATGGTGTAAAAGTTAATTTATTTCAATAATTCAACTAGAATATGGTGTAAAAGTTAATTTATTTCAATAATTCAACTAGAATATGGTGTAAAAGTTAACTTATTTCAATAATTCAACTAGAATATGGTGTAAAAGTTAATGAAAATACGGTACAAATCGTGTCCCGTATTAGTTCAATACGGGACGCAACATTTTTTTCTCAAATAAAGGACAATTCCGTATTTTACGGGACGGGTGGCAACCTTAGTTTTAACGGCTATATGATTGGCAGACCTTATGGACTGAGTGATGTCATCAGGCAGCGCCGGCCGCGTAGCTCTCTCTCTCACATCTGGCTCATGCGGTGCGGAGCAGCAGTTTTTGTGAGAGCGATTTACTTTTGTGCATTATTCTTTCTTTTTTCAACAGTAAATCTCAGGTTTTTTTGGGTTGTTTGGAGATTGCTGTCATGTGTGATACAGAAGCCAACAGTTGAAGTTACCATTTCAATTAGTTTTTTCATAATTAACGAGCAATGTAATTTCCACAACCTCGTGCAGTCCGTATATTCTTGTTTTTGTTGCATAACCTGAAAAACACTAAAGAAGTGTAACAACATGCTAACGTTGCTGCTGATGCTGCTGGGTTGAGAATTACTGATGTCGGTCCAGAGCGGATCGAAAACTCGACCTTCATTGATTGTTATTGCTGCTGTTTTTTTTTGTTTTTTTTTTACTGAAATGTGACCAAACTTTCGAGGGTTGGGATCGCTTGGGCGCCATGTTTACTACTGACTATAAACATGGCTTACGCACATTGCTATGCAAGGCAACATGCGTAAGCATGTTGAAAGGGTGTGTGATGACGTCATTTATGCCCACTGGAATTGAAAAGGGAATCGTAACACTGGCAAGCGGTTCTGAACAAGAACCGGTTCCCGATTCCCATCCGTAGTTGTTGGGGTTCAGGCCATCCAGGGTTTGGGTTCCTGTAGTTCTTGTTTATTTGTAAAGTTTTCATTACGCGCTGGTCTACTAGTTACTAATGACATGATGCAAGAGGCCTCGTCTTCCCCGTTTCTCAAGCAGCCGGTACACAGAATCAGTTTGAAATATGAGATTTTAATAAATTAGTGAGAAAACTGGAGTTAAGGCTTCTGACTGGACCGAGGCCGAGACAACAGACCAATCAGAAGTACCTGAAGAAAACTACCTGTCCATAAATGGATAAATCAAAAGATGATTACTACCTCCCTAACTAAATAAACCCACTAAAGAAATGGCTGCCCACCCAACAAACATCTCAGGTTGGTAGAAGACGGAGACATGAAAGCGCCGGTCCTCGGTCGTCCAGCATCCCAGCTCTTGTCATCCGTCGGTGCAGCTTCATGCAGCCCGTCGCAGTCAGCAAACATCATTTACAATTTGACATCACGTGTAACAATCGATTATTTTCAAGCAGGTATAAAGGTGGACTGGGGGTAACGGGTTTAGTCAGTCGAGTCGTCCTCCAACCGGATCCCAGCCCGGTCAAGCGTCACCGAACTCTGCCAAACTGGAGATGTTAGACGTTCACAAAGGGACAAATTGGATTAGTCTCTGAGTGTTATTTTTTTTTTATGATCTGTGGCCTTCAAACAGACTTTGAATGCGGCTCACAAAAAGCTGACAAACCCTGAATTGCTGATGACGGCGACGGTGGTGTGAATGGAAAGAGGACAGTCCTTGAGAGGGAGTTTCAATTCAGGTATAAATACAGTACTTTAAAGGGGTCAAAAAATCTATTCATTTGTCATCTTAATTTTCTCATCTGTTATAGGAACCCACATCTGTCACAGTTGAAGTATGACACGTCTATTTCCAACCCCATACACTCAGAAACCTATCTTTTGTGTGGCCAGTTTTGTGGAAGCACAACTTTATACAGACTGTTAATTTGTTTTCTTTTATCTTAAATTATATTGTGTATCTGCTTTACCAAAATACGTTGTATGTACTGTAGCTCTGCAACTGCCCCCATATTTGTTTTACTAAAATATTTCTGCTGTTATTTAATAGATGGCCACTTATTTAAGGTTATATAATGAATGAGAATGATCATAAAGTGGAAACAACACAGAGCGAACATCTTCCAACATCTGGGACTGTCTCTCTATGTGTGGATGCAAAATAAATAGCAGAAAAAACATTCTGATCCCGTTCTTCAGGCATTAATTTTGCATCCATCTGTAATCGTGTAGTCTCCAGGTTTATCGGAAACACTCTGCTTCAGTGTCATCGCAATTAATCTCAAGATTATAATGAGATGAAACGCAGTGGAACCGATGCTGCGCTGATGGCTGCTCACATGGAGCTCGTATGTTGTCGGTAAACAGGCCGACTCCTCAGCTGGAGGCTCTGCATGATTAAAATCCGCCTAGTTATCGCCACGTCTTATTAACTCGTGACTTTTGGATCCCGAGGCCCCATATTACAGAAGTTTGTGGCCAAGAAATAATATTTTATAACCTGGAGGGCTCTGTGTTTACACATTGGTGTGCCGAGCCCCCCCAATCCTCTCCAGCAGTTCAGCATCTGTGATTCCCAGTTATTATGACTGCAGTTTATGACTGAAATTTGGAACCAGAAGCTCATATTTCCATTTTTGGCTCTTACACCTAAATGACTCATGTTATATGAGGGTGGCATCGGGGCAGGAGTCTATTTACGGTCTTGTAAAGGCCCATGTTAGTGTCTTAGGCGCTATAGCTATACGTATTTTACGCCAATGGAGCAATTGAAACATTAACTTTTGTCATACTAGCTGGATATATTTCGACCTCAATGAAAAAGTCTCACAAGTGTGTAAAAGTTGCGATGGTCATACAAGAACGCCGCTGGGAAAGAACGATTAGAAATTCTGCTTGTCAGCACGTTATGTACACGGACATCTGAGACCACACATTCATTTTTAATGACATCTGTGTTTTTGCTTGCTGTGTAGCTTGGTTAAATGGGCGGAAAATAAGGTTAGAAGTCGGCCCAGACAATTTCTGCATGAGTGACAAAATGTGACTAATAAACACAGGATGCATCTAAAATTATACATAATTCTGAAAGTGTGCCAAGTCCGACCTGTTCCCAGGCCTCCAAGCTTAGGTTTCTTTCTGTTCCCCCCGTTCGGTGGTTAGTAAGTAGACGTTAAACTTGTGGTCTTATTTAGTAAAAAAACAATGCGTTTTTTCTTTTCTTTTTTTCCTCCTCATTTGGAGGCATGACAAGTTAATACTTTTTTCCCCCTAATTTTGTAAGCAAAGCCTGAATGAAGACAGTTTAGGTTTTTTAAATGCATTTTTTTACCATAACAAACCATCCATGACACCATTATCAATTCAGAAAAAGAACATATAAACCTATTAAATCATTTAACTGAGGAAAGGTACCAATAAAATAATATTGGCAGTGTCGGTAGCCACCCTGCATTTTAATTTCTAGCCTGCATTTGGATGAGAAACGATATTTCTGAGAAAGTGGCTACTTTACTGCACCTCCTCTCTCCAGCGGTGTTTTCACAGTGATCCCACATAGGGGCAGCTATGTGTGTCCAAGGTGGGTGCTTTCGCATCACAGTGTTCTGGAGTATTCTGGAGATGTCTTTACGCGTCACGACCAGCAACAAGTGCCTTTGTGGTCGCTGACTCGGCTCTGCACAAACGCCGGCTTCGGTTTAGCCGCTGCTGCGCCAGCTTGACCTCAACAGGTGATAGGCCTTCCAAGTTGGTAAGCTAGTCAGCAGACACCGCAGAGCTGTTAGCCCCCTTTGCAGGCTTGCGCCCCTTTGCAGACTCGCGCCCCTTTGCAGGCTAGCAGCTAGCACCCTTTGCTGGCTAGCGCCCTAGTTCAAGTGGGAGACTTGTAATTTGGAATTGCTCCGTTTGTAGCTAGTCTTGAGTTTTTATTCACTGTACAAACTGACAACGGGCTAAACTTCACCGTGTCCATGATGTGCCGGTTGATTTCATCCCCAGGGGATGGGTTTGCAGCAATCTTTGTAGCCCTGTTACGCTTTACGTTTTTCTTTTGGTCACTGTTCCTACCTCCCAAGGTGTAACAGTGGCAGGACAAAACCTTTCCAAGACGGAGCACAGCGAGGTGGAAGAAAGTGGCTCTGTAAACGGGGCATTTTTTCTAGAAGCGTTCATGAACTCGTCCAGTGTTACTCCCCCCGAGGGTCCAAAAATCATGGATAACCACTATTGATTTTCCGCGTTGTCCCGTGTGTGCAGAAATCTCAATCTGAATCCTTTAAAAATATGATGTTCTCCATCCATTCATCCATCCATTTTCTATACCCGCTGTATCCTTTGCAAGGTGACGGGGGTCTGCTGGAGCCTATCCCAGCTAATTACAGGTGAGAGGCAGGGGTTCACCTGGACAGGTCGCCAGTCTATCACAGGGCCACATATACAGACACACAACCATGCATACTCACACTCAAAGAATCATCAATGAACCTACTATGCATGTTTTTGGACTGTGGGAGGAAGCTGGAGTAACCGGAGAGAACCCACGCAGGAACGGGAGAACATGCAAACTCCACACAGAAAGACTCCCGTCTGGCATATTATTTTAATTATTAAGTTTTATTTTGGAGATTGGCGAACCGTTCTCTTAAATAATTCGGCTACAATTGTACCTGATGAAAAGCAACATCATCGTCCAGATGTTTTTCTACTATCCATCACTTTTCCGAAATTGCAGTGACTCATCTAAAAAAAAAAAAAAAAGGTGAATAATGAAAACAAGTTCAAAATTAAATGGTAAAAAATGTTTCAGTATTTGATGTTTTCTGTCATCTACTGTGAAAAAATCTACGGTAGCTTTGCTCCTGCTTCATCAGTTATTTAGAAATGACAACAGTAACAATTATTTCACTTGAGTTTATTTGTAACAAATGAAACTTGTGTCGATAAAGAACAGAAATCCATACAGACCTTCTTTATTTTTTTAAGTTTTTGCACGCTCTGAGAACCAATGTAAGAAAATAAAAAGCACTTGTTGACTCAGAGCCGAAAAACAAACCAAAAAAAAAAGAGAACGAAAGAAAGTTTACATATACAGACCAATCGGAGGTAACTGATCCAAGAACACACTATATTTTCATTTTTATACATTTTATAAACTCCAGTTTTATCCATCTACATGATACATTTGGGGGTAAAATAGAACACGATTTAGTGAAACTTCTTGCTTGTGGTACAACAAATCCACAATGTGATGTATTGCACAAACGTCTGTGCCAAAAAACTGTGATTTCAGGTGCGTCCCTTTATCATATCACTCTGTAAATCCAATAAATTTCTCTTCGCTCCTTAACTTTATCTTTAATTTACTTATTTATCCATTTATTTAAGCATTTCAATTACTCTCTGTGTTTTGTGTTATTTACATATACACAACCGCGTGAGCATTAACGGGATCCGACCTTACAGAGTTCAAGTAAGACTCCTGGTTTGGGGGCGGGCTATCAGAGAAAATAAGATGCTAGTATTAGTGCATAGTACGAAGAGAAAAAGTGCAAGTCTTCCCATAACCGGTGCGACCAAAGGGGCATCTCAAAAGTGGTACCATGCATACAAAAACAACGACAGGGTTAATGTAATAGTGGAAAACTGTCGACCATCCTCTGTGTGGTCAAGCGTTAATGGAGCCATTTCTTTTTTTTTTTTGAGAAAAATTACGTCTATTGTGTGATGTTAGCACCAAAACTTCTCTTTAGCCTTTTTGTTGTTATCGGAAAACGTACACGGACGTAGACATCGGACTGGGGGAAACAGATGATCAGACTGAGGAGCATAACAAAGCATACTCCCAACTGCTGCTCAGTCGAACAAAAACATCTACAGCCATTCTGCTTTTATAGACATCTGCATAGCCAGGCGGTGTCAACGTCTAAGTGAGGGCCATAATTTCATAGCAGGTAAACTGAAGTCTCCACGGGAGGGGCACACAGTTTAGCCCCTTTCACACAGCCAGTTTGTCGTGACCCTGTAAAGCCTTTATTCTGCCCGCTGTGCAATGTGAACATCAGGCGATGGAGGGAAAAGGTGCAGCAACCCGTTCGTAGCAGCAGAGCCCCAACGGGGGCGAAATGACCGGTGTTTGAATTGGCAACGCGGGGGAAAAAAAAGGTGCAACTGCGGCGTGAGGACGGCGTCAAGCTCTATGCAGATTATTAAATCGGTCCGTCCCGGGGACGGTGTCTGACTGGCCGAGCGACAAGTCCACTAACGACGCAACGACAACACGTTTGTGCGTGTTTCCATTACCAGGAAGGCCCCTTGTAACATGGCCCTTAGGAACCTTTGTGGGGGCCAAAAAACAACCCTGTAGTAGGAGAGTACCGTTTTTTTTGGCCAAGAAGGGCTACATGTGGGTGATCTCTGCCATTTGGTTATTCTAAATGCAGGGAATTACGTTCAGCCCTCTCACGTGAACTTAAATTATGTGACCACAAATCATTTGGACTAGAAACATTTTGCTACGAGTACATTTGATGAAGTTGGAGATTACACGAAGAAAACAATGGATGGACTGATGAGTCGGTTCATGTATTGTGCCATATTAAACCAATATAGAGGTCCGGTGGGGGGCTTCTTTTAATCTCACTACGACCGCGGTGTGTTTACAAAAAAAAATAAAGTGGCATCCATTGTTAACGTGTTTCTTTTTCTTTTCATTCTTCTGCTGCATTCTTTTGCGAACAGCAAAATATGCACATTACTGCCACCTGTTGGTCGACAGTGCTATTTTTCAGTCAAAGGTTCTTGTGTGGCGCTACGGTGTGATGGAAACATGCCAGCTGAATAGGCCGAGGAGACGGTTGGCCCCGTTAGAGGTTACTGTCCGGCCAGATCTACCCTGAACTCCTGCTATTGGAAACGCACCTATTCTGAACTTTGTCACTAAATTAGAGGAATTTCAAGAAAATGAGCCCTACTAGAGGGGCTGTTTTTGCATCGTAGCTACTGTGGGCAACCCGGACCAAGGAACTTAATGTATTTATTTATCGATTTGGTGGTTTTTTTTTTTTTATGGTTTATTCAACACCTACTGAATAGTGCGGACTAAAAACACGAGGGACCTGTTGCTGACCTGTATGGACCTTAAAGACGAGGAAAGGGAACGTCCTTGGATTGCGAGACTGTGTAATGCTTTGTAAAAGTTGATACTGGGATTGGATCAATGCGCCTTCATGGTTTTATTGTGAATGCACAGCTGGAGAGCGGAGGCAGAACCAACAGGGGACCTCGAGTACGCCTTCACGCCGCAGTCGCTGCGTGAAAGTGGCTTTTATCCTGCTGATTTCACGCTCTGAAGCAGATCGGAAATGTTACTCCTTAATCAACAAAAGGTGTGACATGCAGTTGCTGGGTCTGAAGTAATGAGCACGGCCATCCAGCCTACGCAGAGCTTCCCGTTCACAATATCACAGCCAAAAACAGAACACACAAATATAATTTCACTTAACCTAACAAAAAAGAAGATCCTATACACAGACATTCAGATCACATATGTACAAGCATACGTACATAAAATACACGAAAAGCCTTTAAAGTAACTTTATCAAAATAGGCGTGTAATATAAGGCACTAGAAATCTAAAATCAAAATACTTAAGAGATGCTGTTTGAAATATGAGTTTCGCTCGCTTGCTGTGACGCACAGAAGGATGACATCATCTACTGGAGCTGTGACATGTTTAGAGATCTTAAGTCCTCTGTTTGGACACAGTAAAACGTGGCGGTGACCAAGTGTAACATCCTGGTGTCTGAAAAAAATGATGCACCATCACCAATATCATCATCGTCATCATCATCATCAATCATCATCATCATTATGGCATATAACTGCAGTTAGTGACTTGACACAAAAATATATAATACATCTACTTATTGCACACTGAATCAGACAGAGAGAAAAGTCTACGGTGAGCATTCCGGTGAGAAATTTGTCCCGTCACCCCTCCCCCGTATCCCGCCCCGTCTCTACGTCCCTTTCTCGCTCTCCGATTGAGAAATCTTTGAGAAACTTTTTTTATTTTTTAATCATCAACACTCTCCACACTTGTGCTCCCGTAACACCGGACAACTTGGCGGGACTTCCTGGTAGCAGCGGGTGTGAACGTCGGACTCTGAAGGGCGCCCTCTTCAGGCCGCTGACGCCGCAGGCAAGGTTATAGCGTCGAGGCGGGGGGGCGGGCCCCCCCCGTGCGAGTGTTTTTTAGAAAGTGAGTGGGTGTAGGACACTCAACAGTGGCATTTTTTTTTTTGTTGTTTTTTGTGAAAATCTTCCACGCTAGATTTGATTGTACATTTTAAACCACATAAAAAAATGGCTACAGTTCATTGGGGTTACACAGAAAACAGAAATACAACTTTTGCTTTTGTATATTCAGTGGGGGAGGGTGGGGGGGGGTAAAAATCATAAACCCGTAAAAAGAAAATAGTCATGTATCTTTCTAAAAAACTAAATAAACGTTTTGCGGTATGCATTTTGAACCTCTATACTTGCTTTATTTTAAATCGTGAAGCGTAAGGTTGAACTGGTGGTGCTTATTACTGTATGGTAGAAATCTCCCCTTTATCATTCACAAGAAACGAAAGTCTGTTTCCACAATAAACCAGAAAAAAAAAAACACTTTTTGGTGGTTTTTCTTTCCCCCCAACGTGTGTTCGTAATGTGTGCTCTGTGGTTTCAGTCTCCTATTGTTACTTCTCCGGTGCTTAAAAGTCTCAAGCTCCTTCAGTCGACGAGGCGTCCGTAAGATGGATTTGTAGACTTCCTTCTCAACGGTTCTCGTGATAGGAAAGAAAGAAAAAAAATAAAAAATAAAAAATTCCCGTGACAGAAAGATGCCGTAGCTTGGTCCTGTATTTAGTTTGGTGATGCTACACTGGTGATGGACGAGGTGAGAGTTCCACACCCAAACGACACGAAAGCAATCTGGGTGCTCACAAAGAAAGCACTGAAACGGAAACAGACGAATCTATACTCGATCAAGTATTCTGATTGGAACAGTGGTTGAAGTTGCTTCTTCGGACCGACCCACGGGTGCGTTTGTTCTGGCGGAGGGTGGAAGGAGACGCCCTCGTCAAGCAGGTTGCTATGGCTCAGTTAGAGGTGCTGCTTCTGGGTTTTACGGGATAAGCCGATGGTCCCTCTTTAACTCTGCGTGTGGTGGCAAAAAAATCTTCACGCGCACATCGCAGCCTAGTGCACGTATTCCGGTTGCGTGTGACACTACAAAAAAAGGTGCACTAGGTTGAATGTGGCACGAACGACGACTGGGTTTATGTTGCATAGTGATCGAAGCTTCCCAGGTACTCCAGACTAGCCCTGTAGCAGAACTGGTACTGATCCTGAGGGGAGGCAGGAGAAGACTGGGTCAATGACGGAGAGAGAAAGAAAGAAAGAAACAAGAGCACCAGAAAGAAGGAAAGAAAGAGAGCTCACCTCTGTCTGGACGGTGGCGGGTCTCTGAGTCCGAAGCATCTTGACTGTCTGGAAGATGTCCACCACTCCCTCGTACCTCATCCTTTCCAGCACGATACTGAGCGTGATGAACACGCCGGTCCTCCCCACGCCAGCGCTGTCGGCGAATGAGGTGCAAAGATATTTAGAGATGCGTTCTTAAAGCTCCAGTTCCTGCAGTTTTCACCATCATGTCTATTATGTCTCGTTAGGGCCCGAGCACCTTCAGTGCGAAGGCCCAATTGTATCTGTAGGAATTTTTTTTCTTTCTTTCTTTTTTCTTCTGACGAAAGGAGGGCCTTTTTGCCCCCCTAAACGTGCCCAAAAAAGTCACCAAATTTTCCACGCAAGTCAGGCCTGGTGAAAAATTTGATATTTAATGGTTTACATTAATGGCGTGGCAAAATGGCTCAACAGCGCCCCCCGGAAAACTTTGTGCCTCAAGCCCCACGATACGGTTTGACGTACATGCATGAAAATCGCTACACACCTGTATCAGTACACAACTTAAAGAAAAGTCTCTTGGCGACATGGCCGAAACCGAACAGGAAGTCAGCCATTTTGAATTAATCGTGTCACTTTGACGCAATTTATGCCATTCCTTCGGCAGTTAATACGGCCCGAACCGTAACGAGCCCCCAAGTGTGTTATACATCAAAATGTGCGTCTCCATCCTGCGACAACACGCATTACTTTTCTCTTTCAAAAGCGTTACCGTGGCGACGCTAGACTCCAAAAAGCGCGCCCACCCTTCATCTGATTGGTTCAGACAGAAAAAACTTTGCGCCTCAAGCCCCATAATACGCTTTGACGTACATGCACGGAAATCGGTACACACCTGTATCATGTCGCTACTTAAAGAAAAGTCTCTTGGCGCCATGGCCGAAACCGAACAGGAAGTCGGCCATTTTGAACATTCTGAATTAATCGCGTAATTTTGGATATGGATATAATTTCTGATATGCTTATGGGGGCGGTGGCCGTGAGTGCGAGGGCCCCTTCATCGCTGCTTGCAGCTTTAATTCTGTTTATTTACTCACAAAATGTAGAAATTAGGTGCAACTCTCTCTTTTTTTTTTTTTAACCACTATGATAAACAATTTTCTTAAGTTGATAACAAAATGAATACTCGAACACTGCTAGCAGAATCAGAGGTGCCGCTTGCCGACAGGCACACCAGGCAAATTCTTGGGGCCGCGAGTCAGAAAGGGGCCCAACGTTGAATCGCAACAGAGCAGTGACAATGAAAGTGGTCGGCCGGTGGAGAACACCATAAAGGGGGCCCGCCTCTACCTCTCGCCCTCCCTGGGTCTTTAAGTAAACACAGTATTTACGTAAACAAAGCTGATGAAAGCGCATATAATACATTAGCTAATGTAGCTCGGAGCAGCTCAGTCTGTCCTGCTAATGTTGATCGTTATAGTAAAGACGCCTCCGACTCCAACTTGTTTACTGAAATAAAAATAAAATAGCTATCTTGGACGAAACTCATTCTTCAGTTATCAAATCAAAGCTGTGTCCAGTTGAACTGTCAAGCTAAGAATTCTACTTTATAGAATTCATTGGAAAATGTGCTACTAACGTGCATGGATGGAAATGAGTTGTGGCCCAGTGGTTATTTATTTATTTTTTTAAAGATTTTTGTGGCTCTAGTGGCCCTTTATTCAAGTTGCAGACAGGAAGGGGGTAGAGAGAGAGAGAGAATGGGGATGACATGCAGCAAAGGTGCAAGGCCGTGATTCGACCGCTGCAGGAGGACTGTAGCCTCAGTATATGAGCCACTTGCTCACGCCTCTGAGCATAATGGACAGGGTTTTTGACAAGGAGTTGTCGATGTTTTTTTTTAACAAATTTTGCACAGTCATTTTTTTTTTAAAGATTTATTGATAGCAATGTTGAATATTGTGACACAGAACTATTAGTTGTCTTTTTTCTTTCTCTTGCTCTTCTAGTAGAGTGGGTACGTAAAGTATTCAGACTTAAAGTGATATTTCCGTTTTTCTTTTTTTTTAAATTGGCAAAAATGTCTACATTTCTGTTTGCAATGAAACAAAAGGCAAAAATGTAAAGGTGTCTGAATACTTTCCGTACCCACTGTAAGTCCAAGTATTTTCAGTATGTTCAGTAAAGTACTGGTGATCTGATTTGAGATTCAAGTTGGTTTCAGTTTTTTAATTTTTTGCAATTGATGGATCCATATGAAACGTTATAACTCCCTGGCATTAGCACAAGCAGCTCTGTGGCTACAGATGTCTACGATGGAGCCTCTGTGAGTGAGATGTGATGTGAGGAGACACATTTCCCCTTAAAGTGTGTTTTTATGGTTTGTTTATTAGATATGTACCACGAGTCTCTCAAACTTAAAGATTTAAAGATTGTTTTATGGGATAAAAGACGTGCAGCAGTTATGAGCGAAGCCGCCAGCTGCCATGATTCACAGAAAGGAGCCACCAATCAGCCAGCTGATTACTTTCATCTTTCCGTCTGCATTCGCGAGGCGCTCTGCGTCGACTATTTATGGTCGAATTCTAGCTCATATGAGATTGGTTTCCAGGTGGGCCGTGATTTTTGAAGGGAAAATTGCCCAAAAATCGCATCTACTGGAGAAGAAGAATGTCCTATCCTCTGGTGCGTGCACGCTTTCAGCAGCTTTCAGCAGCTTTCAGCAGTGTGCAAGCTTTTTTGTGTGTGGATACTACGCTCTGGAGGCTCTGAAATGCAGGCAGGCTGTTTAGGAACCGTACTCTCTATTGTTATACGTCTTGAATGTGGCTCTGTGAAACATAAGTCACCGAAATGGCAGCATGTGTTGCTCTAAATCTCGTTTACATAGTTCAGCGTCACTGGCACCTTCATGGAAGTGCAGGTTTCTCAGGCTTTTTGCATAATGAACCAACGTACTGTCTTGACCGCTGCTTATTAAACTGCACCGGTATTTTGTTTAGCCCATCTGTTTTTTAATGAACGGGGCTCATTAGGGGCTGGTATTGCCGTCTACCATGCTTACAGGGACTTATTCAGATACACCGGTATTGGAACTCGGCTCCCCTAGGACGCTCTGAACTGATGTCAATTGCCCCTTTTCCACCAAACCGGTTCCAGGCTGCTTCAGGGCCAGTGCTGAGTTTGGAACCAGGCTTTCTGTTTCCACTGACAAAGAACTGAGACCCCGTCCACACGTAGCCGGGTATTTTTAAAACCGAATATTTCCCCCCTCCGTTTATAAAAAAATTTGCATCCACATTACATCGTTTTAAAAAAAAACCCCTTCCACACGTAACCGAAGATCTGTGTTTTCGACCACATTCATAAGCATTTCAAACCTGTAGATAATCTGCGGCTCCCGGGGAAGTTGCACCTCCGCGGCTCCGCTTCCCCGGCAGGCGCGTCTCCTTCTCCCCCCCGTGTCCCGCCACGGAGCTGCCGCGTTATCGACGCAGCCCTACGCCGTAGCCTACACCGTAGGGTACGCCGTAGGGTGCGTGTCGCCGCGTACCCTACGCCGTAGGCTCTGCGTCGGTGTAACGCAGTAAGCGGTGGTCAAGACCAGAGACCATTTATTTAATAGCTTGGAGAACAGATGCTGGATCATCTGTAGTTCTGTAGTAAACAAAAGGCGCACGTCAGAGCAGATTTGTTGTTGTTTTGGCGCATAATGTGACGTTCGAAAACGCAAAACTCCGGTTGTGTGTGTCTACACGCATCTACATAAACGGAGTTTTCAAAAATCTTCACTTTGCCTGGAGTTTTTTTAAACCTTCGTTTATTTGCGTTTTCATGTGGATGACAGGTCAAAACGTAGGAAAATATCTCCGGTTTAGCAGGTATCCGCAGATATCCGGCTACGTGTGGACGGGGTCTGACTCCGGGCCAGAAAAACCAGTTCCAAGGTAGCACCAACTCTTTTCTGGGCTAACGGAAAGAACTGCTTACGTAAGCGGAGGGGGCAGAGTTACTAGGACCAACGGCAATAGCAAGACTTTGAGAAGGCGACATTTTCAAATAAGCGATTAATTAACATGGATGCAGCAAAGCAGCAGTGGTCTGTGGAGGAGACAACCTGTCTTTTAGTGATATGGTCAATGGAGGGGGCTACGCGGGCCGAGTCCGTATCAGAGCAAATACGTTGTTGTTGTTGTTGTTGTTGCTTCAACTCGAACCGCTGCAAACGCAGCAACGGAAAGCGGTTTCTCAGCTCTTTCCCAGGTTGAACAAGTTGTGAACCAGCTGGCTCCGAACAAGCCCTGGAACCGGTTTGGTGGAGAGGGGGTAAGAGGTCCTTCTTTTCATCATTTTTCAGTCCTTTCCTGCTTCCTTCCAACTTTCTTGAAATTGGTTGCTGGGCAGTTTTTTAGTCCACACTCATACAGACCTTTTCCCATTAGCTTACAAATCCAGTCCATACATCAGTTTTTCTCATACATCCCTTCACACATGTGAATACAGTACATGTGTGAAAAACAACTATATCCACTCATTTTAAAAAGAAAAGGCAGTTTCAACATTTGATATGTTGACTTTGGGTTATTTTTACAGGTCTCTTGGAAACAGGATAGTTTCTCTGTGCTCTTTGAAGACATTCGGCCTAATTGCTTTGCCGTGTTTTAACTGTAAAATATTTTTCTTTGGTAAATTAACTGCTTTCTGACATAAGTGACTGTGATGTTTTGGGGTGGGCAGTGGTTGTTTCCTGTGTAATGTGGGTTTATTCTGGGTGTGTCACATTTTTAGATTAACTGGTGAATCTTAGTTGTCCATCACTCTCAGTGTAAATGACACGTGAAACATTCAAGTATTTAAAGGGAGGCTATGTCTCACCTGCAGTGCACTGTGATTGGTCCATCCTGGCCGAACTGCTCTTTCGTTTTGTGCACCTGGCCAATAAAATCAATAAATCCCTCCCCTGACTTTGGCACTCCTTGCTCTGGCCAATCGGTGAACTGGAACTGCCGAACCGTCCGGGACTGGCCATCCTGAAAAGGAAAACCAAAACCGAGTCATCCCTCCCAAATCACCGACGCGAACACAAAACCTGGGAGCCGGCCGATCACTCACCCTGGCGTCGGTCACTTTGAACTCTCGGAGGATGTACTGGGGCATGTTGTACTCAGCCATGGGATCCACCACAAAGTACTGGTACCGGGCTGAGCGCTCCGCGGGCCAGTACTGGTGGCACTTCTCCTGCAGACGACAGCACCAAAGATTCTCTTCAGAGCTCTTCGCAGCTTATTTGGGGACAAACTCGTAGCAGAAGAGCTCATAAAACTTTTTTTTTTTTTTTTTTTTTTTTATTCAAACAGGTTTAAACAAAAACAAAATAATCAGAATGCATAAAATGTATATACCCAAAAAAACAAAGAACAACAAAGAAAACCATAAGCAAAACAAAGCAAATTAAAGAGACAAATCTATATGTAAATAAATATTTCCTGTTTGAAAGGGTGTAGGATGAAGTTTCAAAAAACTTTTCTAGTCCTACCCCTTCTAATGTTCTGTTTTTACCGTTTCTTCATTTCACACAACTTCAAAAGAAAAGCATAAAAGAAAAGAAAAAGTGGTTCAGCTGAGCAAGGCACTTTGGTCATTGGTTGTCAGTTCATGTGTCCATTTCCATTTTGTATCCATTAAGAGTAGTGTTTTTAGAGATTTGTTTAAACTTACTTAGTGATTTGCATGATTTCATTTAATCTTTACAGTTATTCCACAATTTGACTCCCTTCACTGATACACAATGGGTTTTGATGTTTGTTCGTACATGTTGTTTTTTAAAATTACATATTCCCCTGAGATTGTGTTTATTTTCTTTTATTTGAAACAACTTCTGGACTTAACTTCGATCGCTCCGTCACCACATAAGCGCTTAATGATGCCTGATAGTTATTATATATTTTTCAGGACGGATGAACTTTCCTCCAGGAGCACAGATCATTAGCCATAAACCAAATACTCAATTCAATTTGTTATAATTCCTTCAATATTAAATATTTTCTCCTCAGTTTTCTGGCGTCCAGTCAAGGTAATTAAGCTTTAAGGGGAGCTGCTGTGTTTGTTTCCAGATCCTGGTTCGGGACTCTGCGAGAGACAGTTTTGATCACTTTTATTATAACTACATACGAACTACGCAGAAGGCGCTTCGCCCGTCTGGAGGACAAACGCCCCATGTAGTGAAATAATTTATCTTCCAAACTCTGTAAGCTCTAAAAACATCGAGTGAAGAGGAAAGTGAATGGTAAAATAAAAGAAATAAAGACTCAGTTGCTGGTTTTGATTAACACATCCCATTATTCCAGAAAGGCTCCCCAGAGCCACGTCTGATGGTGTGGACAAACAGCCTAAATGGCTTCTGAGGTTCGCAGTGATTACTCGCACATTTGTTAAATGCAATTATACGAAAATGGAGTGTTTTGAAACTAAATATGTGACGGAGGAAAAAAAAAAGGAAAGGCATATTTGAGGCTCTCTGAATGAGCTTTCATCGGCGCTGCTGACGCCGCCACCTGCAGAACCGGAGGTGGGCTTCCCCGCTGGGATCCATCTTTACTAACGAGTATTCTCCACGTGAACTCATAACACAAAAGATGTCAGAGCAGGTCGACCCGCCTCTCTCAGGAGCTCTGGATAAGACCTGAACAGCGTTTAGGAGGAAGTTTTGACCGATCCTCTTTCCAGATCTGCTTCAGCTCAGAAACAAGCCTCTCTTGACGCCTGCTGCTACCTCAGTTTGTGCCGTTCTCGTGGGTTAGGGGGGGGGATGTTTTAAAATGTGGATAAGTGGCGCCTTTTTTTGTCCCAAACAATTAAACTTTTATCTCATCAGTCTGTCGAACACAGTTCCCCGGGGGGTGCGAAAGTGCTACTTAGCAAAACTCTTTGGAGAGCAGCGGCGTCCTCTGTGGCGTTTACCGAGGACACCGGTAGCGCGGTACACTCACAAACCGAGACGTTGGATTCTGAGGATTCCGGTCCAGGTTTAGTCCTAGGAAAAGTCGCCGCAGCGCCGTCTCACTTCAGAGACACCGTGTCCAGCCGTGGACCGATAGGCGCGACATAACTACTCTGGATCGTGCATGGCGTGGTTTACAGCAGCAAGATGTTCCTTACGAACGGCATGTTTACATTGTTTAAGTGTAAAAATAGGACCAAAAATAGCAAGTGCAAATTAAATTATTTAATTTACAATAATTAATAATTAAAGCAATTTAAAATAGCTCTAAATGACACCGTAGATTAGTTTTTTTGTGTTTTTTTTGGTGGGGTTTTTTTTTTTTTTAAAGATTTTGCAGCTCTAGAGGTTTTATTCAAGGGTTAGACATGCCGGTGGTAGAGAGAGAGAATGGGGACGACATGCAGCAAAGGGTTGCAGGCCGGGACTCGAACCTGCGACCGCTGCAGGAGGACTGTAGCCTCAGTGTACGGGCCGCTTGCTTGGCACTTTTAATTAAGTTGACTTCAGGTGTTCAAAGTACTGACTCCAATCAACCTTTGTTGAGGTAATTAGCCTATGACATCACTTCCTATTTCCTTCAGCAAGATAGTCCTTTATTGATGCGGGTGCTACAGCAGCTCAAAGTCGGACAACATGAACTCAGACTAAATAAAAATAAATTATAAGTATGAAAAATAAAAAACAAAAAAAAGTACAGTAAAAAAGAAACTGAAACTGAACAAGTGTACTGTAAACTGAATAAATGTACCCTAAACATAGTAAGTATGCTCAAACTTTTCAAACTTTCAGCTCCTTTCAGCTCCTTTAAATCAGGGTTAAAAACAACTGTTTACTGAAGCGTACTCTTAAATTAAATACTTACCTGATGTACTCTACTGCCCTTACTTTTTAACAACTTGTGCTTTTTATTATTTTACCTCTTTTCTTATCATTTTATGTCATTGTATTTGTTTTTTACTGTTTAATTGTGTCTTGCCGCTTTTAATGTTGATGTAAAGCACTTTGAATTACCTTGTTGTTTTGTGCTATACAAATAAACTTGCCTTGCCTAGTACAGTATAATAGTCTGTTTTACTAATATAGTGCGTGCGTGCGTGCGTGCGTGCGTGCGTGCGTGCGTGCGTGCGTCATACCCGGCCCATTTCTCTCAGTTTGGTTAACATGACGACTATGGTGGAGTTGTGTTCCCACAGCATCCTCCAGTAGTCCTCCGTGGTCTCCGCCAGCGGGCCCTGGGTTGCGATGTAGGCCCTCTGTTGCCTGGAAACACAAACACGGGATAATGGGGTGTAAAAGGGAACGATGAGTCGGGGGTAGACGGGTGCCGACGGTCGGCTAAGTTTCCCCCCCCACCTGTATCCGTCGATGAAGCTGGCGTTGATGTAGTCGGAGCCCTCCACTCCCCGGATGGGCTGCAGGCAGACGCGCGTGCTCTCGTACGGCATGATGTTCACCAGCCGGTTCTTGAACTTGTTGCACGGCAGATTGGCGCTCACGAATCGCGACGTGTGAGCCTTGGCGCTGGCCAGACGCTGGAAAAATAAAACCAAAAAAAAAAACGCATCATTTCGCAGACCACACTCGCAAGTAAGGAAACACTTTGAGGGCCTGCGAAGTAAGTGGGAGCGCGTCAGGCATGACTGATGGGCGGATTACGGAGAAGACCTCGAGGATTCTCATTGAAATGGGTTCAGCAGGACCGGTCCTCCTCTGGCAGGCGGGGGCCGCTGAAATTGGAGGATCGGCTGAAGTCGGCAGGCCTCAGGATATTTAGTCAGACATCTTTGATTGAATAAACAAAGCGAGGGCGGCTTAGCGGGATGACGGCCGTGGACGGGAATGGAAGGGGTGATATAATAAGACGAGGAGAAATCAAGAGTCGGGGCGCAGGAAACCGCAAGGCCCCACACTGTCTCGGTGCACATATGTGAACCACACATGATCCTGAACCAGGAAAAACCCCCCAGAAATACCCTCCCACACCCCCCCCAAATAAAATAAAATAAAAATGCACATGTTTATATATCTCTCCATCTCCAGCATGTACGTGCAGACAGGCAGAAGCGAGCACAAGCCGTGCAGCCCCTCGCTCGCTCGCTCGCTCGACCACCGGGCGACACAGCTGGAAATGAAAGACAGAACGAGAGAGAGAGGAGGTGGAGAGAGAGAGAGAGACCGCAGACGAAAGGGAAACAATGGGGTCTCGTCAAGCGAGCGTCGCCGTCGTCGGCCGTGGGAGAAACAACAGCTCCTTATTTTCTTACAGGCAGACTCGGCTTGAAAACCCCCCCCCCCGACCACAAGTTCACCCGTTCATGTGGCGGCTGCGACCTCCAGTTAACGGTAGTGATGTCATTTCTCCCGACTTTGACTCAGGTTCATCAATAAACACATTCTCCACTTATTCCATATCTGCCGATACTAAAGTTGCTTTCGTCAATGAAAATTATGACTGAAATATCGTCGTCAAGAAACCTTTATCACCTGAGGAAAACGAGACGCAACGAAAATGCAGGTCATATGACGATAACGATAATTAAATATAAAATGTAATATATAATCGTAGAGGAATAAAATGTAGATTACAAAATAAAAACTCTGCTAAAATGTGTTTTCATTTTCGTTGTGCAAAACGAGACGAAATGTTATAACAAAGATCCTTAACACCCATTTTTTAGGTTGTTTCCTCTGGTTTAGTCTTTAAACCCGTTTAATCTTTAGATCTTTGGATACACTTTCCTACATAGACGTGGAATAGAAAACCAAATGTGTCGTCGAAAAAGAAAAAGATGAGGAGAAATGCAGAAAAATAAATATGTCATAAACTCAAATTAGAGTCTTCTGTATCTGGAATGAATGTATTCTTGAGTCTATAAGGTAACAATAATATAATAATAAGATAACCTTGTTTGAATTGTAAAATGGGTTTGGCTAAATACAATCTTAGACTAAAACTAGACTAAAATGGACAATTCTGACTAAAATAAGACTAAAATGCTCAGACCTTTAGTCGACTGAAACTTGACACGACTAAAAGGAGAATGAACGTAATAAAAACTAAAATGATAGCTTGACCCAAAGACTAGACTAAAACTAAAATTGAAACAGGCTGACAGAAACAACACTAGCCGACACCTTATTTGAGAACAAGCGTCACGTCAACCAGGCTGGGTTGATAAAAGCAGCCAAAAGGCCTCATTTGAGGATATCTTTCCCTCACACACACACACACACACACACACACACACACACACACACACACACACACACACACACACACACACACACACACACACACACACACACACTTCAGGTTTCCGTGATTTCCTTGTGCAGGACATGACGCTAGACGTCTGTGAGAAATCTCCCGCGCCTCTGGCGCTTTGCTGACGGAGCCGCGGAAGCGCCGGTTCAGACGGCGGCCCACGGTGAGTGTTTCGAGTCAAAGGAAAGGCGGCGACCGGGGACATCCCTGCCATGTGTTTCACATCAGGACCGCGCTGAGCGCTCCATTCGTCGTCGCTCACAGTCGAATGCGGTCACGAGGAGAGGGGTTTCGGGGTTTCGGGCCGTGCGACGGAGACTCCGGAGTGGCTGTGTGTTGACTTTGCCCTCTGAGCGCCTGAACAGACATTAACGGGAACAAATCTAAGCCGTCAGCTTTGGCTGTGCTCGTCCCCCGACCCCGGCGGAGCAGACAGGTCTGCAGAAACCTAATCTGGGAAGAGGTAAACAACCCTGATGTTGTTATTCTCCTTGCTCAGCACTTTCTTTTTGTGAATTCCCACCATGAATCTTTGACCTCCATAACTCTATGAAAATATGACTTTTCCCCAACTATCTTTGCGGTTTTGCTTTGTTGTTTTTTTTTCCTGTTTATGCTGATCAGACTTCAAAACTGTGACTCTTTTTCAAAAGACTGCTCTTTTATCTCAGACTAAAAAAGGTGCAGAGCAATGATACCTTTCAAATCCAATCATCCATCCTGAATGTCCGACACTCTCTTTCACAGCAGACTGTAATATCCACTAATATCCCTGGGAAAGACCCGAGCGAGTGCGAGGGATCAGAAAGTCCAGGTTGTGTTTTGGTAGTCCTTCAGCTTCGGCGGTGGGAGACGTCGTCTTAAGGATTAGGTCTAAAACCCAGATAATGGAGAACGTTTGGCCCGTATCTGCAGCTTTCTTTGGCCCCCATTCGACTTTGACTGACAGCAGTGAGCCGAGGTGAGAGCCGCCGCCCACACTCACCAGACGTGGGCCGGTTCTTGGTTTTCTTTGGGCCACGCAGGGCCCTCACAACATTTGTACACATCCCACATGAAAACGAGCTCCACCACATCTGCTATCCGACATCGGGGGAGAAATTGCACCGCTGGCGTTAAGGCGAGGGGGGAACGTTTTTAATCTGATGGGTTTGGTCTGCGTGGATTAAAGGTATGCTGGTGTTGGTTCTCAGTCATCCATGTGGGGATAATCCTAAAAACCTTACGAGTAAATCAACTGGACTTCTGTTCTTGGTTCCTGAAGGTGTTTCACTTGTCATTTAAAAGGCGTCCTCACTTCTTACTTGGCGGCGGTTAGTTTCAGGCTTGATGAAAGGATGGGGGTTCGGCCATACACTCATGAGGCGATATGATACGCGATATTGGGGAGTAGAAGGTTTGTTAATTTCAAACCTCCTTTTTCTGACTCCATGTCCAGCACCTTTATATTATTATCATTTATAATTATATATTATTATCCAGTGTTGCTTTGTAGGGGTGTAACGATACACTAATCTCACGATACGGTACGATACACGATATTGAGGTCACGATAACGATACAATACGATATTATAGCAGTATTTTTTTAACAACCTTGAATGAGGAACATATGACTGGAATAAATGGTCTTTTATTTGAAAGACACAAAATACAAAACAATGCTTTACGTTTGGCCCTATTGTTACAGTTTGTAACAAGTTTTAAAGAGAAAGCCAGGCCAACCATTTTCCACAAACTGAACTAAAAGTAAATGTCAGGTTTGCATTATGCATCTTCAGTTTCATACAAGTAAAAATATTTAGCCACAAACTGAATAGTTTCTCTCATGTATGATTTGACTTTTTTCTTTTCCAGAAATTTAACAACTAAAATTAAATAAATAAATAAAAGTAAATAAATACAATACGTAAAATACAATTTTACATCATAAAAAAGATTGATTCATGCTCACCTTATAAGTGTAAGAGGAGATTTATTTTTGTTAAGAAGGTTATTTTGGTAATTCAGGGTTCATTATTTTATAAATATATTCTTTATAGTCTGTAAATCAGGGACTATAATGACACTAGTCAGTATATCTGTAGTGATGTTTTAGATTGGGCGGAGTGATACAGCACTAGCTGCTGTGTTGATGTCTTAAAATCTTACACTGTTGAGGGACATTAAAGTACACTGGAACTCAGCAGAAGTTGTCCCCTGTTTATCCTACTCACGACCTGAAAAAGGTTTAATTTAATACGCTATGGCCTAACTCTACACCAGACTTACATAAGTAAAGGTTCAGACCGCAAAACGGGACTAGTTTCTTCTGAGTGGAGTAAGATTTTGGTCCACGCGGTTGCGGTCACGGCCGCGGTCGGATGCGCGTTACTAGTCAACACAATAGATTAATATTAATAACCCAATATCGCGATACACCTTGTCACCTCCACGACACGTATCGTGACGTTTTTGTATCGCGAAATTTCGTGGCACGATATATTGTTACACCCCTATTGCTTTGTCACCTTATAAAACTCCCGAGTAGTCGCTTAAAACTTGCTAAATAAATATAAATATTGCCACAAAGTCACTAAGTTGGAAATTCTGGTTGGCAATTATAGGTTTTATAGGTTCTTTTTTTTTTAGGTTTTCTGGCAGACTAGAAGTAGTAAGGATGTAGTACTCCTCCAACAGGCTGGTTCACAATACAGGTTTTCATGCAATGAGAAATGTTTATTTTAAATATCTGACACGTCACAGTACAAGATCTTGTCACACAACTACACGGGGAAGAGCGAGTGAACCTCAACGCCCAAGTACGACCTAAACGTTACAAAAGCGCTTCTCGCCGCATCATTTAAGTGTAGCAGTGCAATGATGTTTCTTGTGAGGACACTTGCTATTTTTGGTCCTTTTTCTGTCATCATTCTGCTTTGTATCATATTATGTGAAAAAAATAATGTTTTGAGTCGCTACACTTGAGTTTTGTTATTTTAACTGTGCCTTTTAGCTAGCTGTAAGTCTGCTTGTTTTTTAACATTGTGGTTCTCGACGGAGTGTGTTCATTTGCTCAGGTTTTACCTGCTTTAAAACTGCACCACCGTCACTATTCTGGTGCTGGTATTTCAGAGAGCTAGCTGTGAGGTGCACAGCTCTGTCGCTCCACGTTGTGCCCACGAATATATGGCAAAACCAAAGTTTCGCAAGCTTCCACCTAATGCAAGGAGTATTGAGTGTATCAGCCTGAAACTTGACAGGAATAGCCTTTTGCACGAGAGGTGAAGCCTCTTCAAGAGAATAGAAAAGAAGACTAGAAGATTACCTAATGTGATGCTGGGGTATTTTCATGTTAAAGTAGCAGGTTCAGTTGAATCTAAAGAAATACTTATTGTATAACAACGAGGGTTATAAGATGAAGGTATTTCATGAGACCTCGGATTGTAATGATGGAGAAATTGAGGAAGTATAAGAGAATAATGAAGAAAATTGAGCATTCACGGTCAATCAATTTTCCTCGTCGGGACAGAATGAAGCAGCAGGAAGGTAGACCGTCTTCACACGCTGATTTCTACCTTTTCTATAGTAACATTAGAAACACCTCTGTACATCGGACTCGGATGGCCGATCTAAGTGCCAGCGAGCGAGAGCCGTTATGGACGACCGTCATTCAGTTTCCTCCTCACCTTGAACTCCAGCTCCATGCCGGTGACATTCTCTCCCGGCTCGATCTGCGTCAGCCTCTGGATGTACGAGTACAGGTTCCTGGCGGGAACCTCGGTGTTCCCGCAGGTGACGGCCTCCAGCACGGCGTCGTGGATGAAGATGTACTGGTCCTCCGTCTGCACCATGTAGTTCCTCTGCGAGCGCATCAGCGTCACGTGGCCGTAGATGTCGATGGTCTTCTCGTGCTTGATGCGCTCCGTCATGGCGTCGATCACGATGAAGCAGCCGGTGCGGCCCACTCCGGCACTAAAGTGGAAATTGAAGGGGAAAAAAAAAAAAAAAAGTTGGGACAAGTGCTGATATTAGGAATGGGCGATATTTTACCGTTCACGATATACCGTCAAAAAATTCCTCACGATAAGAATTTGTCATGTCGCGGTAAAAACGATAAATTCCCGTTGAGGACGTTTTTGTGTAAAGCTGATTTTTGGAAGGAAGGAAGGAAGGAAGGAAGGAAGGAAGGAAGGAAGGAAGGAAGGAAGGAAGGAAGGAAGGAAGGAAGGAAGGAAGGAAGGAAGGAAGGAAGGAAGGAAGGAAGGAAGGAAGGAAGGAAGGAAGGAAGGAAGGAAGGAAGGAAGGAAGGAAGGAAGGAAGGAAGGAAGGAAGGAAGGAAGGAAGGAAGGAAGGAAGGAAGGAAGGAAGGAAGGAAGGAAGGAAGGAAGGAAGGAAGGAAGGAAGGAAGGAAGGAAGGAAGGAAGGAAGGAAGGAAGGAAGGAAGGAAGGAAGGAAGGAAGGAAGGAAGGAAGGAAGGAAGGAAGGAAGGAAGGAAGGAAGGAAGGAAGGAAGGAAGGAAGGAAGGAAGGAAGGAAGGAAGGAAGGAAGGAAGGAAGGAAGGAAGGGAGAAAACAAGGAAAGAAGGAAGGAAGGGAGAAAAGAGGAAGGGAAGAGAAGGAAGGAGAGAGCAGGAGGAAAGAAGGAAGGAAGGGGAAAAAACAAGGAAGAAAGGAAGGAAGGAAGGAAAGGGGAGAAGGAAGGGAGAAAACAAGGAAGGGAGAAAAGAGGAAGGGAAGGAGGAAGGAAGGAAAAAAAGAAGGAAGGAAGGAAGGGAGGAAGGAAGGAAAGGGGAGAAGGAAGGGAGAAAACAAGGAAAGGAGGAAGGAAGGGAGAAAAGAGGAAGGGAAGGAGGAAGGAAGGAAGGAAGGAAGGAAGGAAGGAAGGAAGGAAGGAAGGATGGATAAATTCCCGTTGATGACAAACATGGCGGATCTGAGAGCGAGATAGATTCATAGTTAAAAAGGTGGAGTTGAATTGGTATTTTTTTTATCGTCATTTTTATCGTTATCGGGATAAATGCCAGAAATAATCGTGATACATTTTTTAGTCCATACCGCCCATCCCTAGCTGATATGATCATCTCACACAATTTGGAGCGTGAAGAGTCGTTTGAGCTTCATTTTTCCTTTTTCTGGTGGGAATCTCATCCTGCAGGACGCCTCCTTGCAGAAGCTTTTAATCAACCAGGACAGCCACAGATACCAGCCAGCAATATTTCCAACAGCGGACGTAAAAACTGACACCGGCGATGAGTCAGCATCGCCGTCTCTCCGGCATTAGGAAGATATCATCCCCTATCGACACATTACCCAGAAATATAATCCTCCCACCCAAACACTCGCCACTTCTGCTGCGTCGGTGCCGACGGCGGCGGGGCGACCTGAGCACGCAGGTTTCTGCAAAACGGTTAGGATGAACACCGTTTCCTGAGGTTCAGGTGGGATGAGATTCGGCCCGTTGTCTGACATGTTAAGACACATTATGATGGGATCTTGGCGGGATAATTAAATTTGACCGATAATCCTGTTAGGAACTCCACCCGACCGTGACGGGAGATTAGGGCGAGCTCCTCTTCACCCCACCTCCTGCCCTCATCTCCCTGCCTCCTTTATCTTCCCTCTCTAAGTACCCCTACACCCGCCTCATCACTTTTTCATTCTCACATTTGTACATTTTCCCAAATCCCATTTCCTCTCCACCTCTCTTTCTCTTTTATTCATCACTTTCATTCATCGTGCCCCGCGTTTGACCTCACCGTCTCCCTTGTTCCGCACCAAACCTCCACCTCTAGCGCTCCATCATCGCCTCAATCCCCCTCATCCTCCCCTGCCTCTCTTCCACCTCATTTATACCTCACTAATTCTGCCTCGTGAGAAAGTCTTACTCCACATCGCTCAAGCTTCTCTTCCCATTCATCCGCGGCAGCTCCTCTTCTCCTCCTCCTGGAGCTCAACGCCATGCCACAACAGTAATGACAAGTCTCGGGAGGCTTTTCCTCCATCCAACACATGAGCCTCTCGCTGCTTAGACAAGCACATTCACTTGAAGAGAAACTCAGGAGTCCAAACGGTGAAAGTCTCAACTATAAAGGCTTATCATGGGAAATCTTAAAGATGATGGATGTTGTTAAGGAAGGAATGCGGATGTCTGAGGCGCTGAGGGTGGTTTGGGGTTTCACATAATGGCAGGTCAGTCCTGTTTTTGTTCAGGGCCTCTAAATGATTTTAAACAAGTGCCCTTGGACTCGTGTTGAATTTCACAGACTCCCATGCTTTTTGGAATTATGATGTAAAACCCCAAATTGCACTTAAGTGTTTTGAGGATCAAATGTATTTCCTTTTGTGCGCTGGATTGTTATTAGGAACCTTTTTTTTTTTTTTTGCAATCAATGATAACGTTGGACAAATTACCAAGTAAAAATACACAGATGTGACGGACATACCTGCAGTGGACAATCATGGGTCCTGCATCCGGAGGGTTGCAGGCCTTGATCCGGCGGAGGAAGGCCAGGAAGGGCGTGGGGTGCTCGGGCACCCCGTGGTCGGGCCAGGCTGTGAACTGGAAGTGACGGACCTCGCGCTTCTCACTGGAGCCGCTCTGTGTGAACAGAAGGAAATAGCATTAGACGAAGCCGGTGTTTAGTTTTTTTTATTAGGTTTCTTCTTTTCAACGGGTCGAAGAAGTTGCACAATTTGTATAATGTGAACTAGGAATGGGCGATATTTTACCGTGCACGATATACCGTCAAAAAAATTCCCCACGGTAAGAATTTGTCATCTCGCGGTTAAAAACGATAAATTCCCATTGATGACGTTTTTGTGTAAAGCCACCGCGTCGCCGCGTAACCTACGGCTTAGGCTCTGCGTCGATTTAACGCAGAACCATAAATAAGCCTTAACAAACATGGCGGAAGGCGGATCTGAGAGCGAGGAGCTCGTTGTTAAACGAGGCTCCAGCTCCGTTATTTGGAACTGGTTTGGATTTAAAAAGAGAGACCAGGAGCAAACATCATCTATTATATTCAGAGTCTGCAAAAAAACAGTGAGTGCAAAGGATGGCAATACAAGTAATTTATTATATATTTTACATGATATATTATTATATATAACAGATATATTATAACAGCTGCTGCTGAGGTCTCCACCAGAGTGGTGTAATAATTGGTGTAGTTTAGTAGCATTTAGTATTATTTTAGAGCAGTGTTTTGGGGGCTCCAAAGACTGAATGTGGTGATAGATTTATAGTTAAAAAGATGGAGTTGAATTGGTATTTTTTTTATCGTCATTTTTATCGTTATCGGGATAAATGGCAGAAATTATCGTGATACATTTTTTAGTCCATACCGCCCATCCCTAATGTGAACATGTTATTGCTGTCTGTCTGACACGCTGCTCTGCCAGGTCAATGGATTTCTCTAAAATCACTGGATTGTAAGATGGAAGTTCATTCTTTGTTTGAGAAAGACCCAACTTGTTATTAGCATTATGCAAACTAATCAATCTCAAGTGCGCCGTTCCAAGGTTGAGTCTGAAATCCCAACGCAGGGGAACTATCTGTTGAAAACTGACATGATGGAGGAGACTGGAGCTCAGTGTTGGCCGTCCTGGGTTTGGTAGAGGGAGCAATGCCCAGGACTGACTTAGGTAGGAGCACTGGGTGATAAAATGGGGAAAAAAATCTGGATAAAAAATTTAAAAAGAATTACATATATATATATATATATATATATATATATATATATATATATATATATATATATATATATATATATATATATATATACACACACACAGGACTGTCTCAGAAAATTAGAATATTGTGATAAAGTTCTTTATTTTCTGTAATGCAATTAAAAAAAACTAAAATGTAATACATTCTGGATTCATTACAAATCAACTGAAATATTGCAAGCCTTTTATTATTTTAATATTGCTGATTATGGTTTACAGTTTAAGATTAAGATTCCCAGAATATTCTTATTTTTTGAGATAGGATATTTGAGTTTTCTTAAGCTGTAAGCCATGATCAGCAATATTAAAATAATAAAAGGCTTGCAATATTTCAGTTGATTTGTAATGAATCCAGAATGTATTTGCATTTTTGCATTACAGAAAATAAAGGACTTTATCACAATATTCTAATTTTCTGAGACAGTCCTGTCTGTGTGTGTGTGTGTGTGTGTAGATATATATATATATATATATATATATATATATATATATATATATATATATATATATATATATATATAAAGAAAACTGACATAATCTCATCAGCAGGATGAGTTTTAGACACTGCTTGTGTTATCTTTCTTGGCACCGTTCATCGCTTCACTGCTTTCACACAGACGAAACATAGAGAGCATCAGTGTAGGGTAAGAAATGTGACCATTCAGACCTTCAGCATCCGGACTCATTTGTGCTAAACGGGATATCTAAGAACATGCAGCCCAGTGATCGACCCTGGTGACTGTCCTGGATGTTTTTAGATGTTGCTCTGCAGTGGACCGTTGACAGACTTGGGCAGTCCTTGATGACGGGGCACAGCCTCATCTACAACATGCAGGAGCCCCTAGAGCACCAGGGTTGAAGAGCGCTGATCTAGCCATAAGCTGACTGGCTGCTCCTGTCACCCACCAACCCAACTGAAGGACTGGGAACCGCTGACAGTCCTGACTGAAATTAAACTGAAGATGAAGCGAGACTGAGACAGGGATCTCTTTCCACTGATGTGAACCAGTGAAAAAATGGTCTGCGGAGTGTTTTTAGCAGGTTTAAAGCGGTAGACGACGACATCGGCGTCGCTAATCTGCAGAGAAGTGCAGATGCAGACTTTATTTCGTTGTCATTCCAGTTTCCCGTCATCAGTTGTCAAGCTTCATCACATACCTGAAGAAGTTCTCCGATGAAATGCAGTGATTATTTGAGTGATACGTAGTGCCGCTCCTCTACAATAACATGTGGTCTCAACATGCTGATTCAGAGTTAACACGTTTTAAAGGATTTATAGCTCTATTAGGGTGGTGAGCAGTTCATACGGCGTGCACATGTTCAACTTTCCTGGGGACTTTAAGACAGAGCATTCATGTGCTAAAATGATGGCTTTTACCTCTCCGTCTTGAAGAAGCGTATGTGGTGCAGCATATACTATGTAAGGGGTGATGTTGTTATGCTAGTGTCAGTCAATTATGCTGGTAAACTGCATTTCCATATGATCCAGGTCCTGCTCAAGGTTTCTTCCCTCCTAAGGGGGAGTTTTTCTTGCCACTGTTTGGCTTAAGGTTTTTCTCCCACTAGGAGTTTTTACCTGCCATTGTTTGTTATGTTTATGTAATAATTGCTCAGGGGTCATGTTCTGGGTAATAGACGCTATATAAATACAATTGAATTGAATTTCCACACACATCTTGTGACTACTCTTCCACGTCTTGTTTGGAGATTTACACTTTGCACGAGTCACACAGTTGGACTGACGCCGTCGTCTACCTTTCAAGGGCACGCAAAACGATTCACCGCTCAAACACTAGGGGGGGCAGAGCTTTGGGAGCATGTTTTCTCAACTCGCGTGGATGAGTGAGAGAGGACATTGTTGGAGTTGGAGATGTTTGACGTGGAATAGCAAATGCTTTTATTGCGAACGTCTAGTTTTAAACGTAAGAGCGGTTGTGACGAGTCTAGCAGGTGGATCGGGCGACACAGAGGGTCTGCGGAGAGGGGTTCAATTCAATTCAACTTTACTTGTATAGCGTATAATACAACAGATGTTGTCTCTAGACGCTTTCCAGAGACCCAGAACATAAACCCCCGAGCAGTTATTACATAAACAATGGCAGGTAAAAACTCCCCTAGGGGGAGAAAAGCCTTAAGCCAAACAGCAACGGAGAAGCATAAATGGGCCTTAAACGATCGCCGTCTTGGTTCCAGACCAACAAGAGTGTCGTCATGGGGTCCAGTCCAGTTCCCGGATCTTAATCCAACCGAATATGTGAGGTCACATCAAGAATTCGGTTTCTGAGGCAAAAGTCCGATTGTCCCGGGCTGGAAACCCTAACTCTAACCCTAAACTAGTGAATCATGGGAAAGCTCTTTTCAGATTATACATTAAGTGTTTGACTTTGGGAGGAAAAACACAATCAAAGCCACTGTTTTGTTTTTGTTTTGACAGGCCTATATCCTTTTTTCTTCAAAGTAGTAACACATTTGATGACTTTTCTCTTCACATTTTGGTTAGGAACAGAATGTGCAGCGTTCACTGCATTTCTCTTTAACCATACCGTCGTTAACTTGAACTTTCAGGCGGCAGAAACAGGAACTTTCACATGCACAAGAAACTAAAGAACCCCAAAACCTTAATAAAGTCGCTTATTAACATGTCTGAATGCTACTTTACCTTGTAAAGAGCGAAGGTCCTGACGGAGTAGGTGGCCAGCTCCACCGTGTCCAGCAGCGTGACCTGGATGAGGCCGTAGGTCTCGGTGCCGCGCGTCGGCCAGTACTGATCGCACTTCACCTGCCGAAGAGAAGAGGCGGCGCTGTGACAGAAGCAGTGGGGCTGTACATGTTTGTGCACATTTCTGTGACAGCACAGAAATAAAAACAAAAACAAAAAAGACCTCAGAAGGGTGAAAGTACGCGTAGAAAAGCAAAACGTGGGGAGTGACAAAAGCAGATAAGCGAGAGATTTTTCTGAAGAATTCAAAACAGTGATGTCTAATGTGCAGATTGTGACATTTAAGTGTGAAAAGGTTTTTTTTCCGTGACGTGCGAGGTGGAGATGGACAAAAAAAAAAAACTGAAATAAGAGGGAGAGAGAGCTTTAAACGCTACAGCTTTTGACTCCTGCAGGTTTATTGCCACATGCTGGACTGGAGTCTGACAGGGATGCAGCTCTGGTTCCTCACAAAAGCTGCAGGGATCATCCTTCACGTAGAGGCACACTGCCCCACATCGCCGCCTCACAAATACTCACGGAGCGCAGCAAATCCTCGCATCCCTGACCACCTGAACACCCAGATCTCCCCGCTCATGTTTGTAGTTCGCGAGCTCGGCCCTGGGGACCGCGGAGCCGAGCAGGGAGGGAAAGAGAGAGCACAAATCCCAGAGGAGATGAAAGAGGGGAGGAGGGCCTTGGCAGAACCAGGCCAAACCAAACGTCATGTGCTGATCCCTCCGGCCCTCACATCAAAGACGGCGGGGAGCCCGGCTCAGCTCGCTCTGCATTCCACTGCTCCAGACTGGGGATTATGCTTTTTGGCCCGGGACGTTCGGCCTGTAATTACAGCGTTCCAGCTGTTGTTTTCCCACCAGACCTTGAGACACTGCAGGGAAAGAGGCGCTTGTGTCCACGTAAGGGGGGGGTTGCCGTGCGCTGCAGCTACGCGGGACTTCAGACAAAAAAAAAAAGCGCCCGGTGCGAGGGACTATATTATCTGTTGATTTATGGGCTAACAGCTAACGGCTGTGGGGTGATTTGTGCTGGGAGGAAGGATGCTGGCAAGACTCCCACAGTGGGGGCCATCTGTGATCATCTGTGTTGTTAATGGGTAAACTCACAATGGCATAACGTTGAGGGGTGTTAAATGAGATCAAATTACTTCTCCCACGAGCGGCCCACAGCAGCGGGCAGATGATAAACAGCTAAATACGTTCAGGTTGAATGTTTTCATAGCACAATGTTGGAGATGTGTCAGGCACTGACAAAGAGCCGTCTCATCGTGTCAAATCTTTAAAAGATCGTAGCATCTAGTTGATACTTTACAGCTTATAACCAAGAAAAAAAAACGTATAAAAGCTTATAATCATTATACATTTCGCTAAGGGGTATTGATACTGTTTAATCATAAAAGCAGACAAATAAAAAACAACTGCTGTGTGATCATGCACTAATGTGGACACTAATGTGCTCCGCGGTTTTAGAAAAAAGAAATCCAGATTTTCATTCAACAGTTTGCTTATTTCTTATCAAATAAAGGCATATATTTAAAAAAAAAAAGACATTGAATGGATGATAAAAAGCAGTAAAGGGAAGGTGTGTGAGGTAAGGTTGCACTTATAAAGGGATTAGCAAAGGAGAGAAAGAGAGGTCTTGCCTTAGAGAAGAAATAAGAGGGCATCTGAGGGTCAGAGAGACACAACAGAGACAGTTGGAGAAGGTGGAAAAGGAAGCAGAGTTTTAACAAAAGGCACAGGTTAATAGGAAAAGAGGCATAGATGGGAAGAAAAGGATCATTTTCTGAAAACGGACTCTGAACATAATTGCTTGGCACTCAATCGCGATTCATACCTGAAGCCATTCTTGTTCGTTTTATTCTAAGACGATGCTCTCATTACATTGGATTTATTTATTTTTTTCTGTTAACAGCAGCGAGATGCCTTGAAACCAAACGACGCTCTGATTCATTACCGGCGCCGTGTTTAGCTATTCCTGTAATCCTCTCCGGCACCTGCTCACCGACGTATTCTGTTTGGTTTTCACTCGCTCTGATCAGCCACCAGCGGCGTCGTGCTGCTAAAGCAGCGTCGTACTCTGTAAAAGTGTGATCATGTCACCACAAATACCTCCCCCTCTCCCGTTCGCTCCTCGCTGAAACCTCGTACCCTTCCTCCCCAACAACGCGCCGCCTCACGCGGCTGTAATCTTGCTGCACGACGTTCGTCTCTCTCAACTCTGATGTACTTTTCCAGTAATGCTCATGTCCGAGTCCTAATCTGTTGTACCAAACGTCCAATTTTCATTTTTACATGATAGTTTGTTTTTTTTATGAAAGAGGAGGCGAGCCTCCAGATGAGATGAGGAAATATTACAAACGTAATCAAAACTTCAGATACGCCGGGGTTGAAGGAGTTTTTACCCAAATACCAGAGCATTTAGGCCCAAAAGAGCGTGATCTGATCTTCATCTGAGTCGTAGTATGAGACGGACACAAGGGCTTAAACTGAGGACTATTGAACGTCTACAGCGCTTGTGGGAAGTTTACGTTAATTAAAGCTTCCGGTACTTTGTAGTTTGCACTCCTGGAGTTCAATTAATGAAATAGGTTTGAAGGTAGCATCTAGAGCTACTTCAGATGTTTATGAGGAAGCCTTGCCGATAGAAACCAAAAAAGATGATCTCTGCAAACGTGCAAACAACAGTAGTTGATCTGCATGAGGCTGGGAAGAGATTCATCAATCGACAGTTTGACAGGTAAATAAATCGTACGGTAGCTACTCCTCCTGGATGACTCCAAAGATATGATGTAGGACAGGGGTCGGCAACCCGCGGCTCTAGAGCCGGATGCGGCTCCTTAGCGCTGCCCTAGTGGCTCCTGGAGCTTTTTCAAAAATATTTGACCTTTTTTTCCCTTTTTTTCGTCTTTTTCATTTTTTTCTTCACTTTTTTTCCTTTTTTCTTCTTTTTTTCTTGACATTCTGATTTTTTTCTCGATATTTCAACTTTTTTCTTGAAATTTTGACTTTTTTCTCGACATTTCGACTTTTTTCTCGAGATTGTACTTCAACATTAATCTTGACATTTCGACTTTTTTGTCGAAATTTCGGCTTTTGACATTTCACATTTTTTCGTGACATTTCAACTTTTTTCTTGACATTTCAACTTTTTTCTCAACATTTCGACTTTTTTCACAAAATTTTGACTTTTTTCTCGACATTTCCGCCTTTTTTCTCAAAATTTCGACTTTCTTCTCGACATTTCCGCCTTTTTTCTCGACATTTCAACCTTTTTCTCGAAATTTTGACTTTTTTCCCGACATTTCGACTTTTTTCTCAAAGTGCATAATGAAAATAAATCTCCCCCAGTTCTAACTAATATAGAAATGCAGCATGTGTTGCCTTCATTCTAAGGCTTATACAAGACTTTTAATTTTTTGCGGCTCCAGACATATTTGTTTTTTGTGTTTTTGGTCCAATATGGCTCTTTCATTATGTTGGGTTGCCGACCCCTGATGTAGGAGATCCAGTGAACCCACGAGTGACAGCGAGAGGCTTGAAGATGTCACTGGAACTGACAAACATCTCCGCTCATGAGGCTGATGAAACAAAAGGGAACTTCTCTGAAGAAGTTCAGCCCCTTGCACGACGCAACATCACAACATGAAAAATGGTGCGAAGAGCGTCGACATTGGGGAGTTTGCGTTGCCGTTTCACGGCCTGACCGACTCGTCCTCATCATGGGCGTCAATAATTCCCTGGTTCGCCATAAATATCCCACAGGAACATTTCAAGCTTTGAGGTCAGATGACGCGGCAGGAAATGAGCCCGGTCGCCCGGTCAGAGGACGTGTCTTCATCCAGTGCTGTGGAAGGACTTCAAGAGAGTGTTTCCGTCACACCAGCATCGTGCTGAGCTTTCTGGAAGTCATCGCTGCCGGAGGATGTTCAACCAGCCGAGGGTTCACTTACTTTTACCATCAGAACTGCAAATGTCTCCAGCCAGTAAGAAATGTCTTACAAGGAAATGGTTGAAAGTAGAACCCCCCACTATCGACGACTGGATTGGGGTCATCTACGAGATCTATGTTATGGAGAAGATCTCTTCCTCCCTCAAGGTTGAGAAAGAAAACTTTTATAAGATTTGGTCCAAATGGACTGAGTATGTGAAACCAATCACATCCGATTTCATGTGAACTATTTTTTTATGTGATGTAATGACTGTAAACATGGGTGCGCTCCCTGGTTTTTATTTTTATTTTCTTTATTTTTTATTTTTATTTTTTTATCTTTCTGTTAGTGTTTTCAATTACTGTTCATAAAAAATGCCTGGAGGACAGTAGGGACAGAATCATTTAAGTTTAAAGATTGAATGCATAAATGTGTAAGATGGAATACTGTTCTAAATAAAAAGAGAATTTCAAAAAAAAAAAGAACTGCAAATGTCTCATAGCTGTGATCAATAAAGACGTCAGTAAGTAAAATCCTTTGTGTTACCAACTAAAGTAAATATTATTGGGATTCAGATGAGGATCAGATCATATTTGATAGCAAATTAAAGGTATTTAATGTGGTCTGGTTGAGTCAAACAGAAATAGTTATTATACAAATTAACCAAAAGTAAAAAAAAAAAGTAGAAAAATATAAAAGTAGTGTCTTTTTCCTCTTGAAAGCCCCCTGATTTATCTCATTCACTGGGTAAAACAAGGTATTGATCCCCTGACCGACACTGAGTCAGCAGAACATCCCTTTACACCTTCAGATACTTTCAACGTTTGCACTACGGGTCACTGAGGCGATGAAATTAAGTTTCACGTTGACAAACAGCAGAATATCAAAGACGAACCACATCGAGAAAAAAGCGATTTTTTGATCCTTTGTAGTATTTTTTGTTCATGATAACATTTATTTAAAACTGCTGGTTTTAAATAAACGCAGATGAAGAATAAGTATATGTATGAAAAAATCAAACACATTTGCACTTTTGAAATCCGTAACAATCGACATCTATAGAAGCGTCTTTGTGGTTTGGTACTTTTTTATTTATTTAGGCGTTTCAATGTTGATTATAACGTCTCTTATTCTCTTTATTCATGTTTTGCTCCTCATGAGCGCCGTCGTCTACGGCAACCAACCTCCCGGACTCGTCCTCCGATCCCTCCATCACATTTATAACTTATTATTACCCTGCATCCTTGCTTTTATTCCCGTTACCTCCTGCGTCGCCGCAGCGCCGCATGGCCTTACCCGTGACTTCTCCTCCAGCTTGGTCATCATGACGATGTTGGCCGTGTGCTGCTCCCACACCATCCTCCAGAAGTCCCCGAAGGTCTCGGGGAGGGAGCCCTGGGTGGCGATGTAGGCGTTCTGACGCCGGTAGCCGTCGATGTAGTTGGCGTTGATGTAGTCGCTGCCGGGGACGCCTGCGTGGCGGGAAAGAAAAGAGCACAGTTTCCGATCACTGACCGCATGTGAACTCCACGGCGTTCTCCTTCGCCTGATAATCATCTCCTCTGTTATCTAGTGGATTATTTGACTGCTTTGACAGAAGGGTTACATCAAAGTAATAAAGAGAAGGTCTTCTGAGGCGACGGCGGAGGGGATTAATGTTTTCACGGCGGGCTGGTGTTGGATTGTTCGGTCATCTTGTTTTTAAATGCATGTTAAGACGATCATGGGCCTAATCTCAGAATACTCCCAATGTGTCGCTTTGAATGGCAACATGACTGTAAGGCCGTCTCTGTGTTAAGACTCTGCTGACACCGCTTGTCCTGGAGGGGATTGTGTGAGTGTGTATGTTTTGTGTGTGTGTGTGTGTGTGTGTGTGTGTGTGTGTGTGTGTGGGGTTACGTGATCGTCAGTCTGTGTGAGTTTGATTTGGGATCAGTCCTGCTCATCTAAGGCCTAATACCATAATCCCCAAAAATCACTGAGTCACAGCTCAAACATGCACACATGAAAGTAAACATACACCAGCGTGCACCGCACTGGTGTGTGTGTTTTTAACACAGGTTTGTACGTGGCACCGAGTCTGCCAAGGTGGCAGACAAAAAAAACGCCTCTCGAGTCCTCTGATAACGGTTCACGTCTAAGAAAGACAAAAGCCCCTCGAGCAAACGGTGGTATCTCCACGGAGGGATATATATATATATATATATATATATATATATATATATATATATATATATATTTATTAGGGCTGGGCGATATATCGAGATTTTAATATATATCGATATATTTTCAAACGCGATTGTACGAGACAATATCGTTTATATCGATTTAAAAAAAAATTTGATTTTGATATAGTTTATTTTGTGACAAATTGACTTGAATGTTTTATTTGAGATTTGCACAAATGTTTTGTTATTTGCACAACTGTCAACCTCAGTGGAAAAGTCTGCCTGTTACTGTCTACATTGTATTAATTGTACAGTGTATTTTCATTTAATTGTTATGCAGGAAAGGAATATTTGTTTTATTTTATTCAAGAAGCATTTTTATTCTATATATGCAGGCAGTTTATTTTTATTTCATTTGTTTTATACATTTTGATATTGTGCAGACCTCTGTTAATAAAGGAACCTGTGTGACATTTGGCACGAGGCTTTGTATTAAAACTGACTGTTTTTTTAAGGGTTTGCCTCAGAAAAAATGAAGCTAACAGAGATGCTATGCTATAATGCTTTGGGGGAAACCCCAATTATGGCACAGAAAAAATATCGAGATATATATCGAGTATCACCATTCAGCTAGAAAATATCGAGATATGACTTTTGGTCCATATCGCCCAGCCCTAATATATATAAAACCTTTATTTAACCAGGAAAAAAGTCTCGTTGAGATTAAAAATCTCTTTTACAAGAGAGTCCTGGCCTAGACAGGCAGCAGCACAAACCAACAATGGCAAAACAGTTAAAAACAAATCAGAAATACAAATCACAAACAAAATCAGCAGCCGAAGCATCTACAGCCAGTTGTACTTGCTTCCAAGTCTTTCAGAAGAACCTTAAAAGCATCAAGTGACAGCGGATTATTCAATTTTAAGATTTTCTGCAACTCATTCCAAGCAGAGGGGGCAGCGCAGCTGAAAGCCCTGCTAGCTTGTCCAGTGCAGACCCCTGGTACAGTCAATAAAAATAAGTCCTGCGACTGAAGATTCTGACTCCCAGTGCTTTTTGAGAGCGATACCTCCCCAAATAAGCTGGAAGCAGGCCAAGAATGGCTGCCACGACTCTGTCCTGCAAAGTTGTAAAACCCCAATCCAGCACAGTCACACACATTGGAGGCGAAAGGGTTTTTATTTAACGCAGTTTCAAGTGGCAGATGGACAGACGGTGAGAAGAGCTTCTAGCATGTGTTTATCAAGCTCAGTCTTTAAGAAACGGCTTTGATGTGCTTCAACTTGTATTGGAAGGGACTACAACAGAGGCCCCGTACAGATAAAACAACCACATTTCCTGTCACTCCCTGGCCACGCCGGCTTGGCAGAGTGTCCACGACTGTGCCACAGAGAACAGGAGGAATAAGTGCATATCTTAGCTTGTGCACGAGCCGAAACATGCTGGGTATGTTCCTTAGCATTTACAGCAGAGAGTGTGTTTTCTAAGCCGAGGAAAACAAAAAGACAGACAGCCAGAGCTCCAGGACAGGCGGGGGCGGGAGAAGGGCTGCTCACACATGCTCTGCCCCGATAAGGCGCCACTCTTTGGGCTCGGCCTCCCACTGCCTCGCTCGCCGCACAGCGGAGCTGCCACTTCGGTTGCCTCGGGTCTTTCCCAGCCGAGGTGGGTGAGCGAGCTTCACAAGAGCAGACGGGAGACTATCTCTCCTCCTCGTCGGTTTTGAGGCCGGTTTTTATAACGGGCACAGCGTGAACGTCTCAGAGAACAGTGCAGACGTCGAGATTCATCTCATCACGCTGTGAAATGACCACCAGCAGGACTATGAGACGTGTCCACAGCAAGTTGGAGAAATCTGAGCCTGAAAGTTTAAAGAATGAAAACTACTTTGTGTCTTTTGCACGGAAACTGCCAGGCGTTGCTATGTACTACTTCTCAATGTAGCATAACTCCATCCATTCACAGGAAGATGCTCCCGATGAAGACTCAAGGTGTGATCTTAGCAGGTGAGATTCTGTGATTTTCATCGTCTGACCAGCTGGACCCAGCAGCTTGGACATGGATGTTCTGGTGGTGAAGTGACAATGGAATATATCCTGAAGTTTCCACGATTTAGACCCTTGATGGGTGACGGTGGGTCCCGAAACCGGACCGGTTAAGAACCACTGATTTAGATAGTGGGTTTGGATGCATATGTCATTTTTCCCAAGTCATTTCAAATTGGTGTTAAAGTTTGGTTTTCACTTCCAAGTTGAAGTTTAGGGTCTATAGAACAATTTGAGTCCGAGTGTCAAACACACAAATACAAAATGGCCTCTAGGGGGCGCTGCAAAATATGTAAACTGCTACAACTTTTGATTAGATTAACCAAATTTAACATATGAGGTATGTCTGGATTCATAATTAAAAGGAGAAACTGGTATACTAAGCATTTGGTGACCAGATTAAAAATAAATACAGTTTTAGCCCAAAATATGAAATGGACACAAGCGAAATTATGCTTTTTTAAAGATAAAGTCTGAAAATATCCTCACAGTTGCTAAGGAATTTTACTTTTTAATGTTATTTCATTAAGTCAATACTGTGTGGCGATTAAACTGAAATTGAAATGCTCCTCACTCTTCTATTCTATGCCCAAAATGTAGTAACAGCCATAAACTTTGTATGTATGGATTTAGGATCAGGAGTCCCAACTTTTTTCAATCAATCAATCAATCAAGCCATCACGCCATCATTTTATACACAAGAAATTTCCACTAAAGAACTTTTTATCTGGAAGAAAGTAAATCAATAACAATAAGAAGAGAAACAATAGTTTTTCTGGCATTCAAAAATGAACAGAGGACCATAGGGCTAACATTTATTCCGAGAACTTCACTCTACAATGATAACTATGGTTTACTTCTTTGATTTATTCTATGTCAGTCTTAGAAGTTTTGACATGTGCACTTGCACAGATGTGTGCACTTTAACTTTGCCTTCATGCACTTGCACCGAGAACTGGCAGGTCGACTTGTACAAGTACTTGTACAACCGTAAGATGCTTTGTTGCTTCAAAGTCCCTGTGTGGGTGTCTTTAACCTATTTGAATGATTGAGTGTAAGGTGACTTATTAAAGCTCTCATCAAGCTGAAGGCTGAACTTGAGAACCCTGCCCATACCCGGCACAAGAAGAACTGGACGAACCCTTCGATTGTTGAAGAGCGGTTCTGAAAACTTGTTGCTGTCACGGTTTAAGGTTTTAATTTCTCCTGCTTTTCTTGGATTGCCTCATTTTTTTTACTCGAGTTCGCGTTTTTATTTTGAAAGCCAATTTCTTGGTTTCTCAAGTTCCAGTTTGACTTCCCTTCTATCTTGATTGTTTGCACCTATGTCTCGTAATCCCCTGTGAGCACACATCGTCTTGTTTTTTCCCCCTTCCTCCCTGCTGGTCCACCTGTTTTCCAACCCGTCCGTTTGCTTTTCTACCTTGTTGGTTTTCGTGTTTTCTGTATTTGTCTAGTTTTTTGTCTCTTTTTTTTTGGAATTTTCTTTGGATTCTTGCATGTGCAGCCGTCCTTGTTACATAAAGGAAGTTTCTGTCTGCCTCCAGGAGGTCTCCTGCGTTTGGGTCCTCGCCACAACCTCAAACCGCAACAGTTGTAAATCGGTAGAAAAGGAAGCCTTGGAAGCCGGCTGGAACATGTCCACTGTACTGCAATCTCCCTTGGTTATTTTAGCTGACACTGGGCGTCAAAATGTATTCTCATTTGTATCTAAAGGTCTAGATGCTTAAAAGCCTCGACCTTGAACAGCTACATCATAAAAAACCCACAACTTATCTCATATTTGGCTCAATATGATCTTTATCTCTCTATAGATTCAAGAGACCAGGGGCCTCATGTACAAAGCGTGCGTACGCACAAAAACATGGCGTACGCCCTTTTCCACGCAAACGTTCAGATGAATCAAGAGTGAAATGACCGTGGAAATGTGCGGTGCCCGACGCCAACTTCATGGCTGGCGTACGCACGTTTGCACAGCTATTGGTCCGTTGGCGACACTTAGTGGTGATGCTGGGAAACTGTTAATAATGTGAAAACAATTAGCCCTCAGAGTGATGTGCACATCAGAGACACACTGATGAACAATTAACACATTCAACTGTCTGCAATTACACGAGTGGATATAAAAGCATGCGCAAAGTGGTGCAGAAATACCGTTAACAACAATGGCAGCTTTGGCAGTGTTAGAAGATATCGCAAATGGCGCAGTAAGAAGATAAAGAATATTTAGCCGGTTTTCCTAATGTAATCGGAGCTATGGACTGCACACGCATTGCTATAAAAGCACCACCACTGGATGAATATGTGTACGTTAACAGGAAGCATTTCAATTCCATTAATGTACAGATTATATGATTAATTTATGTTATTTGTGAAGTTATTTCTTGGAAAAAGGGGCAGATCAGATAAGATTATTCTTCTTTCTGCTTGCTTTTCATTCACGAGTTAAGAACATTTGTATTTGTATTGAATTATTAAATTTTTTTGAATGAAATAAAGAATATTAAAAAAAAATAAAAAAATATGTCACAGGTGTCAAAGTGAATCCCAGAAGGACCGGTGTCCTGCATGTTTTAGATGTTTCACTGCTTTAACACATCTGATTCTAATTAGTGATCGTCACCAGCTTGTCATCAAAGTCTGGATAGTTCTGTTGATGACACAGCTCCTTGTATCATGGTGCAATTAAACAGGGAAACCGGCCCTCGAGGGCCTATTTAAATACATTTGCATATTTAAATAGGGGCGTGGACAGGGAGGAGTCTGGTACTCCTACATGTGCGCTCAATTCCACGTTGATTGGGATGTACAAAGGAAATGTGCTTGGATTCATGTCTACGCACAGTTTCATAGATCTGGATTTTTTTGTGCGTAGGACGTTTTCTGGATTTAAGCGTAAGTCTTTGTACATGAGGGCCCAGAGCTGTTTGAAGGTGTCTTGCATCACTACTACTAAAATAATAAAAAGAAAGACATCTTGATTCTTGACAAATGCTATTTACTGTACATACACAACACTAATGTTAACCTAAAATGCCAGATACGCTACATTAGTTAAGGTTCCTTTTTAAAATATCCACATTGTCAAGCGTGTCCTCAAAGCAGAGCCAAGCTAAGTGGAAGTGTGTCCTACCCTCGATGCTGGAGAGTATAACTCTCGAGTGATCGTAGGCGATGACGTTGGCATAGCGGTTCTTTGGTTTGTTGACCTCCAGGTTGGAATTCTCCCACGTGAACTGTTGACCAGGGTCGATGGACTGCAAATCACAAAAAAACTACGATCAGAGCGAAGAACAACAGACAAAAAACGTTTCCATTCCATCAAAGCGGCTGAGTTCAGATGGAGACATCAGTAGACGGCTGGACTGAAACTGGCCAACAGATGCTTCATATACATAGAAATGTCTGTTGTTGAAGATGCAGACTGTAATCAGTGATTCTCAGCTCTGTATCCCTGCAGTCTGGTCGGGTCAGTACATTTTTGGACCGTGTTGCTGTGGTTTCTAAAAGAATCATAGAAAATGAAGCATAAAGACTGTTGCACCTTGATTGCCTCATTTCAGATCCATTACGGTGGTGCAGAGGGATTACTTCCCTATGCCGGCGGTGTTTTTGCAAGACGACACGCAGGTTTCAGGAAGGTGTTTGAGGCAAAGGTACATTTACGGCCCATCAGTGTTGCATACTGGGAGTTTTAGGTGTCAGCACTAAGAACAGTGGCAAAACCTTAGATAGGTATTTGTTTTCAGAGCTGGAGGTTATTACGACATGGTCAGAAAACCAAAGAAGGATGCTGCCGGTTTATCTTGGAGGAAGATATATAGTTTTTTTTCCCCCCTTTCCATCTCCAGGCTCGGTTTCAACAAGACTTTTCCCTGGGAAGGTTTTGTTGCTGTGATTGGTCACAGTTTGCTTAACATACAGTAGCCTGTAATTCATCAGTAGCTCATTTTTGTAACCCAAGTGTTTTCAAAAGCCCCTGCACCCTTCCAACTAGATGCTTTCCCAGGAAAGTCTCAATGAAAAAAAAACAGCTAATATCCAAAATACTGAAGGACCATACAATTTACATGTCTATTTGTTGAATAACTGTCACTATGGAGATCTGCAACTCTTAAAATGAGCGTCAAAAGGTCGAAAGAGGCACTGAGGATAAAGGAAGACATCAACATTTCCAAGAGCCCCTTAGCTTTCAATCACAACCCAACATTGCTACGGCAACATGCCCCGCCGTTAAAGGAAGTACAAATTAAAGACAAGCGAAGGATGACTGATACTAGACAGAAACGCAGGCACTTATCCCCCCTTCAAGAAAGACTTTCCACTTCCAGCGGAGAAACGAGCTTCCAGAGAAAGAAGATAAAAGCACAATAAATTCCGCTGGTCGGGAGAAGATGGTTACGTTAGATCATTAAGTTGGTGCGGGGTAATTACAGTGCAACCATCGCTGTGAGCTGGGAGAGGCAGACATGAGGTCATTACAGCGATGTCAGCGGAGAAGGACAAAGACGAGAGCCAGAGCAATTTAGCCATTTAGAATATTTTACGACACATAATTATGGTTTGGTCGAAGGGGGGGGGGTGGTGGGATTGGATAAGTGCACGTATGTGTGCGTTTAAGACGGCTCGGTCCACACCACCAGCTTCATGTGTGTCTGATTATCACACCACAGTCATTCTGGCCTCCCTCTCCCCTCCTCTCCCTCTCCCATCCATCTCTCTCGCTCCTTCGTTGGACGGGTCGGTACCAAACAAAGCACACAGTCATGCAGAGAGAATGTGAGGCTCAACGGAGCGCTTCGACTCTCGCCGCAATCACACACGGCTTTTCTCCCTCGCCGTCCCGTCCTTTAACCCAACACTTTTGTCCTGTAAAACACCCTCTTTCTGTTATTTTACTTTTGGCTTAATGTGTCCTCGTCTTCCTCTGTAGATCTGTCAAATCCCATCTACCTCTCTCTTGCGGTGACCAATTAGAGCCTCATGCCTCCTTCTTCACCCAGAGGGCCGTTTGGTCAGCAAAGACTTCTTTTTTTTCTGAGTTAAAGAAAACATTTTTTTCTCCTTTAACAGCTCTCGGAGGAGCTCATTGTGATGCTAGCTCCAGTTGCTAAAACAACAGCAGCATGTTACGAGCTGTTTCTGCTGATCTGAGAGCTTTTTCTGTCCCACGGCTCAGCACAGCAAGTTCACAGGCAGACTTGGAGATACCAAAGACTGTTATTGAGCCACATTAGCGCTGCTGCAAGTTAAAGGAAACTAATCTACCACTGATGTAGGGATCAATACTGAAATATCAATACTTCGGATACCAGATCTATATGCTCTAAAATCGATTCTCAAATGAAAATATCAATACTTTTGATGCTTCAGTCATTTGTGGTAATCAATGTATGATTAACAGGAATACAGTGGAAGGTAACTAAACTATTCAGATTTTGCCTAAATTACGCTGCTGGAAAGAACTACTTTTTCTCATTTTCATTTTTATAGTAGTTCTTATTTTTGTTTATTATTCTCTTATTTATTTTAATGGTTTTATTATTTTACTTAGGTTTTTCCATCCTTTTTCAAACACTGGTTTTTCTGTTGTTGTAACAGCTCGGCTGTATTGTGAAAGAGGCCGCTACCTCAGTAAACTTCTGTCTTGTATTCTTAAGCTAGGCTGACCAAACGTCCTCTTTTCCCCGGACATGTCCACTTTTTACGTCCTGTCCGGGGCGTCCAGTGGAGTTTTATAAATTGATGATAATGTCCGGTTTTCGTTTTGTGTGTATATGTGTGTGCGCCCCCCCGGTTATCCTTGTTTGGTTCAGCGTGTGTGAATCCCCCCTTTCCATCCCTTATGTCATTTCATCAATGAATGTGGTTTTACTGCTATTTCAACATTTAGAGTCATCACCAGAAATATAACACCAGATAAATAACTTATTTGACAATTTTCACCCGTTTCAAATAAACTTTAACTTGAAATAAGTAGTAAAATCTGCCAGTGGGACAAGATTTATCTTCTTATTACAAGCAAATAAATCTTGTTCCACTGGCAGATGTTTCTACTTATTTTAAGTGAAGATCTACTTGAAACAGGTGAAAATTGTTGTTTTTTCCAGTGATGAGTCTTGTTTTAAGTGTAATGAGATTTTTTTACTATAATGAGACATTTTAACTAGAAATAAGACAAATATTCTTGTTAAGATTTTGAGTTTTTGCAGTGATCCATTTTACTTATCCTGTGAAGGACAGAGGCATATTGATAAGTTCAGAAAACTGTTTTTTATTGTTGTGTTTTGATGTATTTGATGTAAGCCCAGTGGATATTTAAAGCTTACAGAAGGCTGCATTTAACTGCTGCTATGTCATTCCTGCAGTATTTCTGCAGGTGTTTTGGTCACTGCTATTATTTGTAATATATTATATTATTTGTAATCCGCACAAATTATCTGTCCCCATATGATCAAATCCACCATCCCCCCTGATATATTTTTTACAACTCGATTTTTTACAGCTGTTATTATTTTAGACATAATAAAAAAGTTGAGTAACTTCTGAGAAGCCTATCTGATTTTCCGTCTCTGAGAGATATTATTTTGTAATATAACTGAATATTATATCCATACATATAAACTTTAAATATATTAAAATTATAACTAATCTTTGAGTAAACTGCGAGTATCATTTAAGTAGGCTATCTCGTGGCCGGGCCGAGTGTCCTCTTTTTTGAAAATCAAAATATGGTCAGCCTACTTAAGCTATCTAAAATACACCAATTTTTTAGATTTACTGGGCACGGTTGTATTTGCACAATATATCGCTATCGCTGATACCAGCGTGAATTTTACTCAGTATCGGATCGGAAAGGAAATCGGTGGTATCAAACATCACTATATCTACAAATGTCTTTTCAAATTCTATTTTCTCCAAGTGCGTGTCTGATAGGCCAGTAGCGATGCGTCGATGACGTCGACTTCAAAATATCGTATATAGCCCCCAAAAAGTATGGGAATACTTTAAATTTAGTCCCAAACGCCTTTGGAACATTTAAAGGGGGGGGGGGCACCTTGTCTCTCATGGACGGGACAATAATAATTCCAAAATATAATAAGCAAAATAATTGCAAAAAGGAATGTCATATGATCAAATTATGGTATGCATTAGCTCTTACATTTGATGTTTTCTGGTCATAACTCCATTTACTGGATTAAGTTTTTATCAGTTAGCAGGAGATAAAGTGCCACCGGAAAATGATTCCTACCGAAAACAAGTGTATTTTTAGCTCCGCCAAAGAAAGGTTCCTCTATGTAATACAAATATGTAATTTAGTGTGAAACAGTGCCCTGTTTTATCCAAATATGTTATTTTTAACACATTTGAATAATATGCAGTGTAATGCGATTAAACTGCTTTTTAAAAATGTTTTGCCATTTTGTACAGGAAACAGTTTTGTTGGACTGTAAGAGTAAACAGGCTTTTTATTTTGTATAATTTTATTCTATATTTTTATTTTGCTGTGTTTAATAAACTATATTATAAAGGATTTTCTATATTTATTTGATACATTTATGGTTTTTATTAATCGAACAACAGAAAAATAATCATTAGATCAATCGTCTACAATTACTACACAATTACCCGATTAATCGTTTAAAATGTATCGCCCAGCCCTAGTGTCCGATCTCTTTAGCTGATGTTTTATTTCCAGTGCCTTTACCTCCACCAGGAGCCTGATAACCATCTTTGAGAAGACTCTGCAATTTAATCTATTTTTTCTTCTTAATTTCTCATGGATAACAACCCTGCAGTGGAAAGAAAACCACTCTAAATGCAGTTGAACTGTAGGAGGTGACTAAGGATGAATACGACCGACAGCAACAGAACCAGAAGAAGTTCCCATGTCAGAGATTTCCAGGAGCAGATTATTGTCATTCCTACCTCGTACTCTTGAGAGAACTTGAGATTGTCGTTTGCCTTGAGGCGCTCAGCGTGATCTGCCAGCTCGGAGATGGGGACGGGTGGGTGACTCGCCATGCCTGTGAAGAACAGAGATGGAGAAAGAGGCTCGTCTGAAACCAGGACTGGACTGCTAAACTCTTTCGGTGGGTTAGCAGCCGGGATTCTCTAAGGATGCGTTGTTTAGTGATCTTTTCCATGGTCAGCGCAGGAAGTAAAATGGAAGTGCGTTTTCTTGTTAAGTGACTATTTTGTCTCCCGACAAAGCGAGAAAGTTACTGAGGCACAATGACACGTCCCCGGAGGATATGAACACTGCTGATGAATACAGACAAAAAGAAAATGGCACAGCCAGTTAAGAAATCAGCGTGAAATGCTGTCAATTCAAGCAGTCTTGTCCTATATGGGATGGAAGGTTAGTCAGAATGAAAATAAGAGAGAGTTAAGAACACCGGCCGAGAGACTGAGGCCAACTAACTTGACAAGCGGCGGTAACCGCGGTACACTGACACACGGTAGGCTGAAAAGGGAAACGACATTGACGTTAACCTCATCAACAGAACTTAAGTGGGCCACGTACGATGCCTTGTCCACATGTGTTTCTGTCTACCTGGAGTCTGGAAGTTGATTCTGCGCAGCTCCACGGGATCAGTGGGATGGTGGGAGGACATGGCTTTACTGCAAGGAAAACTGCCCTTCCTTCCCTCGGCCTCGGCCCGTTTCCTGGAATAACACAAGTCACCTCAATATGATGCATTTCAAAAAACAGCCAGCATATGCAAATGAGTCCGGTAAAACCCGGGGAATTAGTGCCGCAACGACACACCTTTACAAAATATTCATCTGCATATAAATGCAAATAATTTATTATTAAGGATTTCTGGATTTTTGTTTTAGACCGCATTCAAAATGCAATTTCAAAAGAAATAAAAAAAAGCATAATATAGCCACTTTGAAACCAAGAAAAAGTAAAATCACTTTTTCTTGGCTTCAAAGTGGCTATATTATGCTTTTTTTATTTATCTAAAAGGGCTATGATGAATTAGGCAGGACAAGGTAAATGTATCCTGGAGTATTACTATTCACAAAATATTTGGTGGTCAGGGTGCTAAGAGCAGTGCCAGTGGATCCAGTTAGTTTTTCTGAGTCAGCAATAAAGCAAATGTATTTGTTTTCATTGTTTTGGGACACTTCACAGGAACTGTTCTTGTTAACATGGCCCAGTACGCCGCTGGATTTACAGCGAGTCTAAAAGCATAAAGTTGGTTTTGTTGAAATGAGGGAAGTTCGAAGTTCGATGCCGTTATAGATTCTGCTCATCAGTTCAGTTCTTTATCGATTACCTCGTCAATCCAACAGTTTTACTGTATGGTCACATGACAAAGGTCTTATCTTATCTCTGACGCATCATTATTAAATCGCTGTGTATTTTCATCACCTGGCAGCACTATTAATGAAACTAAATGGCTTAGAGGCTTGAAGTCTAGATTCTTCCTGAAATTTGGACCCAGTTGGAGATTAAATTTTATTCCATGATCCTGGCTGGTTGAAAATATGTTTTTGTCTGACCCTCAACAGGAGTTGCTCATGAGCCATTAGCTCTGCCAATCAGCGCGCCTCCAGGAATCTGGCCAATCAAAAAAACAAAACAACGACCCTTGAGCCAAATGTGCTCATTCTCACGAAGAGCATCTCTTTATGATTTTCTAAGACTTTGTTGTTCAGAAATAATGACAGCCTTTTAGAGCTACACTGGGGGCGAAGCCACTCTAGATGTACCGAGGATTCAGATGGGTGCAATTTGGCCACTTGAAAGAATGATGACGAACAAGGCCAGAGTTATCGTGCATTTCACCCCCCGAGGGAAAATTATGGGACTATTGCCAGTGGGAGCCCAGATTGATTAATGCCTCCAGATTTTGAGGCTTGTATCAAAATACGATGAGATAATCAAATCTGCTCTCAAGAAAATGTTTCTTTCAAACTTCTTCCACCTCCCACAACTGGGATTGCCTGTTTCATGTGTAAATGCGTCATTGGCATGAAAGTTAGCGCAGTAAATGCAATAAAAAAACTTCAAAAACGAGCCATACGTACCATCAATAAGGCTGATTACTACGCTCACACAGATCCACTTTTTCTAAATTCTCATGTTATTAAATTTTATGATTTGTTTTATTTTAAAATCATGCAAATTATGTTTAAAGCAAAATCAAAAATGCTCCCTGACCCAATACAGAGGTTCTTTTCAATTCAGGAGACTCGTTACAATCTTAGAGGTGTCTGTAATTTCACAGTACAAATGGCTAAAAAAGGTATGAAAAGGAGATGTGTCTCCATCACTGGAGTTAAATTCTGGAATGATGCCAACATAAATTTAAAAACATGTCATTCTTTTGTTGTATTTAAGAAAATGGTTTGTAAAGCTATTTTTGAAGCTTATAAGTGCAATTGACCATCTGTCAATGTTTCTTTGCTTTTCTATTGTTTCTTTGCCTTTTGTTGTTTCTTTGCTTTTCTATTCTCTTTTTGGTTTTCTGGAGGTCGGTAGCCAAAAATAGAAAGTTGTTAATATAGGATAGGCTTTTATAAGCAGTTTGCTTCTGCCTATGCCTTTTCAGTTATTGTTCAACACATTTTTTTGGTTTTATAGTTAATGCTGTGTACAATGTTTTTTTGGTGTTGTTTTGTGTTGCAATGACTGAATAAACTTCATTCATTCATTCATTCATTCAAAGTTGCTGAGATTTAGGCTTTTTTTTTTTTTTTTTTTTTTTTACTGTTGAGTGAAACCTGTTTGTTAACAATCCCTGCAGCAGAAACTAAATAATGACATTTGCAACTTCAGTTGAGAAACGTCACCTACTGAAGTGAACAATTCATCAAGGAAAGTTAATGTGAGACAAGGTTATCAAAGCAGTTCCAGCACAGTCCTGACTCTACTCCCGTCTGTCAAGCATTCCTCACTAAAGCTTTTGAAGGGAAGTGTCCCTGTGGGCCACGTGAAATGGTAATAAGTAGTGCGTGTTTACCTGTCAGGTTTGCTGCATCCAAACGGGGAGACGAGCAGATAAAAGGACAGACAAGGATGAATAACATTAGTGTCCGATCAAAGACCGTCAGGGACAAAGGCAATGCTGGGCTCATCATTTTTTTTTTCTTCCAAGTTTAAACTGGATATGCAGAATAGAAACCTGCTGTGGACGTGAAAATATAAACGCTGTGACATGTAATAACTTACTGGAAACTTGGCCCGCTGTGCGACATTAATAGATCATCATGAGTATCACTCCAGGGCTTACAAACAATGCATTATAAGCATCAAGGGTAATAATATCACTATGCTACATCTGTCATGGCAATTACTTACGTGCATTAACAAACCTTTAGCCGGAGGACCAGCAGATTACTGTGAATGATGCTAATGGCTGATAATGTTACCGCACCATATCTCTCTTACGTAAGGTAAAGCTGCTCCTGCTATTTAAGCTTCAATACTGATTATACCCCCCACTTCTAAAAGAACCAGTGAGATAAACAAAAAGGTATGCTAAACATGGTAATTGATGATTATCTAGCCTAAAACAAAAGGGATGTGAACATCACGCTAGTGATGATGTGACGTTCTACTCTCATGGGGGTCTGTGATGTCACAAACCCACATGGTTAAGCTTTACTCCCCAGTTTTTGAGTTGGTGGTAACTTCACATGCAAGAAAAACTAAGTAAAGCAGAGGTTTCTTTTATATTAATCTGGAATAATATAAGATCTGATCTTCATATAAATCATAATATAAGATAGTATTATTATTGAGCTTTATTTCGAATATGCAAATTAGAAAGAACAATACTAAAAAGTAAAAAAAAAAAAAAAAAAGACAAGGCAGACCTCGCAGATCCACCAGCATATTCGAAAGGGAGTAGGATTGAAGTATATACTTATCAGGTCCTACCCCTAAATCTTATATTCATTTTTCCAAAATAGCAAGAGAATCAATGAGCTTACTTATAGAACACAAAAAAAAACATAATATAAGTCTATATATCAACATAAATATACATCCATTTACCAACATATCTACATATAGCTATATATCCATATATATTAACAGAGATATACCCATACATAAATACTGTATGTATAATATATCACTATGTATCCATATACATACATATGTATATATATAACATGTTTCCATAATATTAATCTATATATCTACACATATTAAATAAATCTATATATATATATCTACATTTTTATTCGCCACTGTATTTTGAGAAAAAAGTTTCTTTATATCTTTTTTTAAATTGTGATATGTTTTTACTTTGTTTTAGATCTATGCTCAGGCTGTTCCAAAGTTTTACACCATAGGTAGACAGTAATAGACAAACAATGTGCTTTAAGATGATTATATACAGACAATTATTATATTTTGTGTCTGTTTTATCCAACATTCACAATGCTGGAGGAGAAACTACTCAACTATGGTTGAATCTCATCTGGATCAGACCTGCAGAACCTACTGGAGGAATGTTTGACCTTTCTCCTTTTCCAGGACTGCTTCAGCTCAGACACATTCGTAGCACGTCTGGTGTCACCGGCTCCCCGGAGCTCGTTCCACAGCAGCGTTGAGGTCTAAGCTCCGACTAGACCTCTCACAAAAAGCAGATTTTCCTTTCTTGAAACCGCTCTGCGGTGGATTTACTTCCAATCAGCCAGCCTTTCCTAAGCTTCAGCTGGTGGACAGCCACCCTGAGATTATCATGTAGGATATTCCGGGAAACTTGGGACTTGTTTTTTCCCCCCTCACTGAGGGTCAGGGGGGTCCAGGTCCTGGAGCACGACCAGAAAGTCTGTATTGTGATGCTCCGTCCGCCATGGCGATGCTGGTGAGCTGTGAGCTTTTTGCAAACCCCAAACAATTAAACTTTTAATTTATCAGTCCAGAAAACATTTCAGTTTCAGTAGCACTGCATTGCAGTGGCGATTCCTCCCGTTGTGTTTGCCTTTAACACTTCATCGCCTTACAGATGTAAACTCCACAGCAGAGGTGTTTGCTGGTTCCAGTGACGTATTCAAGCCTTTGGCTGTTACTTCTTCTTTACCTCATTCTGCACTAAACCTTTGGGGCCATCGTGGCTGGATGCCACTTCTAGAGTAGTCTTCATACGTAACTGTCTTCATCAATAGACAATTTGTCTCACTAGGGACTAATGGATGCCAAAACACCTGAAAGATTACTTCCATCCTTATTCAGATCAACTACTCTTGATCTTTTTGCAGGGTTTCCATCTGCAGAAATGTTTTAGTGTTATACCCAGAGGTGGACAGAGTACTCGACCCCAGTACTTGAGTAAGAGTACAAATACTACTGGTCAAAATTTACTCCGTTACAAGTAAAAGTAGCTCAGTCAAAATATTACTCGAGTAAGAGTAGAAAAGTACTTGCTTTTAAAGGTACTTAAGTATCCAAAAGTAAATGCTTTTAAATTTACTTTAAGTAAAAGTAAAAGTACGAGTAAGAGTAAATTTCTTATTTTCCACATCAGTAAATTACTATATTTTTCTAAATTAATTTAAGGATCTTTTAACTCTTGTTTCTGAGAATTAACTCTTTGAAACCAGCTGCACTGACGTGCTGCTTTTAGAACCACAATGTTATATAAAACCTGCAGAAACACCAAACACAAATCAAATGAATGGGATCATAAGAGGACAGCAGATGATGCAGAGTTTATTAACAATCATGAACTGAGACCAAATGAACCTGCACCATCCAACTAAGTCTGGATCCCCCTCAAAGACCACTGCTTTACAAAAAACTACGGTACATCTCTGCTTTCAATAACTCAAATGTGGCTCTGTCTTGACAAACGCAGGCTACTTTGGCGGTATCGTTTTGAGGAGGCTTGACGTATTTCCGCTTTACATCCCAGTGGAGAGCGTGCACTGTGATAGGTCTCCTCCTTTGACAAAAACAGCTTGTGTCCAATAGGATTTTAGGGAAGAAGAAAAAAGAGCAGACCTGAAAGTAACGAGTACTTTTCAGCCTTCCTAGAAATTTACTCGAGTAAAAGTAAAAATATTTGTCTTGGAAATGTATTCAAGTAAGAGTAATAAGTACCAAAGAAATCTAATACTCAAGTAAAGTACAAATCCTCTGGATATGTACTTAAGTACAGTACTCAAGTAAATTTAGTCCGTTACTGTCCACCACTGGTTATACCCCCTTTAAATGTTTCTGAGAACCTTTCCCTGTTAAAGATGACATCAGGACCGTTGATGGTGTAACAAAAGGAATAAAATAATGTGGCATATAGAACTACACTACATTTCCGGTTCCAGTTTTCTCTTAATCCTCTAAAAACATCTTTCCCTCGGACTTGTTTATGCCATCATCAACCACCAGTAGAACAGTTGTGATTTTACCTCCATCATGCTGGTCTCACCTCTTGAAGAGAAGAATAGCAATGACGATGCAGACAATGAAGATCACGGCCAGAACGGGCCCCACCACCCACAGAAGCCCCTCCTCCTCGTCCACGATTGGCTGAGGATCCACATCCGACGACGTCACCGGCTCAGAGTAAGGGCTAGTTGCGTACATGGTCTGCAAAAAAAGCCAAAACATGGCTTTAAGCATTTTTCCCCCCCCGTACAAACTGGACAACTGACGGCGGTGCAGGTCTGACGGTGCCCGTACTTACATTTTCAGAGAGGTCCAGCAGCGCCAGCACGAAGAACACGTACTCTTGTCCATTCTGCAGGGGACGGTTGCGGAAATCCCCGTAGTTTTGGCCGTCACCTAGCGTGAACTCCTGTGGGAGGGTCTTGAAGTGAGCCGTGACGTAGGCCCTGGGGTCCGACTGGCCGGCCTGTCGGCGGATACGGAGGGCGCGGCTGATGCTGGTCCTGTTGATCTCTTTGAGGAGCTGAAAGGGAGACAATCGTTAGACGGTTCTGCAGAGGGATGGGCGAAGAAAGTGGTGGAGCGATGTCACAGCTTTTCCCTCACTCATAGCTCGCAGGTGCATTTTGCTCTGGATGTCATTTATTTATTTAGAAAAAAGTTAAGTACACCTTCAGAAGTTCCAGAGAAAACTTTTATAAAACCTGGAATGCCATGCTTTCATTAATGGACTCGCTTACCTCTCAGGACTCATTGTAACTGATGCATCTTTTTTCTTTTTGTATTCATGTTTTATTTTACCTTATTCTTTATCTGTTTCTCACTTGCCTTGTTCTAGCGGGGATCAGCTCTCGCCTCTGAGGACTGTCTGGTCAGTGAACCTATTTGTGCACTTTAACATACTCTAGATCAGTGGTTCCCAACCTTTTTTCAATGGAGCCCCCCCCTACTTTTGTCTAAGACCAGCCGGGCCCCCCGACCCGTACGTACTAGCAGCAAAAGAGTAAAGTTATTCATTACAAACCTTTAATTGAAAAAATGAACATTAATTATGTTTTTTTGATACATTTCTCTTTGGTTTACCCTGTACTTTGTTTTTCTCACTTTCCTTTTGTGTCACCAATGTATAAAATACACACAAAAAATAATTGCAAGTACATAAAAATATTTCTGAAAAATGTCTCTTTTAATATGAGAGCAACATTTTTTAACATTTTTCCTTTAACAACCTGTCGGAGTAGTAGTATGATTAATGATATAATAATAATAATTATTATTATTGTAATGATATAATAAGTTTTTAAGTTTTTATCCTGATAAATAACTTAGTATTTTAAAATTACCAAAATATATTTTCAAGTGGGTTTATACAGACTTGGATTACTGTATTCCATTAGGTGTGTTATTATGATTTTTTATTTATTTAACATGTGTAAATATAATTTTTACAACTGCATATCCTCACAGACAAAGTTTTGCGCCCCCCCAGAGATCTCTGGCGCCCCCCAGGTTGGGAGACACTGATCTAGATCCCAGTGATGGGCACCAAATAAGTGGCGGTGAAGGTGCATAACTAACTCTGACTTGTGTTCGTTTGGGGTGGGTGTTTTATTTATTTACTTCTTTTCATTTCTTTAAGGGTGTAAAAAAAAGCAAAACAAAAGAATTTAATGTACTGATTGTAGGAGAAGTAGTGTAAGAAAGTGGTGCAGCACAATAGGTAATGGAAAATAATAAACATCGGGGGATAGAAATAATATATATGAGGGTGTAAATCCAGTACATAGAAAGTTCAAATAAGCTGCTCAATCATTGAAATTCAGAAACATTTTCTCCCCAATACAATAAACTTTATGGTAAATACAAGATTTTGACAATTTAACCCGCATATAGTCCAGCTAAGCTAAGTTTCTCCATTGATACAGAGTGTACTATAAAACTATGTTTTAAACTAATCTAACACACATAAATGTGCTTTTAAAACTATAAAATAGAATTTTTTAGAGTTTTTAATCGCTCCAACTCAACATCCTCAATCCCTTTTCCACCAATATGACCTTATAAAAAGCTCTGTTGAGCTCATACTGGTATGTGGTAAAGCTCCGGGTCTCCTGTGTGACTCACCTCATCCAGGTTCATCTGATCCGGCTCCTCCCAGGGATTCAGGAACTTGCCCCCTCTCTGCCTCTTCAGCGGCACCACCACCACATAGTAACCCCTAAAACACACCGTGAACTGGGATCAGAGGCATAAACATGTTTTTCCTTCCCTGGCACCTCGGCTGAAGATAAATGAGGATGTGGATTCTAATCTCATGTCCTCGTTGCAGATCCGTCCCTTAAAAATGCATCACAGAAGTGCGACCGTCATAAATAACACCCCACACTTTCCTCTACTGTGAAATCAGGAGGTATTCTGAGATTTTTGCTTTTTGTAAACTTTTTTAAAACATTTTCCTCAAAACTGGCATTTCCTTTCCTTATCCTTCCTTATTATTTGGCACTTTTTCTTTCTTCATCTTCAAATGTGCGTGCTGGACAAACTTGCTGTATCTAGTCTGTGTCTACAATGTCTTGGGAGTCAATAGGGAACTTAAACCAGATCATTTAGACGTGAGCACGTAGTTTTAAATCATAAAATTCAAAAAAAAATATATATTAAGAGCAAAGACTCCACAGATCGAAGATTTAACCACTGAGATCCATCCATCCATCCATCCATCCATCCATCCATCCATCCATCCATCCATCCATCCATCCATCCATCCATCCATCCATCCATCCATCCATCCATCCATCCATCACCGGAGGAGAGAAGGTTTTAGGTTAAATCCAGTCATGCAAAGTCACCAAATGAAAAAAAAGTACGATTTAAAAGAAGTCTTATGAATCCTGGCCCATGTGCCTTTAAAAGTTGAGGAAGAACGAAAAAAAGGAATTAAACTAAAGAGATAACTTTTACCCTTCTATTTGGTATTTATATTTGTTCTTCTTAATAAAAAACAGATAAAACGTTTTTATCTGGCCTTCTGTTCGACTTCTCAGACCAAAAGCTGCTGAAAGAACAAGTGAGATAAACATCCAGACAACGATCTGACGCCGTCGTTTAATTCGAACCCTTCCCGTCATCTGTCTCCACTCTTCTTCCCCGACTGATCCCTACCTGACTTTGGCTGTGGTCTGGGCCGCCGGCAGCTGCACTGTCACCATGCCATCCGCGTTGGTCTTTCCAACAACAGCGGGCTTGGTTTTCAGGATGTCTGGAGCCGTTGTGGCCGTGACGCGGTGCTGCAGGCCACCGGCGCTGTTGGCCCGGTTGGTGAGCAGGAAGGAGTACTGGGTGTCCGGAGCCAAACCCGTGATTAGCTTCTGGGTCTGTCTGCCATCCACTTCTACCGACTGGCCTTTTCCATACAGGATCTGAGGGCACGGCACAAAACACAATCAGATGCATCCGAGGCCTACGGAGGCCGACAAACCCGTTACGCCCCAAGACTTCATATTGGCCTTCTGTAAATTTACACAAATTGCCACCTTTATAAAAAAAAGAAAATCCCAGATTCTCCTTTTTATTCAGTTCCAGTTTTCAGCACGACCACAGATGTATAAACGACTGTCAGCGGTTATTTATTTTCATGTACTGAATGTTTTTAACGTGCGACTCACATCAGAGGTAATGATATCCGTGAATGGTGTTATTTACACTGGATCAGAACATGTGCAGATGGTCTTTGGATTGACATTCACTCTGCTGGAGCTGAAATGTTCATGCGAGGTGAGTTATTTTAGATCATATCCGTCTAAACAGACTCTATACTGGTCAAATAAATTGAGAATTTTGGTCAATTTCCTTCTGGAGCTCTGCATTTAAGTTAGAAGCCAGGAGCTCTGGCATGGTCCCGCCGCCACCAACCATTTCATTAATCAGCATTTCACTGGCTGAATCTCGCGCTACACTTTCTGATGTAAATTACACTTTGAACGAGACACAACGGACCTATATTTCAGTTTGACAATGCTTGACAACACCCTCTTCAACGTCTATGGACAGCAATGCTGTGAGGGTCACGTCCCAGTTGGTATCATTATATTTTAAGTAGTAAGTATAGGGCTGGGCGATTTTGGACAAAAATAAAATCCCGATTTTTTTTTCTCTGAAAACCCGATTTTCGATTTCGATTTTTTTGGTAAAACTACAAAAGAAAATGGAATAAATTGTTTCAAATATTTTATCTTTATTTTTAAAAGAAAAATAGCAAACCAATTTCCCTATTGGGAATGAAGTGCAATTGAAAGATACTGTAAATCCTCCTTGAGTTTAGTAAAGTGACAACATACAATTTTCTTGACCAAACAAAGACGAGCTCTGTCTGTAATGCAGCCAGCTGCAAAAAAGGAAAATCGATTTTCCGATTTTCCTTTTTTTAACATTGATTGTGATTAATAAATCCGATTTAGATTTAAAATCGATTAATCGCACAGCCCTAAGTAAGTAGTATGTTTTTTTTACGTAGATTCGTGCTGTTTATAGCAATGAAATTTGTGATGCAACAATACGCCTTATAGTATGTAGTTATCCTACACTTCTATGGCCATAGTCCAAAACTCTTTTAACTTGTCTGTGGACCAACATGGCTGATTCACACTTTACCGCAAGACTGGGCCAGTAACGGCTTATGTGCCACTTTTATCCCAGGTCTTCACTTGGTCCTCTTCTCTCCACTTTAGCGTGATTGTCTGAGTTAAAACAACCCCAGGTCTATGGAGCTAAAACAGTCTCAATATTCACAAACGCACAGGACAAGATTAACAAAAGCATTTCTGATGCGCACAAATATAGCCTGATTCTTTGGACTCCCCGGTCTTGCCTAAACACACAAATGTCTTTTTTTATAAACACAGAATGATCTGCAACCAATCAGATTTCTTCCTTGTTTCAGCCAATCATAAGAACACACCCACGTGGGGACGATTTACTCATTAGCCAATCACTTTAATCCATTCAAACCACGCTATATGCATTTTAATTTCAGTTATTCAACATGGCTACGACAGCGTGAGGTGAGTGAAACATCTAATCCCATTGTTATGAGAAGTTTAGTTATTAATCTTAATCCCTTTAATTGTGCAACTACCAATACAAGCCACATATTATTATTCAAGTATTTCTTAACTGAATTTAACTGTCTGTGTATGAAAAGTGTGATTTACATGAATTAATACATTACTTTGATAATTTTTAAGCACCAGGGATTCAGAATAATTCATTACAATATACAACGACTATCATTTGCAATAAAAACATGTACAGTAGTCTACAATGGAACTTCAGTTGCACAATTAAAGTGATTAAGATTAACAACTAAAGAACTTATTACTATTTAGACTGTTTTAACTTCACATGGTTCTATTGTTAGATGACAAGGAGTTTAAACGTTGATTAGGGAATAAAACAACAGGAATCAAAGCAGTTTTTATGTCAAGGTTTTTAAAGTAGCAGGCAGACACAAGCGCAGAGTAACTAAAGTAGGACTTAATCTAGAAAACACAAGACTTGTGGACCAAATAATGCTACACGAAGATCTGGGGAATGTGCAGGATATAAGTGGAAAATGAGATGAGGTGGAACGGATGAAGGTGATGAGGGCACAGGTGCAGTCCCCGATGTGGAAAACTGAGGAATGCTGGGAGTTGTAGTGTTAGAACCGCTTGGTGACGCTGACAGTGGCAGCGTGGGAAGAGCGGGCGTGACATTTGAGGGGTAATTAATGTTGACACACTGCGAAAACAGCCCCTCTAGAAATAAGCATAACATTCCATACATCTAGTCAAAATGGTCTTGTTTTAGGCAAAAAAACAACAAAAACCCACATTTTGTTTTATTCCTGATACTAGCAAAATGGTTTTAAAGTTTTTTTTTGTTTTTGCAATCAACCAACGTCAATGTAACCTGGTATTTTAAGACTTAATAAAACCAAGATGCAGGACAAAATTGATGGAACGTTGTGTTTCTGTGAAAGGAATCAATTCATGGAACAATCTGAACAAAGAAAACAAAGAATCCAAATCAAACATTACATTCAAAAGAACAATTAAAGCCTGTATGTTAAGGAAATATAACGAAAAATGTTTGATTGAGTTTGATTGACATACCCGTAGGCGGTGGTAATTTTATTTAATGTTATTTTAATTTTATTTGAGTTGTTTTTATTCACTTAGTTTTTTTTTTTTTTTATTATTATTAATTTATGTTATTTGTGAAAGGGGCAGATCAGATAAGATTCTTCTTCTTTCTGCTCCCTTTTCATTCATAAGTTAGGAACATTTGTATTTGTGTTTGTATTAAATTGTTTTGTTTTTTGAATGAAATAAAAATTAAAAATGAAATGAAAAATGACTTAACTGAAAAGTGTAGTTTTGTAGAAAAGCACACACAAACAGGTCATTTTACCTTCTTAGGTGTTAATAAAGTGTATAAAAAGGACTTGATTTTGAGGCGGATCTCCTCATTCGATAGATTTGACGTTCTCCTACTGACTGTTGTGAAAGACCAACGTCAAAAGATGCAAAAGTAGGAGGGTTCACAGCCTCTGCTTCCCGTTTCCTTATCAATATTTACTGTAGGTACTGATCCATTTTATTCTTTTATATATCGGATACTCTTATATTGCAAGAAGGGGCCGGACTAGATAAGCATTTGCTTCTTCCTGTCCCTTCTTGAACAAAACTGGTTGTGCTTTATTATTATTGTTGATGTATGTGTTTTAAATTGTTTTGTTCAAGATGAATAAAGATCAAATCAAATCAAATCAAATCAAATCCAGCTGGAATTAAGTAAATGATATGAACACCTGTCGTTTTGCTTCTATTGAAAACAGTTTGCATGTGCAAACACTTCTTTTTTTACACACTTTCTCTACACTTTACAAAGTTCTCACATAAAACTATATCAAATGCAACAGACATCTACTCACAGTGAACGGCTGGGTGGGGTTCTTGTCCCGGACCTCCCAGGAGAGCAGGACAGAGTTCTTCATGGCTGCCTTAACTCTGAAGTTGGTGGCAAAAACTAAACCAGAAAGACAGGAAAAAAAAAAGCAAAAAAAAGAAGGAAAAGAAGTGAACGATTTCCAGCAGGGTCAGTTATTAAGTGTTGAAGCCTTACCTGCATCTCCCTCTCTAGTACCAGTCTCAAAGCTATAGCTACTTGTTCTGATCAACAGACTGGAAGAAGAAACCTGCCCAAGACCCTAGACTCTTACCTTGCTGTTAGAAAAGGATGTTGGGTCTAAGGCTACAGTGACGAGACAATGAACAAGGACATTTAGGATGCAGTGTGTTGTGTGTGTGTGTGTGTGTGTGTGCGGTATATGCTGCTAGGGAGCATGTCTTGCACCCACAGCGATGCTGATGGGTTGTCGGGGTGCGAGTGTGGTCCTACCTTGGTCCAGCCGCTGCGTCCTAAACTGGACACCGGGGCTGTACGGCCCGGGACCGACCGCTGTGAACGCGCGCACCCTGACATCATAAACCGTATCGGGGCTCAGACCCTCCAGCAAGACGCTGGCCCCCGGGGCAGGAACCCCCGCCTCCGAGGCATTTCCCCGACTGTTTATATCCTTGTACAGCACCGAGTACTTCACAATTTTCCCGTTCTGCTCAATGAGCGGCACTGATTTCCAGGCCAGCTGCAGGGACGTGGCGGCGGCCCCCTCCGAGAGGATGCTCTCCGGGTATCCGCTCGGGGCGTCTTCGGGCGTCGCCACCTCTTTCACGGCCTCTTCGCCGAAGCCCATCTTGTTCTGGGCGCAGAGACTGAACACGTAGCTGGCTCCTTGGTGGATGTCCTGGGCTGTGAAGCGGTTTTCCTTCGGGGAGAACGCCACGACGGTGAAGGGAACCACGTCAACGCGGCCGAAAGTGAGCCGGTACCCCAGGAGAGGGGTCGGTAGGTTCGCAGGGGGAAACCACTGGACGAGGGCAGTCCCTGACTCAGTTACACTGACCAGCAGCTTGGGTTTTTCAGGAACTAAAGTGATGGGAAAAGAAAGAGCCGGAGAGGGAGAATTAATTACAGATTAATTACAAAGCACATCATTTATAAAATTCACTGCACGAATCGGCACAGATTACTTTTGTAATACTGTATTTGACCCGGTCTTTGTACATTTTGACTGTATAGAAACGTAATTCTCGTCAGTTGTGTGAAATAAGACCTGCAAACAGGCATTGTGGCATAGAATTGTCAAATTGGTTTAATTCACCGTCCGAATTGTTACAGATTACTTTTGTAATCTACGTACAAAGACCGGGTTTTGACCGTATAGAAACGTAATTCTTGCCATTGTAAGAATGAGATGTGTACCTGCAACTTGTACTTTTTGTTATTTTACCTCTTTTCTTATCATTTTATTTAATTTTATTTGTTATTTACTGTTTTATTGTGTCTTGCCGCTGTTAATGTTGATGTAAAGCATTTTGAATTACCTTGTGTTGAATTTTGCTATACAAATAAACTTGCCTTGCCTAAAATAAAGTAAAAAAAATGAAATTTGATGAATTAAATCCCCATTAATCTGGCCGGTTAATGCCTTTGCCAGATGTGACAGTGACAGATGACCCACTCATGGAGTTATTGGCCTCTAATGATCCTGACTGATGCTAAACATCACTGCGAATTACAGTACATGTCTTGACTGTGTCTTTTTAACTTACGAGGAAGGGCGGTGCACACAGTTACGGATTTGCTGCGAGCCCCGTCCCCTTTAGCGGTGTAAGCACCCACCGACACGGAGTAGGCGGTGTCCGCCTTCAGCTCTCCGAGCAACACCTCCTGCAGGACGACAAAAAGCCCCATCAGCTGCAGAAGTCTAGTCTTTTTAAGTTCAGTAGAAACATTCTTGGATTTGGTTAAAAAGAGAAAAAAGGAGAAATTCAAGTGCAGTGACCGAGGACACAAAATTATCTGTAATTGCTATCCAGCTAATAACTTTCTAGGGAATCATATAATGCCCTTCGAGCGTCTCTTTTCATCGTTTCTTTCTCATAAAGCTCAAGCATTCAGGAGATTTTCTAACATGCAATATTAAATGTTCGTGTCCTAATAAAACCCAAGTTCTGGAATATTGAATTAAATTAAATTAAATTAAAAAGAGCTTAAATTCAAACATTCTCACCAGAAAAATATATTTAAAACCGCAGTGGAAATAAAATCCCCATGAAACTCAACACTGTACTTGTTTCTTGGCCTCTAGATAATTCATATAAACTGCAATATTCATAAATGACTCTTTTTTTATCTGGACTATTTTGAGGTTTTTTGTTGTTGTAGAATCAGAAGCATAAACTCAAGAAATTGGCTTTTTATTGAAGGGAAAACTCTCATTTCTGCCAAGATTCAAATTATGATTTGATATCATTACTATCAAAGAATACATGGTCAAAATAACTCCCATATATACTCACATATTCCACCGAGTCACCAAATTCCCACTAAATGAGGAAGCAGTAGAGAAGAAGAAAGCAAGAGAAAAGACATCATTCCGACTCGTTGTTTTTGGCATCAAGTAAAATCCACAACCCTAACTGACATAGATGAATTAGGTTTATTTAATAAAAGACTTCAAGATAATAAGAAACAAAGAACATTTGATCTACATAGCACTTATCACTGATAAAAACATTTTTCTTTTCTGCATGATTGACAGTAAAGTTGAGGAAACGTTCTGTTCAAAGTCAGTTGGGATTCCCAATTTTCTTTTCATTTGTAAAATATGAGAATATTCGGATATTGGAAAGGAAGTTTTTTTGGTATTACTTTCTTCAATATCAGAAATGTACATCCAGTAAGTCGACCGTGGTTTTAAACAGCTTGGAGAGGCTCCACATGATGGAGGTTTGGGCATTTAAAGCTTGTGACTGGTGAAGTGACATCATCCGAGTTAAGTGGAGGCACATCTTTAAATGCAAAAGGTCTCAAATGCGTGACTTCATGGGCAAATCAGGCCGACGGCAGACATCATAGCTCCCATGAAAGATACGGATTTATGTCTCAGAGACGAATGTGCTTTGGCACATGTGCAAATCAACCCCAGAACAGCGACAAAAGCTGTTGTAAAGATGCTGAAACTTGAAGAAAGTACCCTCGTCCCCAGGAAAATGTGGTCTGTATTGACATACAGGGTGGCCTGTACTGGGAACTCTCTCCCCCTCCACACATGCTATTCTTTGTTATGATGTTGGTAAATTGTTTGAGCATGTTGCTTTATTTGTGCTGAAGTGTTTTTTTGCACCTTCCTACTGTGTATTTATACGCAGTGTAAAGATGTCTTTTTTCCCTCCTCTTTCCAGGTGTTTCCAGGTCCTTTCTCAGCTAACTGCACCACTATACCCACGTCATATGTTGTCATCTGTTTTGTTTCTGTTGTTCCCTTGATTTGCTGTACTGGAATGTAATTTTGTTGTGTCGGGACGCTGGCTCAATGACAAATAAAGTTATTTCAATTTCAATTAAAGCTGCAAGCAGCGATGAACGGGCCCTCGCACCCTTGTGCACGTTCAGGCGTGCTGCAGTGGAAGCGCTTGTATGATTTGCATGTAGATTCTTAGGCCTGGACATTTAGCGGATGACACCACCCACGACTCTCTATATCAAACCATTCAAAAGTTATGGCAGAAAGTAGGAACTATCAGATATAGACCAATCAGATGAAGGGGCGGGGCTAATTTGCAGCAATTATGTTCAAGGACTCAAAACTGATTCCGATGACACCACCCACGAGTCTTTATGTCAAACCATTCAAAAATTATGGCAGAAAATAGGAAATATCACATATCAACCAATCAGAAGAAGGGGTGAGGCTAATTTGCACCAATTAAGGTGAAGAAGTCAAAACCGAGTCCGATGACACCACCCACGACTCTCTATGTCATACTATTCAAAAGTTATAGCAGAAAATAGGATCTATCAAATATCGACCAATCAGAAAAGGGGCAGGGCTAATTCAGGCCAATGAAGGTCAAGTACTCAATACCGAGTCCGATGGCAACACCCACATGTCTTTATGTCAAACCATACAAATGTTATGGCAGAAAGTAGGAACTATCAAATATGGACCAATCAGATGAAGGGGGGGCGCGCTTTTTAGCGTCTATCGTCACCACAGTAACGCTTTTCACTGAGAAAAGTAATGCCCATCGTCGCAGGATTGAGACGCACATTTTGATGTATAACACACCTGGGTGTACGTTATGGTTTGGGCCGCATTAATGGCCGAAGACATGGCATAAATTGCACCAAAATTACATGATTGATTCAAAATGGCCGACTTCCTGTTTGGTTTCGGCCATGGCGCCAAGAGACTTTTCTTTAAGTTGCGACATGATACAGGTGTGTACCGATGTTCGTGCATGTACGTCAAACCGTATTGTGGGGCTTGAGGCACGAAGTTTTCTAGGGGGCGCTGTAATATGTAATATAAATATCAAATTCTTCGCCAGGCCTGGCTTGCGTGCAAAATTTGGTGACTTTTGGAGCACGTTTAGGGGGGGGAAAAGGCCCTCATTTCATCGGAAGAAAAACGAGGAAAATAAAAACGAGAAAAAAAAAAAACTCCTACAGATACAATAGTGCTCGGGCCCTCATAAGTTGAAAGGTCACACAGCAATGGGAAAGCTGTCGCTCCAAAACCACTTGGAGGGACAAAGGCCAAAGTGCTGTGGTCCTGCAGGGGTGGGGGAATAGTGGTAATCTCACAAAATAAAGAGCATCACGAGGAAAGAGAAGTATGCAGATTTCTGGTGATTTGAAGCAAATCTCCAGAAATCATCTAAAAAGCTAAAACTTGGGAGTGGATGTCGTCCAAATGACAATAACCACAAGTTTACCCACAAATTAGCTGAAAAGCAGCTTAAAGACAAGAAAATGAAGGTATCGGACTCGCCATCACAAGGTCCTGACCACAGTCTTTTACAAACTTTGAAGGCCCACAAAGTTGACTAAGCTCCACCAGTTCTGTCAGGAGGAATGGCCCAAAATCCCCCGAAAGATATTGTGGGAAGTTTGTGGAAGGCGAACCAACAACGTTTGAGCCAAACAAAACAGTTAAAGGCCAAATCTAGCAAACAATAACCGAGTGTTTGAAAGTCATGAAAGATTCTCTCAAAAAATACCCTTCTCTCTTTATTCTGACATTTTAAAAGTACAGAAAAAAAGAGGATCTTAACTGTTTGTTTCCTCAACTCTACTGTCAGACATGAGAAAATAAAAGTTGATACATAAACGTCTTTTGGCAACTGCAGACAATCACAGGTTTTAACAAGCTGAAAGATGAAGTGCAGTAATAAACTATTTATTTCTAGGTTTGTTAAAACGTTTGAGGATACCTAGTAAACCAGCAGCATGTGCAACATGAGTCCAGCTGCTTTTTAAGCATTATAATTGGGAAATGTTCCGGGCTGGCTCTGGAGGTTTGGCAGAAGTTCGAAAACATAAATATATGAAACTTCTTTTTTTTATATACTTATTTTTTGCAGAAAGCCTTGGATGTTCAGGGGGGTGGGGGGTATGTGGTTGAGGGCAGATATACTGTATGTGCTATGATGCGCTGAATGCCTGCGCGAGACCAAACAAGGTCCGAGTGAGACAACGAACAAGCATAAAGAAGAAGGGCAAAGTAACTTTTATGGATAAAAAGCAATAAAACCCTCTCTTCTAGGAATAAATGTGATGGGGAAGGAGTTCATTTCCAACCTGTTATGACTCAGTTTAAAGCGCTGCTGCATAAATGAACTCTCTTCCCTTTAACAGCTGAAGCTGAACTTTGGAGCTGGATGTTTCCCGAAGTAGAACAAAAAAAAAAAATCCAGATAAATTGATAACTCAGCTATCCACCTAATTCCACCAGCCCTAAAAATGTTGCGTATCATAACTTTAACGGGCAGGTATTGAACTCATCAAATGTATAAATATACATATCATGTTGTGATAGCGGTAGAAACAGATTGCTTCAACGACTAAAGCATTTAAAAGCATGAAGAAAAGCTAATGATAATATCAAGGACGGTAAAACTCAGACTGTGTACAAAAAAAGTTCATAGTAGGGCTGGGCGATATATCGAGATTTTAATATATATCGATATATTTTCAAACACGATATGGTACGAGACAATATCGTTTATATCGATTTAAAAATTTTTTTTTTTTTTCTTTTTTTTTTTAACATTTTTTTTTAATGATTTTGATATAGCTTATTTTGTGACAAATTGACTTGAATGTTTTATTTGAGATTTGCACAAATGTTTTGTTATTTGCACAACTGTCAACCTCAGTGGAAAAGTCTGCCTGTTACTGTCTACATTGTATTAATTGCACAGTGTATTTTAATTTAATTGTTATGCAGGAAAGGGATATTTGTTTTATTTTATTCAAGAAGCATTTTTATTCTATATATGCAGGCAGTTTATTTTTATTTCATTTGTTTTATACATTTTGATATTGTGCAGACCTCTGTTAACAAAGGTAGGCTACTTGTGTGACATTTGGCACGAGGCTTTGTATTAAAACTGACTTTTTTTAAGGGTTTGCCTCAGAAAAAATGAAGCTAACAGAGATGCTATGCTATAATGCTTTGGGGGAAACCCCAATTAAGGCACAGAAAAAATATCGAGATATATATCGAGTATCGCCATTTAGCTAGAAAATATCGAGATATGACTTTTGGTCCATATCGCCCAGCCCTAGGTCATAGGAAATAGTGTTATGGCTCTTCTTTGGTTTTCATAAATTAGGCATGTTTTCTTACCTGTGAGTCGTCAATGAGGATGTCCTTGATGAAGGGCTGACCCTGCGGTTCCCCGTAGTTCATCCTCACATAGTGGACTTGGTATCCCCGGACCTGACCATGCTGCCGGTCGGGAGCCGGCGCTCGCCACGTCACCCTAACGGCCGAGGCGTTCACAGTCTCCGCCTCGACAGCTCGCGGAGGACCACTTGGAACTAAAGAATGTATTTTGGGATAGAGGTCAAGGATGACAGAAGATGGGCACTCAAAAACTCTCAAGTAATGGCTTTCACGTTAATCAATGCTTTTCTATTTAAAAAAAAAATAAAAAAATGAAGCGGGCAGATAAAAAAATAGTACCCAATAGCTACAAAAAAAAAAGAAAAAGGTAAAAATACAACCTTCAAAAAAGTATTTAACTGCTTTGATGTCTGGGAAAAAGTCAAAACAGTTCACAATGAGAGTGCTTGAGGAAAAACATGGAGGAAAAAAGCGGTGAAGTTTTGGAGGCAAATGTAGAGAACGATAAGAATGGCAGATAGCAAAGTGTTTGTTGCCGGGGGCAGAGACATAGTGGCAGGCGGTCAAAGAGAAAACGCTGTTATCGAAAAAAAAGCACCTCTCTCTTGTGCTGCCAAGAAGTACTACTCTCCAAAAAAAAAGGCAAAAATATTATCTATATTTATATAAAAAGGAACAAAACCTCCAGCACTGTAAAGAGTGGTGGAGTCAGAAAAATGTCTTTGTGAATTCACCGGCAAAAAAGGTTGCAGTTTGAGCATGAAAAATACGACAATATATTAAAAAACTGGTCAAGGAAGAATTAAATCGACTGAATTAAAAGGAGATAATAAATGTCAGAATATCTGTAAATGACTCGGAGAGGATTTGAAAAGGACAGTTGGTCAGGAAGGAAAGTTCGGGTGAAGGAACACTGGAAGTGGAACTTGTCTTGTTATAGTTAGTGGGGGGTATTGTGGTTATTATACAAGAAATGTACATCCATCATCCAAAAATGAAGATATTTTAGAAGAGGGGAAAGAGTTGCAGTGAAAAAAATAGGTTAAATATGACTGCTGGAGGGGAAAAAAGGTTGTTGTTGACAGGAGAAAGCAGCGGTGAGGGAAACGCAGGAGAAGAGCTCCAGATGTTGAAGGATTCTGGTGATTATGAAGGGAAAAAGAGGGGTTTCTGAAACTGGAGGGTCTGACAGAGGGTCTTTTAATGCATCATCCATTTTAACTTCAGCTCAAGGGAAGACGAGACGCTTTTACAGGCCAGCAAACGAGCTTCTTGTTAGTTAGGTGCCGTGTTAGTTAGTGAGAGCTGCAATGGTTAGTGGGCCTAACCATCCCGATTTGAGGTTTTACATTTTTCATAATTTTTTGGAACATACCATCTTCCTCTGTGCGGATAAGCAGCTGTAAACTTTCCGGTCCGTCCCCAGCCTCCGTGCAAGCCCGCACCGTTATGCCATACTCAGTCCATTTCTCAAGGTTTTCCAGGAGATACGGAGAACTTCCCGGTGGAATTCCATCGATTCGTTTGGATGTTTTGTTGCCCTCTGTTGTGGAGTACTGGATGGCGTATCCGCTTATGACGCCATTGTGAAACTCCAGGAGAGGTGGGGCCCAACTTACCAGGATGCTGGTGGAACTGGGACTGGTGCACGTGATGTCCTGGGGAGGTGCTGAGGGGACTGATCGGCCAGTTTTGTAGGAGGCAGAGTAGGGGTTGTTTGGGTAAATGTCATTTGGTTGTGTGTGAAGTTTGTCATCAGTGTGTGAATAGGTGAGGAAATGAGGTGTGCCGTGAAGGAATGGGGATCGAATTGAGCGGATGAGAAACAGAGGACAAAAGACAAAGAAACATAAAATGAAAACAAAACACTGGAGAACAGAAGCTCTTACGAAAAAAAATGAGCCTGTGACTAGAATGTGAGACGGTCAAACGAAGATACTGAACGATGGGTGTCTTAACTGTTTGGCATAAATGTTTTGATCAATGAAAACGAGTGAGTGAATCAAAAGAAATGCAACACAAAAACACCGACTACAGCTTATACACACAAAATACCTGCCCATGACTTACTTGTCCTCACAGCCTACTGAAGCCTCTGTGATCCATGTTGGACTTCTCATGTCTATCTGCAAACCTTCGGCTTCTTACCTTGTTTTGTCAATCTCTCAATCTCTCACACACCTCAGATTGATAGCCAACAAATACATTTCATAGCTATCAATAATGACGCAACTCTTGGCAGTATTCAGCCACAACATTAAAACTACAGACGGGCCAAGTGAAAGTCATTGATTAGATTATTACAAGGCGTTCTGCTATGAAATCTTGGTTTCTGACAATCATATGTATAGCCCTTCAACAAGAACGACCCAATTACTCCTTCCCCAACCCCCTTGCTGTCACCGGTACGTGATCACAATGGGTAAAATCAAATTAAAGTTTCGATGTGAACCATTTGTTTCTTTAAGCAGGCTACTAATGACTAATTGGAACACGAGCTGGCATAATATAAACACAATTATATCAAATTAGATTGAATGAAGTTGGCTTGTTTGTTAATAGACTGAAGCTCTTTTTTTCCAAGAGTCTTGACATAATCTCTCATATGAATTCTTTTTGTGACTGAACTGAACTTCATAGAAAACATGGACAAGTGTTGACGTCTACATCTTTATTCCTCTTTATGCCTTTATTTATGCCTCTTTCCAGCAACCTCCTCTAGCTCCTCTGGTGGAAACCCAAAGTGTTTCCAAGCCAGCCACGACATGCATTCCTTCCAGCGTCCCCTGTTGGACATAACCAAATTATCTCCTTTGGGAGATGTACAGGAGGCCAAACCGGATGCCCAAACCACTCCAACTGGCTCCTTTCGATGTGGAGGAGCAGTGGCTCTACTCTGAGTCTCTCCTGAATGGCAGAGCATCTCACGCCATCTCTAAGGGTGTTTTCACACTGTCAGTATTAAGGTTGGCCCATGGGAACTCTGGGCATGACTGCGATTCATTAAGGTCAATGGGAACGCAGCAGCTTCACTCAAAACAAGCGTAAAAAGGCCTCTTTGAAGAGGTGGTCTTGCTATCTGCTGTCATGGTTTCTCAGTTTGATTTGTTTTTTTACTTGTTAACTCACTCTCCTGTCATTCCAGACCCTGCCACCCTCATCAGCCAGAAATCCACTAATTCCCTTCACCTGTGCTTCCCCTGCCCAGCTCCACACCTGGTTTCCCTCATCAGCAGTTCCCCTCATATACCGGCCCATTTCCACCTTCTAGTTTGCCAGATTGTCGAGTGTTTGTGCCTCACTTTCCAGCGTTCCCGATTTTTGATCAGTTTTCTGCCTGCCTGCCTGTCTGCGACCCTGCCTGATTCCGGTTTTTGGATTTTTGCCTACCCCCTTGGATTGTTTGCCTGATCTGCCTGACTACCCGGTTTTGACCCCTGCCTGCCTTTGACCCTGATTAAAGCCTCTTGGACTCTGATTGTGTTTGGTGTCGTGCATTTGGGTTCTCTGTCTTTGAGCCGTGACAGTACAATCTGGCCAAAAGCATGAACCCAGCCGACCCAAATCCAGATCCAGTACAGCACGCGCTGTCTTCTCAGGCTGCTGCTATTCAGCGTCATGAGGAGGAACTCTCCAATGTTGCCGGAGGACTTCAGGAGTTTGCCGCTCGTCAGGACCGGTGTTTAGACGCCATCCGGGAGCAGATGAACCAGCTTTTCTCTTCGATCCGACCTCCAGCACCTGAGGCTCGGCTTCCGCCTCCAGAGCGGTACTCCGGTGAGCCACGAACATGCCGGCCGTTCCTCACTCAATGCTCTCTCCTCTTCGAGCTCCAGCCGTCTTCCTATCCGTCGGAGAGGGCCCGGGTGGCCTTCATCATTTCCCAGCTCACAGGGAGAGCCAGGGACTGGGGAACCGCGGAGTGGGAGAGGCAATCCCCGATCTGTTCCTCAGTGAAACTTTTTTCAGACGAGCTGAAGAAGGTTTTTGATCACGTTACACCGGGGAGAGAGGCGGCTCGTGGTCTCCTCACCCTGGCTCAGGGGGGACGAAGTGTGGCCGATTATTCCATTGAGTTTCGCACGGTGGCAGCTGAAAGTAAGTGGAATGCTGATTCACTCTATGATGCGTTTTATCATGGTCTCTCTGATTCAATTAAAGATGAGCTGGCAGCCAGAGATCCGCCCATCGGCCTGGATGCCCTGATCGCTCTCGCCATTCGGGTGGATGGACGCCTCAGAGAAAGGAAGAGGGAGAGAGCCCAGTCCGTCGTACTCCGGGGGTTCCCTCACCTACCGGCCGCGGTTCCGGTCTCAGCTCCCCCGTCCGCTTCTAATGATTATCCGGAGCCCATGCAGTTGGGGCGGACTCATCTCTCCTTGGCAGAACGCCAGCGCCGCCTGCGGGAAAACAGGTGCATGTACTGTGGCCAGGTTGGACATTTTGTGGCTTCCTGCCAGGTAAAAGGGCAGGCTCACCAGTAATTCCGGGGGTGCTGGTGAGCCGGATCTTTGAGTCAGAAATGCCCTCTCGCCCTTTGGTCTTTGGAAGATTGACTGTAACTGGTCAGACTCATGTGGTGACGGTCTTCATCGACTCTGGTGCCGACGCCAATTTTATGGATAGTTCCTTGGCAGCCCAATTGGGAATCAAGCGGGAGCTCCTATCCAAGCCTGTCCCGGCCAACGCAATTGATGGGCGTCGGCTCTGCTCCGTAACTCACCGCACGGCTCCGGTTCACCTTGGCATGTCAGGTAACCATCATGAAACACTTACATTTCACTTAATTCATGCACCCAGTTTACCTGTCATATTGGGTTATCCCTGGCTGAAACAACACAACCCTCACATAAACTGGTCTTCAGGGATCATTTCTCAGTGGAGCTCTCATTGCCATGCTGTCTGCCTCAGATCTGCTCTGCCTGTCACTCCCTGTAACTCCCCTTCATCTGAGTTTCCAGATTTGTCTGAGGTTCCTCCAGAGTACATGGACCTCAAGGAGGTGTTTAACAAGGCTCGTGCCTCCTCCTTGCCCCCGCATCGGCCCTACGATTGCGCAATCGACCTCCTGCCTGGCACTTCTCCACCCAGGGGCCGTATCTTCTCCCTGTCCGCTCCAGAAACCAGGGCCATGGAGAAGTACATCAATGACTCGTTGGCAGCAGGCCTCATCCGTCCATCTTCATCTCCTGCTGGGGCCGGATTCTTCTTTGTGGATAAGAAGGACAGGACGCTGCGCCCCTGCATTGATTATCGTGGTCTGAACAACATTACTGTGAAGAATAGGTACCCCCTCCCACTCATCTCCTCTGCTTTTGAGCTGTTGCAGGGTGCCACGGTGTTTACCAAGCTGGACCTCAGGAATGCGTATCACCTGGTACGCATTAGGGAGGGTGACGAGTGGAAGACGGCGTTCAACACTCCCCAGGGCCACTACGAGTATTTGGTCATGCCATTCGGGCTCACTAATGCTCCTGCGGTTTTTCAGGCTCTGGTTAACGACGTCCTCAGGGACTTGCTCAATACCTGTGTTTTTGTTTATCTGGATGATATCCTCGTCTTTTCCAAGTCCAGGGAGGAGCATGTTCAGCATGTGCGAGGTGTCCTCCGCAGGCTCCTGGAGAATCACCTGTTCGTGAAAGCCGAAAAGTGCAAGTTTCACGCATCGGAGGTTTCATTCCTGGGCTCCATTATCAAGGAGGGGGGCCTCCAGATGGATCCTGCCAAGGTAAAGGCTGTTCGGGATTGGGCCTCTCCTTCCTCCCGGAAGGAACTGCAACGCTTCTTGGGCTTCGCCAATTTTTACCGGCGGTTCATAAGAAATTACAGCGCTGTGGCAGCCCCCCTCACAGCTCTCACTTCCATCAACTCCCCTTTTGTGTGGTCCCCCGAGGCGGAGAGGTCATTCGGTGAGTTGAAAGTTTTGTTCACCTCTGCTCCTATACTCACCCTCCCGGATCCCTCACTTCAGTTTCTGGTAGAAGTGGATGCATCTGATTCTGGTGTGGGGGCTGTCCTCTCTCAGCGGTCTGCTAGGGATCATAAACTTCACCCTTGTGCCTTTTTTTCGCGCAAGTTGTCTTCCGCAGAGAGGAATTACGACATCGGCAACCGTGAGTTACTAGCCGTCAAGCTGGCTTTGGAGGAGTGGCGGCATTGGCTGGAGGGGGCGGAGCTGCCGTTTGTCGTATGGACCGACCACAAAAACTTAGAGTACCTCCGTTCTGCCAAGAGACTGAACTCCCGCCAGGCCAGGTGGGCGTTGTTTTTCAATCGGTTCAATTTCACTCTCTCTTACCGCCCAGGGTCCAAGAACACAAAGGCCGATGCCCTGTCCCGCCAGTTCCAGGTCATGGAGCCCCAGGCCGCACCTGAGGGGATCCTTCCGTCTGCCTGCGTGGTTGGTGCCATTACTTGGCCTGTGGAGGACAAGGTCAAACAGGCAAGCTCTCAGTTTCCTGCCCCCAGTAATTGCCCCAATAACCTCCTCTTTGTGCCTGCCAGCCTTCGCTCTGAGGTTCTTCAGTGGGGCCATTCTTCACCCCTGGCCTGTCACCCCGGTGTCGCCCGCACCCTGGTGTTCCTTAAGCAACGGTTCTGGTGGGCTTCCATGGAGAAGGATACCAGAGAGTTTGTCGCTGCCTGTCAGGTCTGCTCCCAGAATAAGAGTCTTCGGCAGGCTCCTGCCGGCCTCTTACTTCCTCTACAAGTTCCTCATCGGCCTTGGTCCCACATCTCCCTGGATTTTGTCACCGGGCTTCCTCCCTCAGATGGTAACACTGTAATACTCACTGTGGTTGACCGTTTCTCCAAAACTGCTCACTTCATTCCATTACCCAAGCTACCATCTGCCAAACAAACTGCTGAACTGATGCTTCATCATGTGTTCCGTCTTCATGGCCTCCCCAGGGACATTGTCTCTGACCGGGGGCCCCAATTTACCTCTTGTTTTTGGCGTGAGTTTTGCAGGCTCTTGGGTGCCTCCGTCAGCCTCTCTTCAGGCTTCCACCCTCAGTCCAATGGCCAGACGGAGAGGATGAATCAGGAGATGGAGACGGCCCTGCGTTGCCTCACGTCCCGCAACCCCTCATCCTGGTCCAAGCAGCTGTTGTGGGTGGAATACGCCCACAATACCCTTCCCAGCACTGCTACTGGACTCTCACCTTTCCAGTGTTCCCGGGGATATCAGCCTCCGCTTTTCCCGACTCAGGAGGGAGAAATCAGAGTCCCATCTGTCCAGGCCTTTATTCGCAGGTGTCGGCGAACCTGGCTGCAGGCCCGCTCCACACTGCTTCGCACCTCTGACCGGTACCGTAAGGATGCTAACCGGCGTCGCGTCCCAGCCCCCCAGTACGCCCCTGGTCAGAAGGTCTGGCTTTCTACCCGGGACTTGCCATTAAGGGTGGAATCCAAAAAGCTAGCGCCCCGCTTTGTGGGTCCCTTCCCCATATCAAAGGTTATCAACCCAGCAGCCGTTCGACTACGCCTCCCTCGTTCCATGAGGGTTCATCCCACATTCCACGTTTCTCGCCTCAAGCCTGTCAAGGAGAGTCCCCTTCAACCCGCCTCCAGGCCCCCGCCGCCCCCCCGGCTCATTGGGGGTGGTCCTGTTTACACGGTGCGGCGCCTCCTTCGGTCCCGTCGCCGTGGGAGGGGCTATCAGTATCTGGTGGACTGGGAGGGCTACGGCCCTGAGGAGCGCTGCTGGGTTCCTACACAGAGGATCTTGGATCCCACTCTCATCCGGGACTTCCGCCGTGCTCATCCCGACCAGCCTGGTGGGACGTCGGGAGCCGTCCCTTGAGGGGGAGGTTCTGTCATGGTTTCTCAGTTTGATTTGTTTTTTTACTTGTTAACTCACTCTCCTGTCATTCCAGACCCTGCCACCCTCATCAGCCAGAAATCCACTAATTCCCTTCACCTGTGCTTCCCCTGCCCAGCTCCACACCTGGTTTCCCTCATCAGCAGTTCCCCTCATATACCGGCCCATTTCCACCTTCTAGTTTGCCAGATTGTCGAGTGTTTGTGCCTCACTTTCCAGCGTTCCCGATTTTTGATCAGTTTTCTGCCTGCCTGCCTGTCTGCGACCCTGCCTGATTCCGGTTTTTGGATTTTTGCCTACCCCCTTGGATTGTTTGCCTGATCTGCCTGACTACCCGGTTTTGACCCCTGCCTGCCTTTGACCCTGATTAAAGCCTCTTGGACTCTGATTGTGTTTGGTGTCGTGCATTTGGGTTCTCTGTCTTTGAGCCGTGACATCTGCGAAGTCTTATGTGTTCTGTTAGGGGCTTAAAAGCTCCGGGACCTCGATATGATCCAGTCCGCTGGGTCCACTCCACATGTTTGAGCTAAAAAGACTACAATAGAGAGCTGGGTAGTGTTTTGTGGGTTGTTAGGGACCACATAATCAAACATGGCAAAGCGATAACAACCTGGACAAATGACTTCCAGGCACAGTTGCAATCAAAGTGCAAACTATATAGTTTGTAAATCAAGTGTGAATTTGATCAGTTTGTCTAGAGCAGGGGTCGGCAACCCGCGGCTCCAGAGCTGCATGCGGCTCTTTAGCGCCGCCCTAGTGGCTTCTGGAGCTTTTTCAAAAATGTTTGACCTTTTTTTCCTTTATTCTTTTTTTTTTTTCCTTTTTTTCTCTTTTTTTTCTTCTTCTTTTCCTTTTTTCATTTTTCTTCTTTTTTCCTTTTTTTCTCTCTTTTCTTCCTTTTTCTTTTCCTTTTTAATTTCAACATTTCGACTTTTTTCTAGAATTTTTTTTCTCAAGATTGTACTTCAACATTAATCTTGACATTTCGACTTTTTTCTTGAAATTTCAACTTTTTTCCCGAAATTTCGACTTTTTTCCCAAAATTTTGACTTTTTTTCTATACATTTTGACTTTTTTCTCGACATTTCGACTTTTTTCTCAAGATTGTACTTCAATATTAATCTTGACATTTCGACTTCTTTCTCGACATTTCAACTTTTTTCTCGACATTTCAACTTTTTTCCCGAAATTTCAACTTTTTTCCCAAAATTTTGACTTTTTTCTTTACATTTGGACTTTTTTCCTCAACATTTTGACTTTTTTCTCGACATTTCGACTTTTTTCTCAAGATTGTACTTCAATATTAATCTTGATATTTCGACTTCAACATTAATCTCGACATTTCTAATGTTTTTCTCGACATTTTAACTTTTTTCTCAACATTTCGACTTTTTTCTCAACCTTTTTGCCTTTTGCCATTTGTCTTCATTCTAAGGCTGATACAAGACTTTTCATTTTTTGCGGCTCCAGACATATTTGTTTTTTGTGTTTTTGGTCCAATATGGCTCTTCCAACATTTTGGGTTGCCGACCCCTGGTCTAGAGTGATACAAATAAGCAGCACAGTAAAACATTTACAACTCCGGGTCCAATCGTGAAGTTGGCTTTGCTCGGCACCTTTTTACGACCGAGAACCATGGTTTCAGATTTGGAGGTGTTGATTCACATCCGTGCTCCTATATACTTGACTGCAAACTATTCGAGTGTGAGGTGAAGCTGAACACCCGATGAAGCCAACAGGATCACATCATCTGCAAAAAGTGGATATTTAATCCCTTGCCCCTTGGCTGAGCCTAGAAAATTCTGCCCATAAAAATGATGACCAGAACCGGTGACAGCTTCCACTTGATTCAAATCCAACATTCTACTGGCAATGTGGCCCAAACTGTTGCTCCATTTGTACAGGAACTGAATGACAATGCAGCAACGCATTAGGGCATATGTTATGGCCTTTTTCACACATTGATACAATATCCTGCAGTCTTCATGAAATGTCACTGACATACTTTGGTCAGAAATACCACAGAGACATAGAACACCAGCTCTCTTTTCAACTAAGTTTTTGGCTCAGTCCATAACAGTCTGTTTTAGGGGGTGGAGTCAGCTAACTGACCTTCCTTCACCTCTTTTTTTGCAGCATTGAATTTTGATTTGTTAGCCCCTTTAAACACAAAAATGTATGTTGTCAAGCCCAGAAAAAGGTAATTTTTTTGGTAACATGTCCCTTTAATGTTGTGACTGGTTTGTTAGTGGCGTTGGTATATAAAAGATCTGAGAATGTATTTAAAGATGTATTTGTTGAAATATCAATCTTGAGGTCAGCTAAGGTCTGGATACCTGATGGGCCTTTTTTGACAATGCAACAAAGGCCTTCCATAACAAAATCAGTGAAATGGCTTTTGAGATTCTGAAATTTTTGTTCTCAAGATCTAGTAATTGATCGGATTTCTCTAGTTGCATTGTCAAAACTGAAACACGTTTCTCTCTTTCGCTCAAACAAACACACGCGCACACACACACTTTCACACTCAGCAGTGTGCGCTGGTAGACCTACGTGTCTGTGGAGTGTCAATCGACACTTCATTAGTATATGCCCCAATTCCATTTTTGCTCTTGGCGGCCAGTTGGAAGACGTAGTTGGAGAAGGGCTTCAGGTTCTTCAGAAGGTACGAGGTGGTCGGCTCAAAGCTGACTTTCCTCTGAAAAGACAGCATCAGGTAACATGTTGACATTCTCTTCTTTCTTCTCACACTTTCATCCACTCACACACCACCCTTCATATATCATCTTCTTTCCAAGGGACCATTGAAGCACTTGTCCAATGAAAAGTTTACGCTTTAAAAGGCCAGGTATGACCAGGAGAAGGCCGTCCATGGCCTAATTAGCTCACGGTTGGACTATTGCAACACACTTTTATGTAGGAGTCTCCCAGTCTTCTCTTAACGCCTTCTATTTGTGCAAAATGCTGCTGCCGTCTTTTGACCAACAATAACAGACGCGTGCACATCACTCCTGTTCTTAACACCCTTCATTGGCTTCCAGTCCTTTAAAGATTTGATTTTAAACTTTTGATGTCTGTTTTTAAAACTCTTAATCATCTCGCACCCTTGTATTTATCCCAGCTTTTAACTGTAATTCCGGTAGAGGGTTGAGTCCTGAGGTCAAAATATAAACACTGGGGTGAAAAACTGTTTTCAGGGCTGGTTTGGATGATTGTGTTTCAATTATTTTACTTGGAATTTAGGAATCGATTAAAGGGAGTAGCCATGACAACAGGAAAGTCATTTGCAAGGGGTGTGGCTGATTGAACCTTTAATGATCAACTAACACCTGGAGTAAGACGCCAAATCACGGCAACTTGAAGAGGAACAGTCAAGGACAGAAAATGGAGATTAACAAGGAGGAGGTGTATGACATTTTTCCTGTTGATTGCCATAAGGGGGGGAGAGATTATTGATGCAAAATGGATGAGCCGGCGCTGACGTGGAGACAGCAGGAGGACTGGGAATGCAGTGTTCAGTTTTTCGCCAAGACGTGGCTGCGGAAGCATGTCCCACACTCCGATGCTTCTCGATACGGATGTTGGACAACGCGAGCAGACGGCAGACTTTGGGCCGAACAGATGTGGGGGCGACGACAGCTGGTGGCGCTTGTTGACAGCGGATAGCATGGTTTTGGACATGCTGCTGGGAGGAGCCGCCGCCTCTGCAACCCTGGTGCCGAAATGACTTTCTGTCTGTGCTGTCCCCTGTGTCACCTGCATTACCTGCCAATTCTGCATGTGACATCATCAGGACAGCCGTTCCTGGGTTACAGGCGCAACACAGCAGAGAGTCCAACAGCAGACGTCCATCAAGCCACTCTCTAGTCTCCTTCCCAGTTTGTCATCTCATGTTTATTTCAAATGTCATGCATATGTTTTTATATTATTATTATTATTATTATTATTATTATTATGATTATTAACTTATCTATATCTTACACTGCAACAATCCAATTACCCTTTTTGATGAAGTCATTCATTCTTTTATAAATCCATCCTCACCTCTTCTGTGTCGTTAACCCTTCGGTAAACCAGTTCGTACCCAGCGATCTGGCTGTCTGGGCCACCTTGGGTCGATGGTGCCACCCAGGTCAGCACGATACTGGTCTCAGACTTGGCTTCACCCTTAAACTCTGAAGGTTGGGATGGAACTGCAGAGCGGAGAAAAGACAAGACGACTTTAGAGAAAACACACCTTTTTTTCGAGATGCGCCCTTCTTAATAAGGCGAGTCGCCCTTATTAGGCATTCAAGCCTCAGCATTCTGTCCTTTTTAAAGAAAAGTACCACTAACACTTTCATCCAAACAGTAGGATTTGCTTTTGTTCTCCAGGCTGATGAAAACATGCATTTTCAGTGATACAGATGCAGAATCATCCCTCTCCAGTGTTGCTTTACCTCCAGTCTTGGCTATGATCTGCAGGTCCTGGGACAAAGGTCCATCTCCCACGGAGGTGAACGCCAGCACTCTGATATAGTAGGTCTTGTTGGGTGTCAAATCCTGAATGGTGATAAAGCTGGTGCCGCGCACCATCTGCTTCTCCCACTGAACAACACAGTCACACAACGCAGCGCATGTAAACGTCCACGTCGTCATGCACCGGTGAAAAGTAATGGCAGAGTAAAGGGAAGCCATACAGATTCAGATGCACACCTGGTTGACTGGCAGCGTGCTATCTGAGGTGTAGTAGACTCTATAACCAACAACCTGACCGTTAGGTTCCTCGGGTTCATCCCAGTGTATCATCGCTGTGGTGGCACTCAGCATCCGCCCGATGACCTGCAGAAAGAGGAGAATAAACCCGAGTGACTCAACGCAGCAGTTGAGAAGAGAGTCGTATTGTGCAACAAACCAAATCTAAACTTCATTTCTGGAAACCAGATTTGATGTAACTCCTTAATCCTGTTTCATTTTTGGGAGTCAAATTATGGAATCAACTTAGTGATGAAGTGAAACTGTGTAAATCTCTGTTGAATTTTAAAAAAATATTGAAAAGTAAAATAATTAAGGATTACAATGCTAAATGATTGGAGTATAATTTGGTTAAGCAGAACAATTTAAAGGGAAATTTCTCTTTTTGTTTCTTTTTATTGCAGATAATCTGGGTTTTCTGTTGGAAAGTACAGGGTAGGCAAATATAAGCTTTGGCTTCAGCCTATTCCTTTTTCGGTTACAGAGTTTATTATTATTTTTTGTGTGAAACTGATGAGTGTAAACTTGTATGAAAGTGTTTTGTCATTTACACACACACACACACACACACACACACACACACACACACACACACACACACACACACACACACACACACACACACACACACACACACACACACACACACACACACACACACACACACACACACACACAGTTTGAATTGCAAATAATGTAATGTAACCGAAATAAACAATTAATTCATTCATTCATTCAATCTACTTTGTCAAATTTGGAGGGCGTCCTCCTGACCTGTCGGGGGGGCGACGAGGGGGCCTGCTCGGCCGTGCGAGCCTCCACCGCCTCGCTGGAGGGGCCCTGGCCGATGGTGTTGACAGCTGCCACCCGAAAGTCGTAGTGGGAGTACGGGCTGAGGCCGCCCACGCTGTAGCGCGTCGTGGCAATGCCATCAATCTCCTTATAGGGGTCCTCCGAGCCCTTGGCACGATGCTGCAAGAAGGAAGAGACGGTGAGGGAACAGAACGGGAGCACATGCAGAAATAAATCAGCTCCCTCCCCTTAAATTTAAACATAAAATTCTACGACGTCTTACTCCAATTAAAACTAGAAGTGGAGGTTTTTTTTTTTTTTTTTAAAGACGGTTTTTAACAGTTTTTATAGTTCATTGCTACATTTAATTCACTAGAGAGCAGTCACAGGACACCAGATTTTATCTGAGCCAGCTGAGAAACTTTATTACCGCCAGGAGAGACAAGAGCCTCTTTCTTTTTACAACCCTACTTAGTGACTACAGTAAGTCTGTTAATAACAGTTTATGTTGATATAAAATTCCAGCGCTTTACCCATCTTAAGTTTGGCGTCTCAGAATCGTGCGTGCGCCTAAGGTGGTGTGTGACTGCGAAGCGTGTGCCTCTTTATGTGTTTGTTGCACACCTGTATGATGTAATAGGAGACGGGTTCAGGGTTCCCAGAGTCCCAGGTGAGGGTGATGCTCGTCGCCGTTCTCTCCGTCACCACGGGGATGCCGGGAGCCTTCGGCAGAGCTTAAGGGGAGAGAAAGGGAGCGACATCTCATCCATCAACCATTTAAAAATCAAAAGGGTAAATATAAACTAGACAAAATTCCCGGGAAATTTTGAAGTGCCACGGACTACTGCCGGATGATCGCGGGATGCACCCATGAAGGTCAAGGACTCGATACTTGGTCATTTGACACCACCCATGACTCTCTATGTCAAACCATTCAAAAGATATTGGACTATAACGTATCGGCCAATCAGAAGAAGGGGCGGGGCTAATTTGCACCAATGAGGGTCAGGGACTCGATACTTAGTCATTTGACACCACCGATGTGTCTGTATGTCAAACCATTCAAAAGATATTGGACTTTAACGTATCGGCCAATCAGAAGAAGGGGCGGGGCTAATTTGCACCAATGAGGGTCAGGGACTCGATACTTAGTCATTTGACACCACCCATGTCTCTGTATGTCAAACCATTCAAAAGATATTGGACTATAACGTATCGGCCAATCAGAAGAAGGGGCGGGGCTAATTTGCACCAATGAGGGTCAGGGACTCGATACTTAGTCATTTGACACCACCCATGTCTCTGTATGTCAAACCATTCAAAAGATATTGGACTATAACGTATCGGCCAATCAGAAGAAGGGGCGTGGCTAATTTGCACCAATGAGGGTCAGGGACTCGATACTTAGTCATTTGACACCACCCATGTCTCTGTATTTCAAACCATTCAAAAGATATTGGACTTTAACGTATCAGCCAATCAGAAGAAGGGGCGGGGCTAATTTGCACCAATGAGGGTCAGGGGCTCGATACTTAGTCATTTGACACCACCCATGTCTCTGTATGTCAAACCATTCAAAAGATATTGGACTTTAACGTATCAGCCAATCAGAAGAAGGGGCGGGGCTAATTTGCACCAATGAGTGTCAGGGGCTCGATACTTAGTCATTTGATACCACCCGTGAGTCTCTATGTCAAACCATTCAAAAGATATTGGACTATAACGTATCGGCCAATCAGAAGAAGGGGCGGGGCTAATATGTATATATAATATACAAATGTAAATATTTATATGTATAATAATAATAATAATATACATATATATCCCATGAACCTGTCCCCAGCAGGACTGGGGATCATGTAAGGTCAGGGTTCAGATTCCTCCATTATCCAAGGTAAAGTATTATGAAGTCTGCATTGAGTGGGTCATGTGACTAGTTCTGGGTCACATGACCCGGAAGTATGGTAGTGTATATTGTATTGGAATGACTCAGCTAGTTCTTCGGATTTGACAAGCCTCAAATAACTTCACCTTGTAATCAAACTGTAGCTCCTAGCAGAAAAACAAAGACATCGTGAGAGAGACAGAACCCGGAAGATTCTGACAATCTTAATTTTATTCAGATATTCCTTAAAATGTGTTAGTAACGGCAATTCGAAAACAAAAATGAGATTTTTTTGAAGAAAACGTTATTTATTATGGGAGTCAATGGAGAGAAAGACAGGATTTGGCATGGCTGTTAGTCTCCCCGTTCAAATTTTGTGCACACCACGCCTGTCAAAGTCACATTTTATGAATCACAAAACCTATGTCTATATTCTGACCAAAAATGATCTGTCTACCTTTTACGGTTTGGCCGTGAGGTCGAGTTACAAATAAAAATTATGATCATTTTTTTAAAGTCTCTCGCACTCTGATCAATTAGAACCGCACTGAAGATTTGACAAAAAAGTGATTTCCAGTCCTCGCTTGAGCGCTCATATCTTGAAAAGTGTACATTTTAGGAAAAAACAGTCCGGGGTTTAGAGAGAGAAGAGAAGTTTTCCTCCGTTTTGAAGTTTGAATGACCTTTCTACGTGCAAGTATGAGAAAGATAGGTGACTCAGAAAAAAGGTGATTTTTTTTTTTTTAACCTCATCCCACACACAGTGTGAAATGCTGCCCCATACAAATACATGGTCCCCATTAGTTTGGAAATTTGGAAATGTTTTTGCACTTCGTGCAAAAACTATTCGTGCCATCGTTCTGAAAATCCACAGGAATGTAGTTAAATTCAGGGCCTACAACTTTCTAAATCGGTTCATAATTTTTCGAGTAACGGTGTGCGAGTGGTGAGGCCCCAAAGTTGACGCAATGCGTTCCGGATGGGGCAAAAAGTGCACGTTTGTGCACGTTGCGCAAAAACGTGCACGCCAATCGCTAATAAAAGTCATACCAATCGATTCCCGATTAAGGCGCACGTTTCTACGTTTTTACTTTTTGCGTTTTCTCAAAGCTGCGGGACTAGTTACGCGCCGAAGTTTTTACGGAAGAATATGGAATAACTAGACCAAAATTCCCGGGAAATTTTGAAGTGCCACGGACTACTGCCGGATGATCGCGGGATGCACCCATGAAGGTCAAGGACTCGATACTTAGTCATTTGACACCACCCATGACTCTCTATGTCAAACCATTCAAAAGATATTGGACTATAACGTATCGGCCAATCAGAAGAAGGGGCGTGGCTAATTTGCACCAATGAGGGTCAGGGACTCGATACTTGGTCATTTGACACCACCCATGTCTCTGTATGTCAAACCATTCAAAAGATATTGGACAATAACGTATCGGCCAATCAGAAGAAGGGGCGTGGCTAATTTGCACCAATGAGGGTCAGGGACTCCATACTTAGTCATTTGACACCACCCATGTCTCTGTATGTCAAACCATTCAAAAGATATTGGACTTTAACGTATCAGCCAATCAGAAGAAGGGGCGGGGCTAATTTGCACCAATGAGGGTCAGGGACTCGATACTTAGTCATTTGACACCACCCATGTCTCTGTATGTCAAACCATTCAAAAGATATTGGACTTTAACGTATCAGCCAATCAGAAGAAGGGGCGTGGCTAATTTGCACCAATGAGGGTCAGGGACTCGATACTTAGTCATTTGACACCACCCATGTCTCTGTATGTCAAACCATTCAAAAGATATTGGACTATAACGTATCGGCCAATCAGAAGAAGGGGCGTGGCTAATTTGCACCAATGAGGGTCAGGGACTCGATACTTAGTCATTTGACACCACCCATGTCTCTGTATGTCAAACCATTCAAAAGATATTGGACTTTAACGTATCAGCCAATCAGAAGAAGGGGCGGGGCTAATTTGCACCAATGAGGGTCAGGGGCTCGATACTTAGTCATTTGATACCACCCGTGAGTCTCTATGTCAAACCATTCAAAAGATATTGGACTATAACGTATCGGCCAATCAGAAGAAGGGGCGGGGCTAATTTGCACCAATGAGGGTCAGGGGCTCGATACTTAGTCATTTGATACCACCCGTGAGTCTCTATGTCAAACCATTCAAAAGATATTGGACTATAACGTATCGGCCAATCAGAAGAAGGGGCGGGGCTAATATGTATATATAATATACAAATGTAAATATTTATATGTATAATAATAATAATATACATATATATCCCATGAACCTGTCCCCAGCAGGACTGGGGATCATGTAAGGTCAAAAGGTCAGGGTTCAGATTCCTCCATTATCCAAGGTAAAGTATTATGAAGTCTGCATTGAGTGGGTCATGTGACTAGTTCTGGGTCACATGACCCGGAAGTATGGTAGTGTATATTGTATTGGAATGACTCAGCTAGTTCTTCGGATTTGACAAGCCTCAAATAACTTCACCTTGTAAACAAACTGTAGCTCCTAGCAGAAAAACAAAGACATCGTGAGAGAGACAGAACCCGGAAGATTCTCACAATCTTAATTTTATTCAGATATTCCTTAAAATGTGTTAGTAACGGCAATTCGAAAACAAAAATGAGATTTTTTTGAAGAAATTTTTATTTAACATTGCAGTGAATGGAGAGAGAGACAGGAATTGGCATGGCTCTTAGTCTCCCCGTTTAAATTTTGTGCACACCACGCCTGTCAAAGTCACATTTTAAGAATACCAAAATGTATGTCTACATTCTGACCAAAAATTATCTGTCCAGCTTTTACGGTTCGGCCGTGAGGTCGAGTTACAAATAAAAATTATGGTCATTTTTTCAGGGTTCTGCTCACTCTGATCAATTAAAACCTCCACTCTAGATTTGAAAAAGGGGGTTTTTTAGTCCTCGCTTGAAGGCTCATATCTTGAAAAGTGTACATTTTAGGAAAAAACAGTCCGGGGTTCAGAGAGAGAAGAGAAGTTTTCCTCCGTTTTGAAGTTTGAATGACGTTTCTACGTGCAAGTATGAGAAAGATAGGTGACTCAGAAAAAAGGTGATTTTTTTTTTTTTTTAACCTTCACCGGACATTTTACACCCACAGTGTGAAATGCTGCCCCATACAAATACATGGGAAAATCTTCCCCATTAGTTTGGAAATTTGGAAATGTTTTTGCACTTCGTGCAAAAACTATTCGTGCCATCGTTCTGAAAATCCAGAGGACTGTAGTTAAATTCAGGGCCTACAACTTTCTAAATCGGTTCAGAATTTTTCGAGTAACGGTATGCGAGTGGTGAGGCCCCAAAGTTCACGCAATGCGTTCCGGATGGGGCAAAAAGTGCACGTTTGTGCACGTTGCGCAAAAACGTGCACGCCAATCGCTTATAAAAGTCATACCAATTGATTCCCGATTAAGTCGCACGTTTCTACGTTTTTACTTTTTGAGTTTTCTCAAAGCTGCGCAACTAGTTACGCGCCGAAGTTTATACGGAAGAATATGGAATAAATAATAAATAAATAACTAGACAAAATTCCCGGGAAATTTTGAAGTGCCACGGACTACTGCCGGATGATCGCGGGATGCACCCATGAAGGTCAAGGACTCGATACTTGGTCATTTGACACCACCCATGACTCTCTATGTCAAACCATTCAAAAGATATTGGACTATAACGTATCGGCCAATCAGAAGAAGGGGCGTGGCTAATTTGCACCAATGAGGGTCAGGGACTCGATACTTAGTCATTTGACACCACCCATGTCTCTGTATGTCAAACCATTCAAAAGATATTGGACTTTAACGTATCAGCCAATCAGAAGAAGGGGCGTGGCTAATTTGCACCAATGAGGGTCAGGGACTCGATACTTGGTCATTTGACACCACCCATGTCTCTGTATGTCAAACCATTCAAAAGATATTGGACTATAACGTATCGGCCAATCAGAAGAAGGGGCGTGGCTAATTTGCACCAATGAGGGTGAGGGACTCCATACTTAGTCATTTGACACCACCCATGTGTCTGTATGTCAAACCATTCAAAAGATATTGGACTTTAACGTATCAGCCAATCAGAAGAAGGGGCGGGGCTAATTTGCACCAATGAGGGTCAGGGACTCGATACTTAGTCATTTGACACCACCCATGTCTCTGTATGTCAAACCATTCAAAAGATATTGGACTTTAACGTATCAGCCAATCAGAAGAAGGGGCGTGGCTAATTTGCACCAATGAGGGTCAGGGACTCGATACTTAGTCATTTGACACCACCCATGTCTCTGTATGTCAAACCATTCAAAAGATATTGGACTTTAACGTATCAGCCAATCAGAAGAAGGGGCGGGGCTAATTTGCACCAATGAGTGTCAGGGGCTCGATACTTAGTCATTTGATACCACCCGTGAGTCTCTATGTCAAACCATTCAAAAGATATTGGACTATAACGTATCGGCCAATCACAAGAAGGGGCGGGGCTAATATGTATATATAATATACAAATGTAAATATTTATATGTATAATAATAATAATATACATATATATCCCATGAACCTGTCCCCAGCAGGACTGGGGATCATGTAAGGTCAAAAGGTCAGGGTTCAGATTCCTCCATTATCCAAGGTAAAGTATTATGAAGTCTGCATTGAGTGGGTCATGTGACTAGTTCTGGGTCACATGACCCGGAAGTATGGTAGTGTATATTGTATTGGAATGACTCAGCTAGTTCTTCGGATTTGACAAGCCTCAAATAACTTCACCTTGTAAACAAACTGTAGCTCCTAGCAGAAAAACAAAGACATCGTGAGAGAGACAGAACCCGGAAGATTCTGACAATCTTAATTTTATTCAGATATTCCTTAAAATGTGTTAGTAACGGCAATTCGAAAACAAAAATGAGATTTTTTTGAAGAAATTTTTATTTAACATTGCAGTGAATGGAGAGAGAGACAGGAATTGGCATGGCTCTTAGTCTCCCCGTTTAAATTTTGTGCACACCACGCCTGTCAAAGTCACATTTTAAGAATACCAAAATGTATGTCTACATTCTGACCAAAAATTATCTGTCCAGCTTTTACGGTTCGGCCGTGAGGTCGAGTTACAAATAAAAATTATGGTCATTTTTTCAAGGTTCTGCTCACTCTGATCAATTAAAACCTCCACTCTAGATTTGACAAAGAGTGATTTTCAGTCCTCGCTTGAGGGCTCATATCTTGAAAAGTGTACATTTTAGGAAAAAACAGTCCGGGGTTTAGAGAGAGAAGAGAAGTTTTCCTCCGTTTTGAAGTTTAAATGACGTTTCTACGTGCAAGTATGAGAAAGATAGGTGACTCCGAAAAAAGGTGATTTTTTTTTTTTTTTAACCTTCACCGGACATTTCACACCCACAGTGTGAAATGCTGCCCCATACAAATACATGGGAAAATCTTCCCCATTAGTTTGGAAATTTGGAAATGTTTTTGCACTTCGTGCAAAAACTATTCGTGCCATCGTTCTGAAAATCCACAAGACTGTAGTTAAATTCAGGGCCTACAACTTTCTAAATCGGTTCATAATTTTTCGAGTAACGGTGTGCGAGTAGTGAGGCCCCAAAGTTCACGCAATGCGTTCCGGATGGGGCAAAAAGCGCACGTTTGTGCACGTTGCGCAAAAACGTGCACGCCAATCGCTTATAAAAGTCATACCAATCGATTCCCGATTAAGTCGCACGTTTCTACGTTTTTACTTTTCGCGTTTTCTCAAAGCTCTGGGACTAGTTACGCGCCGAAGTTTATACGGAAGAATATGGAATAATAAATAAATAAATAATAAGCCTGAGCAATAGTATGAGTGCCTCGTGCTGCGCACGAGGCACTCCTCCTCCATTGAGCTTGCGCATCTCAATGGAGGAGGAGTGCCACGTGGCGCAGCCGTGGCACTAACTAGACCAAAATTCCCGGGAAATTTTGAAGTGCCACGGACTACTGCCGGATGATCGCGGGATGCACCCATGAAGGTCAAGGACTCGATACTTGGTCATATGACACCACCCATGACTCTCTATGTCAAACCATTCAAAAGATATTGGACTATAACGTATCGGCCAATCAGAAGAAGGGGCGTGGCTAATTTGCACCAATGAGGGTCAGGGACTCGATACTTGGTCATTTGACACCACCCATGTCTCTGTATGTCAAACCATTCAAAAGATATTGGACTATAACGTATCGGCCAATCAGAAGAAGGGGCGTGGCTAATTTGCACCAATGAGGGTCAGGGACTCCATACTTAGTCATTTGACACCACCCATGTCTCTGTATGTCAAACCATTCAAAAGATATTGGACTTTAACGTATCAGCCAATCAGAAGAAGTTGCGGGGCAAATTTGCACCAATGAGGGTCAGGGACTCGATACTTAGTCATTTGACACCACCCATGTCTCTGTATGTCAAACCATTCAAAAGATATTGGACTTTAACGTATCAGCCAATCAGAAGAAGGGGCGGGGCTAATTTGCACCAATGAGGGTCAGGGACTCGATACTTAGTCATTTGACACCACCCATGTCTCTGTATGTCAAACCATTCAAAAGATATTGGACTTTAACGTATCAGCCAATCAGAAGAAGGGGCGTGGCTAATTTGCACCAATGAGGGTCAGGGACTCGATACTTAGTCATTTGACACCACCCATGTCTCTGTATGTCAAACCATTCAAAAGATATTGGACTTTAACGTATCAGCCAATCAGAAGAAGGGGCGTGGCTAATTTGCACCAATGAGGGTCAGGGGCTCGATACTTAGTCATTTGATACCACCCGTGAGTCTCTATGTCAAACCATTCAAAAGATATTGGACTTTAACGTATCAGCCAATCAGAAGAAGGGGCGGGGCTAATTTGCACCAATGAGGGTCAGGGGCTCGATACTTAGTCATTTGATACCACCCGTGAGTCTCTATGTCAAACCATTCAAAAGATATTGGACTATAACGTATCGGCCAATCAGAAGAAGGGGCGGGGCTAATATGTATATATAATATACAAATGTAAATATTTATATGTATAATAATAATAATATACATATATATCCCATGAACCTGTCCCCAGCAGGACTGGGGATCATGTAAGGTCAAAAGGTCAGGGTTCAGATTCCTCCATTATCCAAGGTAAAGTATTATGAAGTCTGCATTGAGTGGGTCATGTGACTAGTTCTGGGTCACATGACCCGGAAGTATGGTAGTGTATATTGTATTGGAATGACTCAGCTAGTTCTTCGGATTTGACAAGCCTCAAATAACTTCACCTTGTAATCAAACTGTAGCTCCTAGCAGAAAAACAAAGACATCGTGAGAGAGACAGAACCCGGAAGATTCTGACAATCTTAATTTTATTCAGATATTCCTTAAAATGTGTTAGTAACGGCAATTCGAAAACAAAAATGAGATTTTTTTGAAGAAAACTTATTTTAACATTAGACTTAATGGAGACAGAGGCAGGATTTGGCGTGACTCTTGGCTCCCCCGTTCAAATTTTGTGCACACCACGCCTGTCAAAGTCACATTATTTGAATCTCAACATCTATGTCTACATTCTGACCAAAGATTATCTTTCTAGCTTTTACGGTTCGGCCGTGAGCTCAAGTTACAAATAAAAATTATGGTCATTTTTTCAAAGTCTCTCGCACTCTGATCAATTAGAACCGCACTGAAGATTTGACAAAAAAGTGATTTCCAGTCCTCGCTTGAGGGCTCATATCTTGAAAAGTGTACATTTTAGGAAAAAACAGTCTGGGGTTTAGAGAGAGAAGAGAAGTTTTCCTCCGTTTTGAAGTTTGAATGACGTTTCTACGTGCAAGTATGAGAAAGATAGGTGACTCAGAAAAAAGGTGATTTTTTTTTTTTTTAACCTTCACCGGACATTTTACACCCACAGTGTGAAATGCTGCCCCATACAAATACATGGGAAAATCTTCCCCATTAGTTTGGAAATTTGGAAATGTTTTTGCACTTCGTGCAAAAACTATTCGTGCCATCGTTCTGAAAATCCAGAGGACTGTAGTTAAATTCAGGGCCTACAACTTTCTAAATCGGTTCAGAATTTTTCGAGTAACGGTATGCGAGTGGTGAGGCCCCAAAGTTCACGCAATGCGTTCCGGATGGGGCAAAAAGTGCACGTTTGTGCACGTTGCGCAAAAACGTGCACGCCAATCGCTTATAAAAGTCATACCAATTGATTCCCGATTAAGTCGCACGTTTCTACGTTTTTACTTTTTGAGTTTTCTCAAAGCTGCGCAACTAGTTACGCGCCGAAGTTTATACGGAAGAATATGGAATAATAATAAATAAATACTAGACAAAATTCCCGGGAAATTTTGAAGTGCCACGGACTAGGACTCGATACAGATTCCAATGACACCACCCATGACTCTCTATGTCAAACCATTCAAAAGTTATTACAGAAAATATAGAACCGCTAACTGAACCGCTAACGGGATCGCTAACGGGATCGCTAACGGGACCGCTAACGGGACCGCTAACCGAGCCGCTAACGGGATCGCTAACCGAGCCGCTAACAACCGCTAACGGAACCGATAACGGGACCGCTAATGGGATCGCTAACGGAACCGCTAACGGGACCGCTAACGGGATCGCTAACGGGATCGCTAACGGGATCGCTAACGGGATCGCTAACGGGACCGCTAACCGAGCCGCTAATGGGATCGCTAACGGGACCGCTAACAACCGCTAACAGAACCGCTAACGTGACCGCTAACAGAACCGCTAACAGAACCGCTAACAGGATCGCTAACAACCGCTAACGGGACCGCTAATGGGATTGCTAACGGGACCGCTAACGGGGTCGCTAACTGGACCGCTAACGGGACCGCTAACGGGACCGCTAACCGAGCCGCTAACGGGATCGCTAACCGAGCCGCTATCAACCGCTAATGGAACCGCTAACGGGACCGCTAATGGGATCGCTAACGGAACCGCTAACGGGACCGCTAACGGGATCGCTAACGGGATCGCTAACGGGATCGCTAACGGGATCGCTAACGGGACCGCTAACCGAGCCGCTAATGGGATCGCTAACGGGACCGCTAACAACCGCTAACAGAATCGCTAACGGGACCGCTAACAGAACCGCTAACAGAACCGCTAACGGGATCGCTAACAACCGCTAGCGGAACCGCTAACGGGACCGCTAATGGGATTGCTAACGGGACCGCTAACGGGGTCGCTAACTGGACCGCTAACGGGATCGCTAACTGGACCGCTAACGGTACCGCTAACGGGATCGCTAACGGAATCGCTAACTGAACCGCTAACGGGACCACTAACCGAGCCGCTAACGGGATTGCTAACCGAACCGCTAATGGGATCGCTAACGGGACCGCTAACAACCGCTAACGGAACCGCTAACAGGACCGCTAACAGAACCGCTAACAGAACCGCTAATGGGACCGCTAACGGGATCGCTAACAACCGCTAGCGGAACCGCTAACGGGACCGCTAACGGGGTCGCTAACTGGACCGCTAACGGGATCGCTAACTGGACCGCTAACGGGACCGCTAACGGGATCGCTAACGGAATCGCTAACTGAACCGCTAACGGGACCGCTAACGGGATCGCTAACAACCGCTAGCGGAACCGCTAACGGGGTCGCTAACTGGACCGCTAACGGGATCGCTAACTGGACCGCTAAAGGGACCGCTAACGGGACCGCTAACGGGATCGCTAACGGAATCGCTAACTGAACCGCTAACGGGACCGCTAACCGAGCCGCTAACGGGATCGCTAACCAAGCCGCTAACGGGATCGCTAACGGGATCGCTAACAACCGCTAACGGGACCGCTAACGGGATTGCTAACGGGACCGCTAACGGGGTCGCTAACTGGACCGCTAACGGGATCGCTAACTGGACCGCTAACGGGACCGCTAACGGGATCGCTAACAGGACCGCTAACAGAACCGCTAACGGGACCGCTAACACCAATAACACCACCATCCCATAATAAACACCTACCATCCCATAATAACACTAACATCCCATAATAACACTAACATCCTATAAAAACACCTGCCATCCCATAATAACACTAACATCCTATAAAAACACCTGCCATCCCATAATAACACTAACATCCTATAAAAACACCTGACATCCCATAATAACACTAACATCCTATAAAAACACCTGTCATCCCATAATAACACTAACATCCTATAAAAACACCTGACATCCCATAATAACACTAACATCCTATAAAAACACCTGACATCCCATAATAACACCTATCGTGTGTGTGTGTGTGTGTGTGTGTGTGTGTGTGTGTGTGTGTGTGTGTGTGTGTGTGTGTGTTCATCTAAGGTTAAAAGGTCAGGGTTCAGATTTCTCCATTTTCCAGGTTATACTATGAAGCCTGTACTGAGTGAGTCATGTGACCAGTTCTGGGTCAGTCTAATCAGTACAGCTGAGCTCTGGTTGCTAGGGGCAACAAGAACCTGATACAGAGGGAGCGGGAATGACTCAGCTGGATTTTTGGTTGTGACAAACCTGAAATCACTCCACTTTGCGCTCAAACCGTAGCTCTTAGCAGAAAAACGAAAACATTTTGAGAAACAGAGAACCTACCAGATTATCTAAATGTTATTTTCATACAGATATTCCTTAAAATGTGTTAGTAACGGCAATTTGAAAACAAAAATGAGATTTTTTTTAAGAAAACTTCATTTAACATGGGAGTCAATGAAGAGAGAGACAGGAACTGGCGTGTCTGTTGGCTCCCCCGTTAAAATTTTGTGCACACCACGCCTGTCAAAGTCACATTTTATAAATCACAACACCTATGTCTATATTCTGACCAAAAATTATCTGTCTACCTTTTACGGTTTGGCCGTGACCTCGAGTTACAAATAAGAAATCATGTTTTTTTTTCAGTGTAACTACACTCTAGCAAACTGACTCCCGTGCTCTAGATTTGAAAAAAAGTGATTTCCAGTCCTCGCTTGAGGGCTCATATCTTGAAAAGTGTACATTTTAGGAAAAAACTGTTTCGGGTTTGGAGAGAGAAGAGAAGTTTTCCTCCGTTTTGAAGTTTGAATGACGTTTCTACGTGCAAGTATGAGAAAGATACGTGACTCAGAAAAAAGGTGATTTTTTTTTTTTTTTAACCTCCTCCCACCCAAAGTGTGAAATGCTGCCCCATACAAATACATGGGAAAATCTCCCCATTAGTTTGGAAATTTGGAAATGTTTTTGCACTTCGTGCAAAAACTATTCGTGCCATCGTTCTGAAAATCCACAGGACTGTAGTTAAATTCAGGGCCTACAACTTTCTAAATCGGTTCAGAATTTTTCGAGTAACGGTGTGCGAGTGGTGAGGCCCCAAACTTCACGCAATGCGTTCCGGATGGGGCAAAAAGCGCACGTTTGTGCACGTTGCGCAAAAACGTGCACGCCAATCGCTAATAAAAGTCATACCCATCGATTCCCGATTAAGGCGCACGTTTCTACGTTTTTACTTTTCGCGTTTTCTCAAAGCTGTAGGAGGAGTAGCCGGACAAAGTTTTTACGGAAGAATATATAAATAATAATAAGCCTGAGCAATAGTATGAGTGCCTCGTGCTGCGCACGAGGCACTCCTCCTCCATTGAGCTTGCGCAGCTCAATGGAGGAGGCGTGCCACGTGGCGCAGCCGTGGCACTAACTAGACCAAAATTCCCGGGAAATTTTGAAGTGCCACGGACTACTGCCGGATGATCGCGGGATGCACCCATGAAGGTCAAGGACTCGATACTTGGTCATTTGACACCACCCATGACTCTCTATGTCAAACCATTCAAAAGATATTGGACTATAACGTATCGGCCAATCAGAAGAAGGGGCGTGGCTAATTTGCACCAATGAGGGTCAGGGACTCGATACTTAGTCATTTGACACCACCCATGTCTCTGTATGTCAAACCATTCAAAAGATATTGGACTTTAACGTATCAGCCAATCAGAAGAAGGGGCGTGGCTAATTTGCACCAATGAGGGTCAGGGACTCGATACTTGGTCATTTGACACCACCCATGTCTCTGTATGTCAAACCATTCAAAAGATATTGGACTATAACGTATCGGCCAATCAGAAGAAGGGGCGTGGCTAATTTGCACCAATGAGGGTGAGGGACTCCATACTTAGTCATTTGACACCACCCATGTCTCTGTATGTCAAACCATTCAAAAGATATTGGACTTTAACGTATCAGCCAATCAGAAGAAGGGGCGGGGCTAATTTGCACCAATGAGGGTCAGGGACTCGATACTTAGTCATTTGACACCACCCATGTCTCTGTATGTCAAACCATTCAAAAGATATTGGACTTTAACGTATCAGCCAATCAGAAGAAGGGGCGTGGCTAATTTGCACCAATGAGGGTCAGGGACTCGATACTTAGTCATTTGACACCACCCATGTCTCTGTATGTCAAACCATTCAAAAGATATTGGACTATAACGTATCGGCCAATCAGAAGAAGGGGCGTGGCTAATTTGCACCAATGAGGGTCAGGGACTCGATACTTAGTCATTTGACACCACCCATGTCTCTGTATGTCAAACCATTCAAAAGATATTGGACTTTAACGTATCAGCCAATCAGAAGAAGGGGCGGGGCTAATTTGCACCAATGAGTGTCAGGGGCTCGATACTTAGTCATTTGATACCACCCGTGAGTCTCTATGTCAAACCATTCAAAAGATATTGGACTATAACGTATCGGCCAATCAGAAGAAGGGGCGGGGCTAATATGTATATATAATATACAAATGTAAATATTTATATGTATAATAATAATAATATACATATATATCCCATGAACCTGTCCCCAGCAGGACTGGGGATCATGTAAGGTCAAAAGGTCAGGGTTCAGATTCCTCCATTATCCAAGGTAAAGTATTATGAAGTCTGCATTGAGTGGGTCATGTGACTAGTTCTGGGTCACATGACCCGGAAGTATGGTAGTGTATATTGTATTGGAATGACTCAGCTAGTTCTTCGGATTTGACAAGCCTCAAATAACTTCACCTTGTAATCAAACTGTAGCTCCTAGCAGAAAAACAAAGACATCGTGAGAGAGACAGAACCCGGAAGATTCTGACAATCTTAATTTTATTCAGATATTCCTTAAAATGTGTTAGTAACGGCAATTCGAAAACAAAAATGAGATTTTTTTGAAGAAAACGTTATTTATTATGGGAGTCAATGGAGAGAAAGACAGGATTTGGCATGGCTGTTAGTCTCCCCGTTCAAATTTTGTGCACACCACGCCTGTCAAAGTCACATTTTATGAATCACAAAACCTATGTCTATATTCTGACCAAAAATGATCTGTCTACCTTTTACGGTTTGGCCGTGAGGTCGAGTTACAAATAAAAATTATGATCATTTTTTTAAAGTCTCTCGCACTCTGATCAATTAGAACCGCACTGAAGATTTGACAAAAAAGTGATTTCCAGTCCTCGCTTGAGCGCTCATATCTTGAAAAGTGTACATTTTAGGAAAAAACAGTCCGGGGTTTAGAGAGAGAAGAGAAGTTTTCCTCCGTTTTGAAGTTTGAATGACCTTTCTACGTGCAAGTATGAGAAAGATAGGTGACTCAGAAAAAAGGTGATTTTTTTTTTTTTAACCTCATCCCACACACAGTGTGAAATGCTGCCCCATACAAATACATGGTCCCCATTAGTTTGGAAATTTGGAAATGTTTTTGCACTTCGTGCAAAAACTATTCGTGCCATCGTTCTGAAAATCCACAGGAATGTAGTTAAATTCAGGGCCTACAACTTTCTAAATCGGTTCATAATTTTTCGAGTAACGGTGTGCGAGTGGTGAGGCCCCAAAGTTGACGCAATGCGTTCCGGATGGGGCAAAAAGTGCACGTTTGTGCACGTTGCGCAAAAACGTGCACGCCAATCGCTAATAAAAGTCATACCAATCGATTCCCGATTAAGGCGCACGTTTCTACGTTTTTACTTTTTGCGTTTTCTCAAAGCTGCGGGACTAGTTACGCGCCGAAGTTTTTACGGAAGAATATGGAATAATAAATAAATAAGCCTGAGCAATATTAAGAGTGCCTCGTGCTGCGCACGAGGCACTCCTCCTCCATTGCGAAGCTATGGAGGAGGAGTGCCACGTGGCGCAGCCGTGGCACTAAATAAGCCTGAGCAATAGTATTAGTGCCTCGTGCTGCGCACGAGGCACTCCTCCTCCATTGAGCTTGCGCATCTCAATGGAGGAGGAGTGCCACGTGGCGCAGCCGTGGCACTAACTAGACAATTTCTTGCAGAAATTTTGAGAGTGCCACGGCGGGCTGCTGCAAATGTGTGTACATTTTACAAGCAATAAAGGTGAAGGACTCAATACCGAGTCCAATGACACCACCCATGACTCTCTATGTCAAACCATTCAAAAGATATTGGACTTTAACGTATCAGCCAATCAGAAGAAGGGGCGGGGCTAATTTGCACCAATGAGGGTCAGGGACTCGATACTTAGTCATTTGACACCACCCATGTCTCTGTATGTCAAACCATTCAAAAGATATTGGACTTTAACGTATCAGCCAATCAGAAGAAGGGGTGGGGCTAATTTGCACCAATGAGGGTCAGGGACTCCATACTTAGTCATTTGACACCACCCATGTCTCTGTATGTCAAACCATTCAAAAGATATTGGACTTTAACGTATCAGCCAATCAGAAGAAGGGGTGGGTCTAATGTGCATTCCCTGGGTCATGTGACCAGTTCTGGGTCACATGACCCGGAAGTGTATACTGTATTATGCTGTATATACTGTGGATGGATGGATGGATGATGGATGGATGATGGATGGATGGATGATGGATGGATGATGGATGGATGGATGGATGGATGATGGATGGATGGATGGATGGATGATGGATGGATGGATGATGGATGGATGATTGATGGATGGAGGGATGGATGGATGATGGATGTATGATGGATGGATGGATGATGGATGGATGATGGATGGATGGATGGATGATGGATGGATGATGGATTGATGGATGATGGATGGATGATGGATGGATGGATGGAGGGATGGATGGATGATGGATGGATGGATGATGGAGGGATGATGGATGGATGGATGATGGATGGATGATGGATGGATGGAGGGATGGATGGATGATGGATGGATGGATAGATGATGGATGGATGGATGATGGATGGATGATGGATGGATGATGGATGGATGATGGATGGATGATGGATGGATGATGGATGGATGATGGATGGATGGAGGGATGGATGGATGATGGATGGATGGATAGATGATGGATGGATGGATGATGGATGGATGATGGATGGATGATGGATGGATGGATGATTGATAGATGATGGATGGATGGATGGATGATGGATGGATGATGGATGGATGGATGATGGATGGATGATGGATGGATGGATGATGGATGGATGGATGATGGATGGATGATGGATGGATGATGGATGGATGGATGATGGATGGATGATGGATGGATGGATGGATGATGGATGGATGGATGGATGATGGATGGATGATGGATGGATGGATGGATGGATGGATGATGGATGGATGATGGATGGATGGATGGATGATGGATGGATGGATTATGGATGGATGGATGATGGATGATGGATGGATGGATGATGGATGGATGGATGGATGATGGATGGATGATGGATGGATGGATGGATGAATGATGGATGATGGATGGATGGATGATGGATGGATGATGGATGGATGGATGATGGATGGATGGATGATGAATGGATGATGGATGGATGGATGGATGATTGATGGATGGATGGATGATGGATGGATGGATGGAGGGATGGATGGATGATGGATGGATGATGGATGGATGGATGATGGATGGATGATGGATGGATGATGGATGGATGGATGGAGGGATGGATGGATGATGGATGGATGATGGATGGATGGATGATGGATGGATGGAGGGATGGATGGATGATGGGTGGATGATGGATGGATGGAGGGATGATGGATGGATGATGGATGGATGGAGGGATGATGGATGGATGGATGGATGGATGGAGGGATGATGAAGGTAGAGGATGATGAAGGTAGAGGAGGATGATGAAGGTAGAGGATGATGAAGGTAGAGGATGATGAAGGTAGAGGATGATGAAGGTAGAGGATGGTGAAGGTAGAGGATGATGAAGGTAGAGGAGGATGATGAAGGTAGAGGATGATGAAGGTAGAGGATGATGAAGGTAGATGATGATGAAGGTAGAGGATGATGAAGGTCAGGGTTCAGATTTCTCCATTTTCCAGGTTATATTATATTAAGTCTGTACTGACTGAGTCATGTGACCAGTCCTGGGTCACATGACCCAGAAGCCTGCGGGGGGGATGAGTCATCAGAACAGAGAAGCTTCTAGAAACTTCAGAAGCTTACTAGTATATATACAGAGGTAATGAATCAGCTATATTTTCGGTTGTGACAAACCTCAAATCACTCCACTTTGTCATCAAACCGTAGCTCTTAGCAGAAAAATGAAAACATCGTGAGCGACGGAGAACCCAGCAGATTCCGGAAATGTTATTTTCATACAGATATCACTTATAATGTGTTAGTAACGGCAATTCGAAAACAAAAATGAGATTTTTTTGAAGAAAACTTCGAGACAGGATTTCGCGTGTCTGTTGGGCCCCCTGTTAAAATTTTGTGCACACCACGCCTGTCAAAGTCACATTATTTGAATCTCAACACCTATGTCTATATTCTGACCAAAAATTATCCGTCTACCTTTTACGGTTTGGCCGTGACCTCGAGTTACAAATAAGAAATCATGTTTTTTTTTCAGTCTAACTACACTCTAGCGAACTGACTCCCGTGCTCTAGATTTGAAAAAAAGTGATTTCCAGTCCTCGCTTGAGCGCTCATATCTTGAAAAGTGTACATTTTAGGAAAAAACAGTTCCAGGTTCAGAGAGAGAAGAGAAGTTTTCCTCCGTTTTGAAGTTTGAATGACATTTCTACGTGCAAGTATGAGGAAGATACGTGACTGAGAAAAAAGGTGAATTTCGTCTTTTTTCTCCCATCCGCTTTGAATGGCGCCATAGGAATACATGGGACGTGATCTCCCCATTAGTTTGGGAAATTTGGAAATGTTTTTGCACTTCGTGCAAAAACTATTAGTGCCATCGCTCTGAAAATCCAGAGGACTGTAGTTAAATTCAGGGCCTACAACTTTCTAATTTGGTTCAGAATTTTTCGAGTAACGGTGTGCGAGTGGTGAGGCCCCAAACTTCTCCCAATGCATTCCGGATGGGTTTTAGCGCGCACGTTTGTGCACGTTGCGCAAAAACGTGCACGCCAATTGCTTATAAAAGTCATAGCACACGATTCCCGATTAAGGCGCATGTTTCTACGTTTTTACTTTTCGCGTTTTCTCAAAGCTCTAGGAGGAGTAGCGAACCGAAAGTTGTCCGGAAGATGAATAATAATAATAAACCCGCAGAATAACAATAGTGCCTCTGGCCTCCGGCCAGAGGCCTACTCCTCCTTGCTATTGCATAGCTTTGGAGGAGTCGTGCCTCTGGCCGGGGGCCGTGGCACTAATAAGCCTGAGCAATAGTATTAGTGCCTCGTGCTGCGCACGAGGCACTCCTCCTCCATTGAGCTTGCGCATCTCAATGGAGGAGGAGTGCCACGTGGCGCAGCCGTGGCACTAATAACATAATGAGACTTTGGAATTGGACTGATGAAAAAAAAAGTTGCAAACATTCAAGTGGTTACTGATAACATGGTCACAACGTCTGCACAATTAAAAGAACTGAAAAACAATTATGAGCAGACTGAGTCTGACAGGTTATCTTATTTTTTTAACTCTCGATATTTAAATACAAATTAAAAACATGACATCCTGAAGAGCATTAGTTAGATACTTTTTGATGATATTGAAAGAGAGAAAAATTAGTCTGTGTTCTGTAATCATTAAAATGTGAGGACAGTAATAGCTGCCAAACCAAGATATTAAGTCAGGAAAAAGTATCATAAATGTAGAACAGGCTTTGCTTACTTTTCTCTATTTATTTTAGAGCTGGGCGATTTTGGACAAAAATAAAATCCCGATTTTTTTCTCTGAAAACCCGATTTTCGATTTCGATTTTTTTGGTAAAACTACAAAAGACAATGGAATAAATTGTTTCAAATATTTTATCTTTATTTTTAAAGAACAATAGCAAACAAATGTCCCTATTGGGAATGAAGTGCAATTGAAAGATCCTGTAAATCCTCCTTGAGTTTAGTAAAGTGACAACATTTATAATTTTCTTGACCAAACAAAGATGACTAGACGGGCTCTGTCTGTAATGCAGCCAGCTGCAAAAAAAAAAGCGATTTTCCGATTTTCCTTTTTTTAACATCGATTGTGATTAATAAATCCGATTTAGATTTAAAATCGATTAATCGCACAGCCCTAATTTATTTGTGAAAAATGAGCACCAATGAATAATATTTATTCTGCTACTTTTCTCTTCACGTTCAAAGAAACCCCCCCAGGGACGCACCTTTCACAATAATCTGTGCCACCGCCTCAATCACGCCAAGCGTCGACATGGCAACGCAGGTGTAGTTGTTGGACTGGCGCACGTCGGTCAGCTCCAGGACGTTGCGGCCGATGGGCATGTCGTCCTCGGGGGTCAGGTCCTCCGCTCCCAGCATCCATTTCACGTACGGCATGGGCGAGCCCACCGCCACGCAGGTGATGTTGACGTTGCCCCCCGGCATTATCTCGCTGTCGGCCGGGGGGATGGAGAAGCGAGGGGGGACACGGCGGACTGGAGCAGAGAGGAGAGATGATTACAATCTGAAGATTGTGACATGAGCCATTAGATAAGGTTTTTGAACAAGTTGAGACAATTTCCTTACATTTTTTACATGCTTTGGTCCATATACCAAACTCTTTTTCAACCATGTCTTTAAAGCTCTGTATAAAGTTTAAAGATATTCCATGCAACGAACGACATGTGATCCACTTCCAAGGAAGAGCAAATGCAGCACGATATAAAGTTGGGAGGTGAAAAAGAAGTGGAAACAGAGTAATTACACTCTGATCCTGATTTGTGATGTCAAAGTATTCAACAAATTTGAATGCTTCCCTGAATTATATGTTTTCATAATTCCCACCGGTTACAGACGCAGCTCAGATTCATGGTCATTACGCCGCATCCTCTGAGTTGGAGCCCGCTTGTGGTGTTTTATTTTGAAAATTAACCGCAGAAATTGTTGAGTCCATGCTGAGGTGGAGTAACGAATAGACTCGTCCGTGACACCTCTAAACTGCCCCGCAGCGCCTCCAGTGGGATTCCCGGTGGATGTAAGACGAGAGAGCAACAGGGTTGTGTTAAGTTCCTGAATTTGTAGTCAGGAAAAATGTACTTTCACACAGATTTATGTTTTTTTTTTTTCATACTTCCTCTTTAGAGCAACAGTGCGTAACTCGTTCACCTTAAAATTACGGTCATTGACTCGTATCAGGGATGAGCGCCGCTGACAAAGCGCGCCTGGCTGACCTGGAACACATCACTCTTGCAAGAGCATGTATGGTGTTACGACAACACGTCACACACGCACGCACGCACACGCACGCACACACACACACACACAGGTCTGCCAGGCTACTCGGTACTTTCTTCATGGCAGAGGATCTGAAGAAACCAAACAGGTCCAGGTCAGACGACGCAAAGCAGCAACAAATAGAAGGTGGCCAAGCAATTGAATGAAACAGGCTGAATCCTGGACTATAAAGTACTATCTTACTAGTTGCCCTTTGTGTAATTTTGTCTTTGCGTGTTTCTTTCGACCATTGAGCCCCTTATAAACACGCTACGTTGCACTTTAACTGCGGACTAGTGTTTTAGGATGCCATTATGAGCTGTGATTTCCCTACACGCTACTGCTGTAAACCACATGCATCTCTGCACTGGGAGAAAAGATCAGCTTGTGTTTTGTATTGTCGACGATGCTGGACCACATTAAAAGTAAAAAAAATCCATGTTCCACAGTATTATTTTATGGTTTTTAGATTGCACTGCAAGCACAAGGACAAGGTCTGTTATATCCACGGATAAGTTTAAAGGGTGCAGCTTTTAGTATTTTCTAAACTGGAGCATAAAAAAAAAAGAAGAGCAAACAGCAAACAGACATGCAACAGTGTTAAATCTCCAGGAACTGACAAAGGCACAAAAATGCACATCAAAATTTAAAGAAAGAAAAGATTTGTCTCAAAAGATGCACACAGTTTGTAGCCGTATACCAACCTTCTCGCAGCTCTGCAGTGGAAGGCAGGAGGAGCAGAGAAAAGGAGAGGAAACGAGAAATATCGGAGAGAAAAAAACAAGTTAGACAAAAGATGATGGGAAGGTGGCAAGAGACAGAGCGAGAGCCAACGAGAACAGAAAGAAAAGACACCAGAAAAAGAGAGAGAACACGAGCAGAGGTCATCCAGTAGATGGCCGAGGAAGGCTTGGAGGTCGGGTCGGCCTCCAGCGCCAGCTGTCTCCACAGTCTGGCTGCGAAAGCGCTCGCTGAGCAGCGCCGCCACTTTCACCGACCAGAGCTCCGTTAGACTCACATCACCGGCTCCACTCCCCGTTACATCTACATGCACGGCGCGCGACACGGCTGCACGTGCGCAACCAGAACAGGGGCGAGACAAGAGAGCAAAGAAAGAACGCCCCGGGAATAAAACATGTCTCAGGGAGTCAAACACTTGGTGCGTGGATGTGGAAGGAGCACGGAGGGGAGACGACGCCTGAGGAGGTGACACGTCTGACAGATTCGGGGAGGAACCTGAATCTTATCCACGCAAAGACGTGGCTTTTTTTCCCCGCGAGGTCTAAAGGCTAAGAATGCAGGGCAGGGGGATTAATCGCTCGAGGGAAGAATGAGCCAAGTTGGCATCTTTTTAAAGCTAAAGGAACAGAAAACACCGCAGGCTTAATGAAATCATATCACATTAGTAGAATGTAGATATTCCTAGTTTTTGTTTGTCTTTGACGAGTTATTAATAGCGTATCCTGCATCAGTGGATGGAGTTTTCTGCTCCACGTGGGCCGGTGTTGTCTTACCTCGGACGTAGAGATTAGCCGGGGTGGAATAGCGCGTCCCGTCGCTGTTGGTGGCGACACACTCGTACTTCCCCTGGTCTGACTCCTCGCTCATCTCTATCTGAAGGGCACCTGGATGGAGGGATGGAGCCATGGAGAGACAGAGGAGAAGACAGAGAGGCGAGGAGGAGACCGAAAGAGAGGGAGAACCACACAGAAGAGAAGGCCGTCAGCTACCTGCGTGAAGCAGTGGACGAGTTCATCAATATATGAATGATAAAACGTTCAGAGCAAATGAGTCTAAGGGAGTTCTGAGTGTGGAGCAACGGGGCTATAAGAAGAGTCAAATCTGTCATGAACATATTTCTACCACTGCCAGCAAGAATCTGCCCAAAACACGGGACAGCTTCCTGATTTAGAAATGAGAGGAAATCAAAAATAGGGAAAAAAAGTGATACAAAGCCTAAAAAAAAACAACAAAAAGACCCCAAACAGAGATAGTCCTTTACATGCAAGGCAGAAACACATCAACCAAGCAGGCCAGTTACAAACAAAATATGAAAAAAAAAGAAATCTTTGCTGCAAATTGAGATGTTACATTAAAAGATATTACCATAATAAACAAAGATATCCCCCCCCCAACCCTTGCAGATCCACCAGAGGGATCAGGAGTGTGATGTCATTTTAAAAGACGCCCATTTAGGAGGTAAAGACATCAATCAAGCTCCATCAAGGGCGAACAGCTTACAAAAAGACAAAAAAAAAAAAAAAAAAAATGAAGAACGACATACGCAAAGCCTTGGGAAGGGACCGATGCGTTCTCGTTCCCTGAAAGTAGAAAAACGGTCAAAAAATTTCAACCAGAGGTTCTTTAGAGATGGTGTGGTAAGGCAAAAAAAAGCGCCCAGAAAAACTTTATCAAAAAAGTGGTCGTTTGGGGCTTTTTATTGGCAATGGAGGAGAAAAGAGAAAGTGATGGTAAAAAACCATGAAGAAATGCGAGTGTGTGTGTGTGTGTGTGTGTGTGTGTGTGTGTGTGTGTGTGTGTGTGTGTGTGTGTGTGTGTGCGTGTGCAGGTTCGGTGTGGTCATGTGTGAGGGCGAGGGCACTAATCTAATGCTGTGTGTTTGAGTCTTCGCCATCTGGACTATTCAGGCAGAGCGAGTAACAGCTGGGAGGGAAAACAAAACTGGGACGTTTGATTTCGGCAAATATAGACAAGATAGAGGGAGAGGCCGGGTCAAGCGTAGGTCAAGACCCGCAAATACAAAATAAAAGGAAAATCTGGTCACCACAAAGGAAAGAAAAAAAAGAAAAGCAACGTGGAAGAGAGTGTTTTATCCCCTCAAACTAAGCAACACAGAAAATAAACCCAAGTTTGGAGCAGAAACAAAATCTCAGCTCCAAAAACGGTGGGACGCCACGTAAAATGTAAATGAATGAAAACCTAATTAACCCACAATTTACTCACAAGAGAACATGGAAAAGCCTTTGTTTCATGATGTCCCATTAGAGCCCGTGGAAAGGTCAGCCTGCTCAGCAGTTTAGCACCTGGATGGGACATGTGTCGCTGGAAAACCTGCGTTTACCTTTCAGCGTTGATATTTCCATTCTAGCTGTGCCAGGATTTCATAGTGGACTAATGAACCAACGTACCATCAGAGACTGAGCCTTTGAGCAATATAACAAGCCGGCTGCTTCCTCGCCCCCTTAGTCTGGAGGATGCGGCATCTGTGTTTTATAAAATACTTTCATTTAAAATGATCTTTGGCTGAGAGAGAAAGTGGAGACATTTCCGGATCGTGTTCTCTCCTCTAACCTGCATTAGTGGATGACGTGTATGGAAGTAAATCTGTCTCATTGGATTTTGAAAGAAAAAAAGTGATTGAATTTCTAGCACTTAATATTTATGTATTGAAATTATGTATGTGAATGTTTTTCAACGTTAAAATATTAAACGGCAAAAAATTCAGCCGCAAAAAATTGAACCACAAATAATTCAACGTTAAAATATTCAACTGCAATAAAATCAGCTGCAAAAAAATTCAACCACAAATAATTCAACATTAAAAAAATGTCAATCGCAAAAAGTTCAACCTCAAAAAAATTCAACCGGAAAAAGCTTTACCCAAAAAATTCCACTACCGAAAAATCCAACCACAAATAATTAGTTAATTTTTTTTTACCAAAAACAATTCAACCGCAAAAAATTCCAGCACAAAAAATCCACCTCAAAAAATTCAACCGGAAAAAATTTTACCCCAAAAAATTTTACTGCAAAAAATTCAACCGCAACATCCGGAAACCCAAGCTATAGATTCTAGATTCAATATCCAGAGCGTGCGTCAAGCAAAAGGAGCAAGCACTAGTCAGCCCAGTACGACTTTGGCTTGTCGGCTAGCATGGTGATAGCCCACAAGAATAGAAAAAAATCAGATGCAACGGATTTACTTCCATAGACGTGGCAGATTTTATTCGTAGTGATCTCGATTACAGAATAATGCCCGTTTTTAAAGCTGCATCATCTGAGGAGTCCAAAACCCATCATGGGTATTCAGTAGTGATTTTAAGCATTGACCCTGGCACACAGAGATTTCTCAAGATTTTCATTATCTTTTGACGATATAATGTACCGTGATGATTTGTAGACAGTTTTCCTCAGATTACAAAACCTCTGATCATACATATTTACTGATATGCTCCTTTCATGCGGCTCACTAGGAGCAAACTTTTATTACCACTTACTTTTCCAGCCTTTTTCTACCTTTTTTGAAACCATCAAAATGTGCAAAAACTGTAAAATGTCTCACTTTTAACATTTCGTGTGTTTTCGGTGTTCTTTTGTGACATAAATATGAGTTGAACTGTGTTTTTATTTTCATTATACACAGCGTCCCAACTTTTTCAAAACTGGGGTTGTAAAGGGCTGAATGATTTTAAACTGATGGGTACAAAGAGCGATCACGGCATGGCGAGGGAGGAAGCAACGCACTTCTGTGTCACAGAGTGAATGCTGAGGCTGAGATGGAAAAATATAAGGATGGAGAAAGGATGGAAGATGAGATAGTCATAGTATGATGAATTTCTTGCTCAACTCCAGTTCCTCCTCATGTGCCTACTGCAGATCTGAAGCAGCTGGGCGAGGAGGACCAATATGAGGCTCAACACCCCATGTTGATGAAACCCGCCGGTCGCTGCGCTTCAGATCTGCGAGACAAGTAGGAACCGGGGGTTGAAAAGGAATCGGGCCACTGTGTCATGTCGGTCCTCCCAGCAGTCTTACCTCGTATGGGCGTGCCACCTGAGTGGGCAATGAATGCACGAGATTAGAGAAGGAGAAGAAGAAGAAAATGTTAGTACCACAGCAGGGGAAGGCGATACGGGAGGGAGGCTACTGGGGGGGAGGTAACTTGTTGAAGAGGAGAATCAAACTAGAGAGAAAGACTTGAAAATATAGATCCTCAGAGAGTGAGAAGATAAAGGAGTAAAAAGAATAAATAAAGATAGAATACGCCTGAGAAGCGAAAACAGATCGTAGATAGAGCGACAGACAGTGACAGATTTATAAGGAAATGCATTACAGGGTCGACTTCATTGACTTGCAGCAGGGCAGGTGTGATTCTAGGAGTGAGGACGGGTCTCTACACGCTTGACTGGTGGTCTCTTCACGTATAATACATGATGTGACTCTTAGGTCCTGTTTAGTCCTGGTATTCGCAGCCCCCGCTGGGGGATTGATCATAAACAGGCAGCCTTAAGTGCGGACGTAAACTCATCCAAGAAGCATCTGAGAAAGCATTGAGATCTGATTAGGCGAACCCGGTTCGGGGGCGGTCTGGGCCACATGTGGCCACATTCTTTTAGCTGTGCGAACACGGTGTGTCCTGGCCAACATAGGACTGGAAGCGGAATAACGTGCTCATTTGTGTGACAACGGCGTCAAATCAGAGTTGAAAATAGTACACCACCACAAAAACAGCTGTTTGTGTTTTGATTTGCTTCGTTAAATTCTTCTTCTCTTTACTTGAAAAAGACAGAAGGGGTGTGCTTCTTCTTCTTTTCGGAGGATATAGCTGCTCTTCAGTGATCCTTGTAAAAGACAATCGTATTAACACGTAGGGTAGGGCAGTCCGGTGGTTTTGTGGTTAGGACTGTTGCCTCATAGCAAGAAGGTTCCTGGTTTGATTCCTTTGGTCCAGCAGGCCTGTTCTCACATGTTCTTCCTCCTAAACATTTATATAAGATGTGTTTGCTTCTCCATGGGGTCGTGGCAGGAAGGACAAGAGATGGTCGATGATGACGACGAAGCGTAAGATTGGACATCTAGTTACGTTTGGGCTTATTGGACAGCTGGCCAGATGTCCGACACAAATCAGAAAGTTTTTAAAATGTCCGTCCATCAACTCATCACCAAACACTTGTTTTGAAAAGTATGCCAATCCCCATGAACTCCTGTGTTGAATCTTTAACGGTTAGGGTTTTTTTTTTAACCGTGCAGCATATTTACAGCAGCTTTCAAAACGCTTTTTTGGCTGGATTTCACATCCATTACGACTGTACTCGGGAGGAGCTTTTATGTATCTTAACAGGTAAAATTGTATAAAGACAAATTTTTGCATAATTAGGAGCCTGTTTTTTTTTTTTTTTAAGTGAAAACCTGGGTTTGGTTAACAGTCAGCTCTCAGTTCAGCTAATTAGCGCCATACTGACTTAATGTCTGAGCTTTGAATAAACAACTACCAGCTCATAGTCATTCTAAATCTGAAGCTAATACAGGACTGTCTCAGAAAATTAGATTAGAAGTTCTTTATTTTCTGTAATGCAATTAAAAAAACTAAAATGTCATACATTCTGGATTCATTACAAATCAACTGAAATATTGCAAGCCTTTTATTATTTCAATATTGCTGATCATGGCTTACAGCTTAAGAAAACTCAAATATCCTATCTAAAAAAATGTGAATATTCTGGGAATCTTAATCTTAAACTGTTTTTGTAATTGCATTACAGAAAATCACAATATTCTAATTTTCTGAGACAGTCCTGTATGTTTTGTTGTGCATTTAACTGTACCAACAGAGGACCTGGACCGGCTCTGGGCTGGCCAGGACGTGTCTGAGGGCGAAGCAGCACGCGGTAACTAGCTTCATCCACGGCGAATGCTGCTACATTGACTCATTGGGTGGACGATAGCTTGCAGGAACAGCTGACTCCTACAAACCGAGTCACCCTTCAAATTAGAAATCAAGCGCTCCGGCATTCCTCATTTCTACTTCGGCAGAATTTATTTCGGCTGTTGTCTTGGTAGCATCATCTAAAATAAGGATGTTTGTAAGGTAATGTTAACTAACTAACTAAGCTCAGGTGGGTGTGTCCCAAGCTGCCCCCAGGCTTGCTAGCTCAGCACATTTGTCCATTTTTGGGTAAACTGGGGTTGGCTGAAGTCATTTCTAGTCATTAATGCAAAGTCAGTTAATCCCAAATGGACGTCACAGGTGGTTTTTCCAGTTGGTTTATACACTCTGCCACATCTACAGTAAATGCAGGTATAATCAAACGCTCTGAGAGCTGCCCACTCATGATCACGATGGATGCTAATACCAGGTCTAAACAGGGTACTTGTACCGCCTGTGTCCTCCACACCTCGTTTAATTCTGCTAGGTACATGACGTGCAAATGTGTTGTCATAAATTTACTTACTTTCTAAGAAATGTAAAAAAAAAAAGGAATCCGCCCTCCACTCCTGTGAGGTTATAAAATCTCCCTCATTACCAGTAAATGTTAAATGCAGCTCTGAGGTCCTTTTATTCATAGTGTAAGCGCAAGACAAGCACTTGCTATTTTTTATTCATGTATATTTAATGAGCATAAGAGCTTGTAATGATTCATTACATTAGATCTCAAATTATCTCTTGTACTATGACTCTGGTACACTAATTCAAGAATATAAAGACTTGGGACATCTTTAAATATGTCAAACAAGACAAAAGAAAAATGCTATTTTTTGTTGCTGTGGGCTGTTAATGAAATGATAAAAAAAAACAAATGAAAATGTCACTTTGGGGACCTAATTGAATAACTGAGCTCTAAGTAGATGTTTGCTTTGTTTGCTAAGTTAAATGGACCACCGTACATTTCTGTTAAACTTTATATAATGGACATACTTCTTCAATAAAGTACATCTTAAATGGAAATTATAGCCCTTTACTTCAAAAATACTGTACAATACAGTACAGTGCATCCATTAAAAATATGTGTAATGAAGGAAACTTAAGAGTGGCTTGTTTTTTTTTCCCTTTTAGCAAAGCTTTATCATATCTATCTAAAAGGCTACACTTCTACCTCCAGTTTTCTCGACTACGCTGCATTGTAGCAATTAAGCAGTATGTGCGTACACGCTGTACAGTTACAGTTAACGTCTTGCAGGCTAAGAAAACTGGCCGCCCCCTAATTGATTTCCTCTGCGGCTCCACCAGAGCCATATCTGACTGCTTTCTGGAGCGGATGGCTGACGGCTTATTGACCGGTAACCCTGCACAACAGAGTGGGGAGATTAAGTGGGTGAGTGAATGACAGAGTGAGTGAGAGAAAGGATAATTGAATAAGTGAATGAATGGAAAAGCAAATCGGTGAGTGTGAGGAGAAAGTTAGAGTTCTTCAGGTTCGGAAAAGCTGCAGGTGCACGGGTGAGGGTGAGGCCAGCTAACTCTAGGGTGACACAGATATATATTTATATATATGTGTGTGTGTGTGTGTGTGTGTTTCTGTAAGCATATCCTGTTTGCAGCACCTATATTTTAACCAGGACAATGCAGAGACACGTGTGCGCATCTGGGCATCGTGTTACCACTGTGTGTGACTGTTAGTAAAAAAAAACAAAAAAAGTGCATGCCGTACATTTTAACAACACTGTAATATTTGTAAAGGTGAGCAGAAGCAGCAGGTGTGGCAACATTAGTGAGCAGTAAATAGAGAAGTGGACAGTGAGGGTGTGGGCCTCGAAACTGAAGCACTTACCAAAGGACTCTGTGGTTAAAAAGATACAAAGAGAAAAGAACAGCATAGACATGGAATTATAATCAGATCCACTGGGTACACAGACGAGTTGATTCAGCAGAAACACCTTAAAAAGGTGGTGCAACTCCACAGAAATCCACCACACAATACTTTTAATCCTTTCATTAACAATTTCATAAGAAAAAACAGGCTAGACATGGCAAATATTTAACTACTGGTGAAATATCATTACTATTTTTTTTTTAATATAATAACAGTAATAAAGTGGATTTTGAAAAGTGCATTGAGGGATTTGTTTGAATAATAATAATAAAAGAGGGAAGAAAAGACAAACAAAAACAAAGAGGTTGTTATTGAAAAGGAAGCCGGAGAGTTGGGAGTCCATCCAGAAGAAAAGGGTCCCTGGAAGCAGCGGGAGCACCAAGGAAAAGAGGTTGGGGTTGTTCACACTACTGTGGCTATCAGAGCGCCTCTACCGGAGCAGAGGTGTTCATCAGCCTCATCTGTTCATCAATATTAACACATTCTGTCAGCAAAACCCTCCTAAGAAAAAGTTGCGACAGTATGGCAAATCCATAAAAATAATAAACTCCATAAATTGAACCAATTCTTGCATTTAGTTTTCTTTTTTTGCAAACAGTATGAACACATAATATGCCACGTTTCACCTCATCAATTTCAACATCCATCTCTACGTCCAATCTTGGATTCAAGGCGTGTAAAAGATAATTTTTTTAAAAGGTGGGGTTGTGAAACTTCACCAACAGTTCACAAAACAGCAGCAAAGAGAAAATATGGACAGACCTTTGAAACACCGTTAACAGAATGCTACAGGATGCATGTTTCACAGAGCGTTTCAGCAATTTTATCGGCGATAACTACTGCAGTGTGACGTATCCGCAGAGGAATGAACTCCTCTCCACGAGCAGTCAACACTTCCCTGATTTTTATTGTCGTGCAAGTTTCCCGTCATCTCTTTTTAAAGGTTTGTCACGTTTCTGCGTGATTGCTCTGATTTGTTATTTATTTAAGCTACCGCGCCGTCTGGTCACAGCGTGGTAGACACAGCTCTCCTGCTGTTTTCCAGACTCAGCATATTTTAATGACCAGCTGCTGATCACACATCTGGAGGCGACTGTTGTAATCGATGTCTACTTTAGTGTTTTAGACACACTCACAGGGACGTGTTTAGCGCTAAATTAGTGGGATCCTTCTCCTGCCTGAAAGGAATATTAATAAAGTTGTGATACTTTCTCACAACATTTAAATACTGTATGTTCCTTTACGCTGCACGTTTTCAACATCCCAGATGCCTCCGAGCTTCGAGACGTTAAACACATTTAAAGGGGACCTATTATGAAAAACACGTTTTTTCTTGCTTTAAAGGAGCTTGAGGCTCCTTTTAAGAAATGAGACTCTCTAGCGCCACCCTTCACCACAACGGTCGTCGGGGGTACTGCAGCCAACAGTGAAGCCGGCACGGGAGAACGGGGAGAACGTGCATGCATCGTCATGTAGGGTTGCCACCTTTCAGAAATAGAAATAAGGGACACCCTGATTTCAGCAGCGCAGGAGCCAAAAAAAAAGCCCCAAAACTTCTAAACTGAATAAAAATGTGTTTATTTTATATGAAAAAACTAAATGCTTTTATTTAAAGTTTAAAGTGCTTTAATAGCATTGAACTTGCATGACTGTACAGACAGACAACCATATAGCAGCTGAAATGTCCTCCTATGCTTGTATGTCCACATCAGCCCAGATGTATAATATAGCCTACAGGTGAAGAATATGGTGTAAAAGTTCATTTGTTTCAATAATTCAACTAGAATATGGTGTAAAAGTTAATTTATTTCTATAATTCAACTAGAATATGGTGTAAAAGTTAATTTATTTCAATAATTCAACTAGAATATGGTGTAAAAGTTAATTTATTTCTATAATTCAACTAGAATATGGTGTAAAAGTTAATTTATTTCAATAATTCAACTAGAATATGGTGTAAAAGTTAATTTATTTCAATAATTCAACTAGAATATGGTGTAAAAGTAAATGAAAATACGGTACAAATCGTGTCCCGTATTAGTTCAATACGGGACGCAACATTTTTTTCTCAAATAAAGGACAATTCCGTATTTTACGGGACGGGTGGCAACCCTATCGTCATGTGACGTCACATCCGCAGGACAGCGCGGGAAATTCCGGCCCGGAATTGCAGCACATTTTGCAGCACACAGCCTGTTCAAGGCAACGGAGAGATACGCTAGAGGGCTCATTCTTTTTGGTTTGGAACGCTTCATCTGACATTATTACTAGAAAACTTAAAACGTATACACATTTTTTTCATAAGTCCTGCCTCAATCCGGCCTCAAGCTCCTTTAACATTTATAAAGTGGTCTCCCCTCAGCCTGCCAACTCAGAGAAGGAGGAAAGCAACCAAATTCTGCAGTGTCTGTACACCCGCCCGGATGAGCCGTCCAGTGTGATGTGGCTTCTACGAGCTGTTCAGAATCTGCTCACTTTCGTTACGTGACGAAAATGCGATTTACATAGGTTGGCCTTCGATGCGTGAAACCACGCCCACAACTAACTCCGCCGGCCAGAGCTTCCGCCATTTCATAGCGGTGTATCGCATCATTCAGGCAGCCAATCAGCACAGAGCCTCATTATCATAGCTCCGCCCCCTCAGAATCCCTCATAGATAATGAGGTTAGAGACTGGGATGATAAAGACATGGCTCAGAGGCTGAATTTCTAATTTATTTAGCAAAAACAATCAAAAGCTTGTTTTTAAGACATTTAAGTCCTGTTTAAAATAGGTATTAGATGCCATACTAAAGTATTGTTTTTAGTTCCTGTTTCCAAGCTAAATTTCCTCAAACGTTTCTTGACAGGTATTTTTGTCCACAATTGCTCTTAAAACTCTTTTTCCAATACTATATTTTTTTGTCAAATGAAGATCAAACTGTCTGTTGGCGTCACCAATTTGAAACTATTTTTCTTTTCAAACCTCCTTACTGCTTCACTCTAACTAGTCCAAAAACAGGCATGCTAGGTAAATTGATCATTCTAAATTGCCCGTAGGTGTGAGTGTGAGTGTGTCTGGTTGTTTGTGGGGACTTCGGGTGGAAACTAGCAATTCTGCTAAAACCTGGTGTATTTACACTGCTTAATGTAGTGTTCATGAATATGCATTGTCCCGTCTAAATAAACTTTGAAACTGAAACTAAACTTGGTTTAGGAAGATGTTCTGTGTTTGGCCCAAAGTCCTGATATCAAAGGACCACAGAAATACAGTTCGAAAGCTCCCTTTTCAACCACGCCTGTACTGCCCCGTTCATAGCAGCTGGGTTTAAACGGGTAGAGTTGGACACCTGACTCCACCATCCTTGTACCACTGGATGTGTCACTTTTGAAACTCTTACTAAGACTTGATCCCATTCACTTTCCTAAATACAGAAAAAAACAGTCTAATGGGACGTTTTGGGTAGATAATGATGGGAAGCCTCAAAAAATCTATGCTGATCCTGGTCTGTGATGTCATATTACCCTGCAGATGGTTTACTGAAATATTCAGACTTATAAGCAGCCAATAACAAATTCACTGAGGTGTGTTGGATCTTTTTAGATGGTTGTTTCGACAGGAATCAAAGTACGTTAACAAATTAGATTAAGATATCGAGACGAAACATGAAATATCTTGGGTTCATACTATTCACTGTACAATTTCTGAAGGACATTTTCACATCCAGCCAAGAAATACTTTGAGATGAGGAACAGCAAAAGGTTAACCGAGTGCCTAGTCACAGCAGTGAGCTATATCAAAGAAAGAACAGAGGTCATTCTCTGTGTACATGCCACCATCACCTGGCTTCGCTCGTGCACATTTACAGAAGGAGAGATTTGTTCTCTGGAAATGTAGCGTTGCTGGCGCTTTATTACACGCGCGCCTCGTAATGACTCTGGTTGGTGAAAAACTCAAGCTGGCCGTGATGGTGGTTTGTACACGAGGTCGTCACAGAGTCTGGAGAAAAAACGTTTTGGCGTTCACTTTAAAAACTGAAGAAGTTTAGAGGGGTTGGCAATCTCACACAGCCAACTCATAACACAGCAGCAGCAGCAGAGGAAGACAGCTGAAAAACACAGCCAGTGACCGCCGCGGGAGGAGGGAACAGCACCAGCAAACCGGGGTGAACAAGGGCAACCAACACAAAGACACTTTGTAGAGGGAGAAATCAAAGAGTAAAAGACAGAGTTGGATAAAAGGAGGGGATAAAGGCATCATATAGAGTTGGAAATAAAAGCTGGGACTGAGGGGAAGGTGAAGAAAGAGCCGTTTACCTGAGCGGAGCTGCTTGATCCGTCCGTTATTACTGGACGTGTTGACCGGCAGGAAATCTTTGAACCAGGTGATTTCTGGGTCGGGGTTGCCGCTGGCGGCGCAGAGCATGGTGGCGGTCCGAGAGCGCTCCACCACCTTCAGCTGGGGGCCCATGTCAATGGTGGGGAACCCTGGGGGCAGCTGGTCCTCTGAAAAGATCCAACACAAAAGTCACTTTTTGAACCCGGTGGGCTAGGGCTGGGCGATATATCGAGATTTTAATATATATCGATATATTTTCAAACACGATATGGTACCAGAAAATATCGTATATATCGATTTAAAAAAAAAAAAAAAAAAAAAAATTAATGATTTTGATATAGCTTATTTTGTGACAAATTGACTTGAATGTTTTATTTGAGATTTGCACAAATGTTTTGTTATTTGCACAACTGTCAACCTCAGTGGAAAAGTCTGCCTGTTACTGTCTACATTGTATTAATTGCACAGTGTATTTTAATTTAATTGTTATGCAGGAAAGGGATATTTGTTTTATTTTATTCAAGAAGCATTTTTATTCTATATATGCAGGCAGTTTATTTTTATTTCATTTGTTTTATACATTTTGATATTGTGCAGACCTCTGTTAATAAAGGAACCTGTGTGACATTTGGCACGTGGCTTTGTATTAAAACTGACAGTTTTTTTAAGGGTTTGCCTCAGAAAAAAATGAAGCTAACAGAGATGCTATGCTATAATGCTTTGGGGGAAACCCCAATTAAGGCACAGAAAAAATATCGAGATATATATCGAGTATCGCCATTTAGCTAGAAAATATCGAGATATGACTTTTGGTCCATATCGCCCAGCCCTACGGTGGGCTCAAGGAAGGAGGAGAGTCCCAGCCTTTAGGCCGGCCTCATGGTGGTCTGCTCTCGGGGTGCTGGGGGACTTCGCTAAAACCAAATTGAAGAAGAGAGGGATTTAGAGGTTGTTGTGACGTACTGCTGCCAGATGACTCTAGGTTCATGTGGCGCTCGATCGCTTCAACATAGCAGCTCAAATCTGCACATCTGTCTCACAACTGATCTCCACAGGAAGATGACGTGATGTACCGGCTCTGTGTTCATTAGTCGCAGATAAAGCAGATTCTGCCACTCCTCCTTCTGTGGGCCGGATCGGGTCTTTCAGGGTGAGCTGATGCGTTTGTGGGCCTCTCGTTCGTAATGCAACCCTTTTTTTAATACTTAAAAATTAAAGAAGAATTAAAAGAGTTCATTGATTCATTTTTTCACTCAGCGGCCTGTTTTCTGGTCATGAATTCAGAACTGAGATGTTAAATTAAACACGTTTTTTGTGAAGCACCTTGTGACATTCCGTTATCTGTGAAAGGTGCTATATAAATAAACTTTACTTACTTACTAAATGTTTTACATTTGCAATTATTTTAAACATGTTTCTTTATTGGGTAATCCATGTAAATTATATTACACAATAAACATTTCTTTTAAAGGGTTCGACAGAATACCCCGTTTTATATTTTACCATACACACACACAAAAATAAATAAATAAATAAATAAATAAATAAAATAAAAAATAAATAAAAAATAAAAAATAAATAAATAAAATAAATAAGGACACAAAACTTAACATAACAAACACCCCAAAACACACACACTGCAAAATACGTAATTATAAACAGGTCCCAAAGTAATTACCAATCGATTACCAATCAAACTCTGACTGAAGACAATAATAATAGGAAAAATAATGTAATAAACTAAAATACAGGACACGCAAAACAGCAGCAACAAAAAAAAAATAAAAAATTAGAATAAATTAAAAAAACAAAATAAGATAAATAAATAAAAATTAAAATAAACTGACATAAGAGGAACCTTAAAAACAATGAGACATGGTTAGCAATATCATACTTCCCATACATTTGCAATTATATATATAAAAAAAGAAAGAAATCTGTTTGTCATTTGAAATAATATCCCAGTGTTTCAGCTTTAAGTGTGGGTTCGATCAGAGATGGTGTGTTAGCCTGTTATGTCAGTGACATGGGGATAATGGGAGCTTTTCTTTCCCTCATTCTTTTGCCGATGTGGTAAACTGAGAAAAACAAACAGTATTTTTGTTTGCTATCTGCCCCTTCAAGGGATGAAATTCCCCAAGTGTGGACGCCAGGCCCCAATCTAACAATAATCTCATGGTTTCAAATCATTGCTTCCACCATCCACTGGCTCGGGCCACGCCAAGCCAGCAGAGCTTTGATTTTAGTAACTTTAAACCTAGGATGGTTAGTCGCAGCAGACAGGGTTATCCGGGTATTTCAGACACTGGTGATACGCAGGAATGCTCATGCAGAACCATCGATGGGAAAGAAGTTATCCAAAAGATTAAATTTGAAAAAGAAAAAACCTGAGCTGTGGTTCTTTGGCTTGTTTGTGAAAAGAACGTACACTATAATTAGTTAAGACCAGTAACTGCTCACTGCAACCAAAGTATTTATGGGAGCATCTCCTAAAGCCTTGATGGAGATATTGCACCGTAGCAACTAATCGCTGGGAGCTCGTCCTGCCCCGTGAACGAGAAACTGATGCTGCAGGAGACATTCAGGAGAAGTCTGGTTAAAGTGTGATGAGCCCGGATGTCTGCTCCGGCATTCAAATGCTAGGGTTAGAAACCATGAGAGCATGGATCCTACCCCAGCATCAACCGAGCAGGCTGGGAGGAGCGGTCCAGTTGTCTAGACTGTGTTTTCACGGTGCGCTTTGGGCTCCTTCGAACTGACTTTCAGCAGGACGCTATGCCATCTCACAATTACATCGTGTCATTTGAAAGTGATTTCTTTAGCCTGACAAGGAGTTTAAACCCGCAGTCACCAGATCTCAGTCCATTACAGGCCCTTTGAGAGGTGGCGGAGCGAGAGATTTGCATCATAAAAGGTACTGATTAGAAATCTGCACCACCTTGCTGAGTCAGTATACAGTATGTGATTGGAAAAAGCACATCCTATGTGCCACTTCGCTCTCCAAGCCAACAGAGACATATACATGTATCAGAATTAGAAACCCCCCCCTCTGTATTTCTGAACAGCACCAGAGGGACCGAGGACTGATGGGTAACTCTGTGAGGTCAATATTCCTTAACCACTCATCCAAAGCGCTTCCCCGTTTCAAGCTGGCTGTTGATTTTAAGGCTAACAATCATTTCAAATCATGGATCTGTCCCTCCATTGGGCAATGAGGAGCCTTTTGTCTTCTGGAAGTTGTTTAGTGGTCAGCATGTGAGTAAAGTTGCTTTCGTCAACGAAAATTATGACTAAATATCGTCATCAACAGACTTTTATCACCTATACGAGACGCAACGAAAATGCTGCTCATGAGACGATAATGATAATTAAATATATAATGTATAATGTAATATATAATCGTAGAGTAATAAAATGTAGATTACAAAATAAAGACTCTGCTAAAATGTGTCTTCATTTTCGTTGACCAAAACGAGACGAAATGTTCTAACAAAGATCCTTAATCTCCATGTTTTCAGTAGTTTCCTCTGGTTTAGTTCTGCTGGTGACGTCACGGGCTCAATCCCAGTCGCTGCAGCGGGGAATCAGATCCAGAAGATGCAGCTGCAGATTAGAGGCTGATGCCGTTAACGCAGAGCTCTAGGTTCACGTCAATTAAAAACAAAGTTACATAGAGAAAGGGGCCGATGGCCGGGACGCGGGGATCTACTCTGGTGCTGGGAGAAGAAGAAGAGATGATCTTTGGATACACTTTCCTACATAGACGTGGAAAAGAAAACCGAATCTGTCGTCAAAAAAGAAAAAGATGGAGAGAAATGCAGAAAAATAAATATGTTGTAAACTCAAATTAGAGCGTCTTCTGTATCTGGAATGAATGTATTCTTGAGTCAATAAGGTAACAATAATATAATAATAAGATAACCTTGTTTGAATTGTAAAATGGGTTTGGCTAAATACAATCTTTGACTAAAATGGGACTAAAATGGTCCTGGACAGTTCTGACTAAAATAAGACTAAAATGCTCAGACTTTTAGTCGACTGAAACTTGACACGATTAATAGGATAATGGACGTGACTAAAACTAATAAAAACTAAAATGATAGCTTGACCCAAAGACTAGACTAAAACTAAAATTGAAACAGGCTGACAAAAACACTACATGTGAGATGTTTTGGTCAGCATGAATCAGAACGAGAAATCGCCTGGGAAAGTGACCGAGTCTGCATTTTAAGTGCTGGATGCATTAAAAAAAAAATCAGGTTCCACCTTGTTTTCTGTTTGTTACAGATGGATCCGTTCACTCTCTTCTATGATGCAGGTGACCCCCCAGAGTCATGACCCGAGGCGCTGGCTCTCCTTCCTTGTGGCATGGCGGTTGTGGAGTTAAGTTTCTCAGAAGTTCACTCCTTTCTGCACCGGCCTGCACACGCATCGCTGCTCGAGCTGCTCGAGCTGCTCGAGCTGCTCGAGCTGCTCGAGCTGCTCGAGCTGCTCGAGCTCTGTGTGGGCGTCTTGTCCTTCAGGTGAACCAGTTTTGGACTGAGGGTGTTGTTAGGTTTCAAATGCACTGGATGTTGTGTTTGGAAAAGATCCGTCGTAGTTTCTCAGACTCTCCCGCCACATATGGAATAATAATGTTTTCGTACCTGTTTTTCTTTTCTTTTTCTGCTTGATCCTGCAGGTTTTTTTTTGTTTTGTTTTTTTAAAGATTTCTTCACAAATTTGACATAGGTCCAATTTGGACATCCACAGGTCTGAAGAGAGTTTTGCATGTGTTTGTGCTCCTTTTTCTTTCTCCTCTGGTTTGTGTGGGAATATTTTCAGTGTGATGGCGTTTGGAGCTGGGATGATTGACAGTTTGTGATTCAGTGGGTGGTGTGAGTCAAAAAGCAGATACTGGTCTGTGTGGGAATGTTTCCAGCATACCTCACTGTTGATACTTCGGCCCTCCAAAAGCATGTACAGCAAAGTCCCAAAAAAGGCAGCTAGTTATTTTTTGCATCATCTCTGGTAAAGTCGAAGTCGCTGTCATTGTGTCAACATTGGAAGTCTGCACTTCTTGAGTTTGGAGTTTGAGTCCAGGTGCTGTCGGTGAGCTTTCCACTTCCTCCATGAAACCTATTAAAATGCACCGCGACTGTCTTTATTTTTTGAAAAACACAGTTGAGAGGCAGATATCCACCAGGCTGCAGATGTGATTGGAAGTGAAATGGAAAACTACAAAAAAACAGCTGCTACACGAAGGAGTAAGACACGTCTGTGTCACAGTGTACCTCCATTTGTACTTGTCCTTGTCAGAAGTTTTTACCGGAACGTCCTTGAGGGAAAAACCTCACCTTCCCCTTCAGAATCCAACGTGACTGCTACACTCATCAATAAAGAAATGATTCAGATAATTCAGCCATTTCTGTCATGTTTTATTCAGATCATACACAGACATGCACATAGTGTGATTGCTCTTCATCAGAGGACATGTTGCTATGATGCTACAATAGCTAGTCCAACCTTTGGAAGGATCTATCCCGTACAAGCATCCACGTTTCTCCAACTATGCTACCGGAACGCAGTCGACTTGAGTGAAATGTCATTCCCAGTTCCGACTTCCAAAGTACATAGAAAAAACAAAAAGAGTTGCCCTCAAACTAGGCTTTTAGGATGTTTAGGTTGTACTTCCTAAAATAAAATTATTACCTGAGATTATTCCTATTTGTCTGTAGGGACAACTCCTGAGTATACGGAGTATATTCTGCACTTTAAGGGTTTGTACTGTACCGTTTTACTGGTACAATGATAATAAAGACAATTCATTCATTCATTCATTCATTCATTCATTCATTCATTCATTCATTCATTCATTCATTCATTCATTCATTCATTTCTTCATATAACTAGGGGTGGGCAAAAATATCGATATGGCAATATATCGCGATACTTTTCCAGCCGATTCAATATCGATATTCAAAATTTGAATATCGATTTTTTATTTTTTTTTTTTTTTTTTTTTTTTTTTTAAATATTTTTTATCCCTGATCTTTTTTTCCATTATATCACCCAGTGCTCCTACCTAAGTGACAGTCCTGGGCATTGCCACTCTCTACCAACCCTGAGAGGGCCCTGCACTGAGCTCAGGTTTTATTTCACGTTTTATTTCATTTTATAATTTATTTTTTATATAACACAATTGCCTGTCCTTAAAAAATGAAAAATAATGGACAGAGGTTTATTTATTTATGGATTTATATCTATACTGACTGATCACTGTGCCTGTCCTTGGTTTTAGTACCATCTTTCTTGTGTTTATCATCATTTGCCACATAATTAAAGCAACCTCATACTAAATTTAATGTTAATTTCATATGATGTAAATAATATGAAAAACATATACAAATATGTTGTAACTTTAGCTTGTATAGTTATAATAAAACATTGTTTTGACTCAGTTTGTCCCATGAATTGTCACTATAATCTGATGAACGTGCAACTCGGATTTTAAGATCCATCACTATCATCTGATGTACATATATACAACTTGGATTTTAAGATGTGTAATGCATTTTGAAATTTTTCGGTGAACTATGTAGAATATAATAATCGGGATATCGCATAATCGGGATATCGCAATGTGTATCGTATCGTGGCTCAAGTATCGTGATGCGTATCGTATCGTGAGGTCCTTCCCAATACCCACCCCTACATATAACACATGGGACAGTCTGAAGATGACATGAAGCTTGACACCTAAAGAGGCTCAGTTGAAGTGCCAAACTGGCGCACATAGGACCCATTCTCAATCGTAGCGTTTCCATTACCCCTAGATTTAAGCAAAAGCTAATTATTGCAAAGAAAAACGTGAACAAAAGAACTGCCAGATATCGCCAAAACCTGTCTACTCTTTCGAATCCAGTCCTTCATCCAATTGTAATGGAAACCCTTAATTTGCATTTGCACGTCTCTGGCAGCACTGGATACAACTTAGTTGGTCAATCTAACGTCATCACAATCTAGTTTACAGCAGGAGAGCCCTTTTCTAGTGCTGAAGCTCCCTCTTTGCACTGCATAACATCACAAACTCCAGCACAGCCAGGGAACTGACGCCGCCAGGACAGCTGGGTAGAAACGTCTTTTCTTTACTGGCCTTTTTGGTTCTTAGTGCCATATTTTATTCAGTCCTGACTGAATAAAGCACCTGTCAGTGACCAGAGACATAAGGAACTTTTTGCTGATGGTAGACCGCAATTCAGAGGAACAGGACCGTCTTCAGGTGCAAGAGCCGAATTTACATCCAATTTAAGTCCAAATAAGTGTTGCGTCGGCCTTGACACCAGAGGCGAGAGTTTGGGGAAACAATCCAATAGTGAGGTCAAACAGAATTAACTAACATTTCACTCCACCTGACAAACTCAATACGGCTTTAGGCAACGGCTTTCCCACTAAAAACAAAGCGAAAATCAAATACTCCCTTCTGCAGGAAAGCAGTAGCGAGTGAGCCACACTTTTACTACTTCTGTCTGCCCCACATGACCCTATCTGGAAGTTCACGTCTCGCATAAAATCCAACGGGCCAGTCCAATAAAGACCCCGCGTGCTTGGACTTGCATCCTTTGGGGGGGACGTATAAATCAAAAGTTAATCCATCGAAAAGAGTTGCAATTTTTTTAAATATTAAGTGTTTCCACTGTGAAACAGGAAATCAAAGGCACAGGCCAAACTTCATCCACCTGAAGAGGGAGATTTAGGAGAAGAGAGGGAGTTATATAATAAGAGAAAGAGAAGATACTGTATCCAGTATTGCACTCAGGCGGGTTCAGAGCAAGTCAGTCTTTAAAAGTTAATGTAAAGCTTTGTTCGCCGTAAAGTGCCGGGTTCTTGAGTCGTCTATCATACAAGTGGATGAAGACAGAAATGGTAAAGAAAAGACAGACGAGCCAAGGGAATGTATTCCTGCATGTTTTTTCTGCTGTATTTGATCCAGAAGGGAGTCTATTTTTAATCCCCCCCCCTCCCCCTCGTTTTTTGTTTAAAACCCAGAATCCCCTGTGACTTTATCCCTCTCCGCCACACAGAGTCTCATTAACAGGAAATCCTAGCGCTGAACCTCACCGAGGAGATGCTAATTCTGGTAGCAGCCCATCGAACCGTGTAGCGGAGGGGTCGCGTGACGCGACCCGGTACGAACCGGGGGCCCGTGTGGCCTTTTAAGGGCTCCGGTTCCAATAACGACGCCTGACGGATGGAGATCAGAAGCTAACAGGACAAGATGAGAAGGTGTTTGCGTGATCTCCGTATGCCAAAAGAGGGAGAAAAAAAATGTGGGAAAGAGGAGACGGGAGTAGGCTCGGACGAGGAAAGAAAGAGTGACAGAAAGGAAAACAGAAGGGAACAAGAGAGAAAGAGACATGGAAGGAGAAAGAGCAGAAGGGACTTATACAGCATAACAATCCTGATTCTCTCCGCTTTCATTATGCAAACACTTACTTCAAAGACAGCCCCTCGTAGGCAGGAATAATGCATTCTATTTCATCTACCTGGGGTGGGACGCCGCACCGAACAGCAAGGGTGCGCCGCGAGAATGCTATTCCCTGACATCACGCATCTCCGTCTGCAGCCACTCACACATGCAAAAAAAATAGATGAATCTGCATGTAGAAGTGCTTAGAGTCTCACAAACACGGTATGTGTGCATGCAACACTCTCGGAGCATGTGCATGTGGTGAAATAAACAAAACACAGTTTGTTTGTGTTTTTTTTTTTTTTATAAAGTTGACAAGATGTGAAACGACATCAGTGCAAGTGTAGAGGGCTCACGGTTACATGTTTATTTATGAACGCTACCAGCCTCCCGCTGCTCTTCATGGGGACAAGTGCAGACAACAGCCAGGTGGGTTCGGCGCAGAGCTGCACATGAGCGCGCGAGTTGCTGAAGAGTAGCGGCTAAGAAACCCCCCGAGGGGGAGAACAGATGTGCAAACCCCACACGTCATAACTGACAGACACTCTGAACTTCCTCTGTCTTCGCCGGATTGTTTCAAAGCTCCCAACGGGTCTAACGGCCACGAGAACTGCTGTCCTCTTCATGACTAGCCTCTAAAAAGCACATGTCGCTGGCTGGTTTCATCATCTGCCTGGAAGAAGGGTCTGGTTTCCCAGTCGTGCTGAATAAGAAGCACGAGAGTACGCCGCCTGTGCAAACCTGTGTCTGTTTGTCGTAGGTAAACAGAGAGCCAGGCTGTAATTCAACTAATTAATGTCTGATCTTTTCCAGCTCAATGCAGCAACCCTGAACGCTGCAAATGTCTGTTACTGTCTATGTTATTGTCAGTTTAGTGCTTATCAAACTCTGATCTGGTTTTAAAAGCTACAATTCCAGTTTTTCTACCATACTAAGACGATTTGTTACTTTTGAGTGTTCCTACTCTTAAATACATTGTAAGTAATAGTAAAATACAGGTATATACTCCATACCACCATAGGTTAACATGTGGCTTGATGATTCTGTCCATCGTTTGAAGGAAAATGAACTTGGTGTTGGTGTTGCTGCTGGTAAATGTTGGCCCAACTGACCAAACACTCGCACACCAGCAATGGAAGCGTTCGGAGCATTGGTGTCCATTCACTTTGAATGTGGTGTCATCAGACGTTGGTGACCTTTGGCGCTGTCCGTTGGGGTGGGAGTGTCGCCTCCGTCAAGAGTTGGGAAGTTTTTCGACTTTTGAGACTTCAACGTGAGCGTCAGCCAACCAAACTGTGGCTATGCAGCTGAGGTTGGCCAATATTTGCGTACATATAAAGACAAACATCAAACTCATGACTACAAGCAATTTAGGATCATCAATCAATCTAACAAAGGTGTTTTTGTACTACGCTGGAGTACCTGGAGAAAACCTCTGCAGGCACGAGGAGAACAAGCCAACTCCACCCTGAAAGACTCCTGCCGGGAGTTCAACCTTCTTGATGGGAGGCAAAAGTGCCAACCGCTATCACACTATGGTGCCCATGGAAGCACCACCCGTTTAGCATTACTGTGACACTGCTATGCAAGCATAGTGTCAAACCCAGCCTGAGCCCCCAGCTCCTTCTAGAGAGCTAGAGAACCACTCCGGAGGGTTTGAAGCTACTTTTTTTTCCTACTGTGTGCAGCCATGTTGGCAGGGAAGCTGACAGGAACACACTTAACCGTATGTCAATCAAAGCGAGCTGTGACTACCAGCTCCTTCAGTCCATCCCAGCTGAAATGGGTGCACAGCTGCTGCAGACGTTTACAGCCAAATATGCCGTTTCAAATGTCGATTTGATGACAAACTGCGGATGATGAAGTGATAACGGTGAGCCATTGGCTGATCCAACTGTCAAGCAATCATATTAGAAATTAATGTATTGCTTTGTATACGTTTACCTGACATGTTAAAAAAAATCCCCCTCAGAGATTGACACCCTTTTGGATCCACCCTCTAGTGGTCAGTCGAGGAACTGCAACGACTCTTACTTCTGCATGAAACTTTAAAGCTTGAAGTCTGCTTGATATAAAGAAAGAATAAAAGTGCTATATTAATGCTACGAAGGTTCAGTGGGCGCTTCATTGGAGCAGCGTTGCCACGGCCTCAGATCACCTCGGCAAACACATTAAGGACAGACAAAGCACTTCACGACACCAACTGAACTCTTCATTACTACAAATCAAAAAAAGATGAGCTAGTTAAAATGCAAAAACTTTCTACCTTTGTTTTTTGGACTGCAGAGCTTGTCATTGCGCCACTGAGGCACACGTGAACTTTTACAGAACCATAAATTATACCCAACCTGACTGTGAAACGGATACTTGAGCACATAATTGCTAAGCCTCGTTATTATTTCAACCATTACCAATCACAGCCATTTACTGGTCGCCAAGATTTCAATTAGTTTGGCCCAATCGCCAGTAATTAAGCCAGCTGACCTTTACATCATATCTCTCCTGTCCGGCAGTCAGTCAGCCAGTGACTGGCACTGTGTCTTTCAGGCAGTGGGGGTGGTGCGTGAGGACACATGACTGACAAGGCTGTGTGTATGAAGGCGTGTGTACTTTGTGACTGACATTTGCACTGACAGTCTATCAGGGACTATTAGCGGCTCCCAGGTGGCCTTTTATTCATCCACAGCACAATGATTCCTCAGAGGAACAGACAGAGGCTAATCATTACATAGAGACTGACTGTCTTAGATTGAGAACACACGTGTGTGTGTGTATCTGAGTGTGTACACATGAGGGGTTTTATCCTTTATAAATACAAAGACTGAAGACGAGTGGATGGAAGAGCTACGAAAATCCAAAATAGATGCTAAAACACATGAATAAGAGCAGCTGAGGATGCCTGTATGTTCAAACCTATCACATAGACCGATACACACACACACACACACACACACACAAACACGTCCGAAGACAACCACGTGAGACAGGAAAAATTCTGGATGGATGGAGCGGAACACCGCAGAAGATGCAAAGAGTGGTTTGCTGTGAATAATTTAGAAGTTGCTGTGCAGTGGACCAGATGGCATGTGGAGAGACAGAGAGTGAGATGTAGAGAAGAGAAGGCATGTGTACAGAAAAAGGAGCAAAATTAAGAGTAAAATGGGGTGAATTTGTCGAAATAATGAAAAAAACAACCACTCACAACCAAAGCAAGGAAAAAAAAAAAACTGCACATAATGTTACAGCCTTAAGACGGACAAGAGGGAAGGAAAACATGCTGCCCGTCCCTTCCCTCTGAGCATTTCCTGCAAAGGCAGGTGATGTGATTATCCACACTTGAGCGATTTCACCCACTAAGATACACTTGAGCTTCAAACTACCAGTGCATAATGTTCTAATGTTTTCCTAATGGACTCCACTAACACCAGCGTCACGACATGCATTAATGGACTCCTGCTAGCCATAAATCAACTCCAGGGGTGAATCCAGCATCGCAGTTTAATAGCACCTGTACTGTACACAACCATTAGAATATGACCGGGGGACTTAATGAGGTACAGCCGCGTTGGAGGCAGGGCAAATTTGTAACGCGCTTGTCAAATTTGGGTGTTTTCAGATCTCTTATTGTCATCACTGGTCCAGGAGTCTTGTGGTTGTTTCCAGAACCTCAGCGTTCATGTTTCCATGTTCTGGCAATCTGTCCGAACAAACAACACCTGTCCAGGCTTCGTCTTGTGATGTAGTGTCTAGGATGTCACTCCCAGGACTCCATTCCTGGCAATGTCTGGCAACTGTCTCGAATGCCTTCCACTAGCAAGTTCTCGCTAGTCCTTTTCAGATTTAACATGCGGCATCAATTGTTTATGTAAGACAACCGCTTATGTTTCCTCTTGGCATTGTGTTATCACACACCCAAATTCTCCAAATCTTCTGCTTTTGTCTGTTTTTTCAAATTAATTAGGTATTTTTTACAGTTTATTTATAAGCTTTTTATTGATCTCGGACCGTTGACATTTTCGCTCACCATTATACACATTACAGCGACAATAACTAGTGATTGGGATTCTGTTTTAAAAAGATCTGCATCCTTTCTGAAGAAACACTTACCAGGGACTCATGATTAGCTGCACCCATGCCCTCTTAGATCGTACGGAAGTACTGAGGGGGTACTTAGGATTCCCATAGGAATTGTCTTTTGTTAAATAAGTAATGGCAGGGTGAAAAGTAATGTTAGTGTTTGTCTGTCTGAAGTTTCATTTTCCCCAGCATGATGATATTAATAATAAAGATATTAGAAGCTGATGTACACCATAATAGTAGTGATCCCAGAGATTGTCGGCTATACGTTGAACAGCAGAAGCCACTGGGAGCAATAATCCAACGCAGAAGAAGGCTGGAAGCCAAGATACATGGAGGTGTAAGCCAGTTATCAGATCAACAGAAAGCTTCCCTGGAAAATGAACTTCCCAGGAAGTCAAACAACCTTTCCGTACCTGAGGCGTCCCATTTGAGAATGTACATGAGAATGAAGTGCGAAGAAAGATTTTCTCATATCCAACCAGCCATTACAAGTTTCCGTCTATCATGAATGAAACCTAATTACCTATCATCCACGATCGAGACAAGCTTAAAATCTTACCAGCAGCGTTTATGAATAATTGATGTTATTTGACTGAAGTTGAACTCCGACATAGAATCAAAAGGTTGTATAAACGTTTTGAATGCTGTTTATTTATATTTACCGGTGGTCAACAGGATGCTGTATCATGCATTCTGCATCAAACTCGGCAGGGAGAAGTGATTATTATTCACCGAGGATCAGATGCCTGATGTTTACATTACTGACCAACCTCTGACACCAGAACCACCCCCACGCTCGTGGAGTAAAAATACAAACTTGCAATTGCACATTCATGCATAAAAGTCTTAATGCTCCGGCTCCTACATGACATTTCCATTTTCTTACACTGTTTATTGAGTTTGCATGGCCATTACATTTCTATTCACGTTAATGCAGTGGCCTTAGGGCCTTTTTTATTCGTCAACAACTCCTGTTATTGAACACCTGGGGTGTAAATCATCAGGTCTTTATAAATGCGTTAAAATGGATCTGAGGTGTCGCAGTTCATCGCAAATCTAAACGATGACTGAATACTTGTTTTTAAGGCCAAGCTGGCTCAAATAAACAAAAAAATCCTATTGACATCCCAGAGTGTTTGAGTGGGTAGGCACTTTCATACTAGTCATGTGAAAACGTTAATAACCCCTGAGTCAACGCAGCTGCAAACACTGTCTTCTATGTTCAAATATCGAGTTAAGATCAGTCAGTATCAGTTAAAAGGGTTCAAGAGAAGAGTAATGAAGGAAGTGAAAATGAGTGACCCTGCAAGACCATGCATCTCCTGTGCTACTTTAATGTTCCTTCAAAACGTTCAAAAACAAAAACAAAAAAAAGTGAGAAAAACGAAGTACGTGTTTTCATAGGATTCAAAAGGGAACGTGCTGGTCGTCACCAGCTCTTGATGTATTTAGGATGAACAAGTGTGCTGACCTCCATAAACTCAGATGTTAAGACAGTTTGTTAGTCTAGAAAACTCAAAGCATTCAAGCACCACGAGGGAGTCATCAGGGTCTCAGGAAAAGTGTTAATACTTTATACTTCACTGCTTTTCAAGATGTCCGTAGTGCGACCTTGTACTCATGACATTTGTATAGATTAACTGCTACCTCTGCACCCTCAACGTCTTTCATTCTTTGTTGGATTCTGCAGAAGATTGTATCAAACTGGATTCTCAAGGTTACTGAGCACCCTAAGCTAACCGCCCACATGCCTTTGAATGATACACTTTCAAGGTTTCCTGGGAACTACACGCTGATCTAATCAGCCACACATTTTTCCACAGAAGGGACAGTCACGGACACATACGGACATGCCAGGCGCCTCGAATGAGCAGATCATGCGTAAAATACACTTTCTCACCGGTTTAATCCCACCACATGGCCTCGGGCACAAGGCCCCAAAAACTGTTATGTCCGCCCCTGTAAATGTGCCAGGTTGAGACATCTGCAGCAGGCGTTGGTGATACTTTTTGCTGGACCTGTTCTCCTGCTCCAGGATGGAGTAAATTCACTGAAGTTTCATGTTTCGCTTCTCATCTGATTGTTTTCTACAAGATTGTTGTGATTTATCACTACAGGAATAGTTAGAAAATCATTTCCAACCAGTTTGGTGCTCAAGATGATTGATAGGTGGAACGCCACGGTAGCCGATCTTCTCAGGAGTGGACGTCCCAGCAGATTTACTCCAAGGTCAGATCGTGTAAATATCAAAAACCCAAGACCTTAAGAATGGTGTGCACCACCCCTCAATGAACCAAAGCGATGCTGCACGGAAGGACGGTGGCAGAGATTGAAAGTTAAAAAGGAAATGACTACTTCAAGTTGTTAGTATTGCCCAATTATTTTTTTTTCTTTATAACTTCATTTTTTGATATGTTTGATAAACGACAATGGAAACAATGGAAAAAACACTTAAATCATCGTATCCACCATAAACTAAGAACTTTTGCCCATGACTGTATCACCCATGTAGGTTTGACATCATTTTACAATAATTCGACAACAACCTGAGAGTTCAAGCAACAAAGTCATATACTTTTGTTAATTTGTTTCGTTTATACCATTATAAAATGAAATGGATGGTAAGTATCAACAAGAATACTGATGCGATGCTTCAAAGTGCATGATGGGTTTGTCGCGTGCGTGCGTCCACACTGACCTCGTAACACGCTGAGCCTGGTGGAGGCGGTGAGCTCCCCTGCCGAGTTGGAGGCGTGACATTCGTAAACTGCCTCGTCCCTGGGGGTCCTCAGCGGCTGGATCCTGAGGACCGAGCCGGATCCGTCGTCAAACTCTATTACCTGTTGGTGAGGCTCAGCGTTAGAGGCGGCGAGAACTCCCCGTCACGGCCCACGCGGAGTGCGAACAGAGAGGATGACCCGGTTTGTCATCTGATCGCAGCTGATAATGCAATTTTTCGACACCGTTTGCAGCTGAATTACAAATAATCATCTTCGGAGACAAAAAAAAAAAAAAAAGAACCAGAGATGATTGGAAACCTCCGAACGGTTTGCCTCTTTTACTGAGGGAAGCTGGATCTGAAGGGAAGCATCAGTCACAAAACAGCAGCACCAGACGAGCGGTTACATATATTGTGTGTGTATATATATATATATATATATATATATATATATATATATATATATATATATATAGGTTTAATACACGCATGTAATTGATCTGGATTCTGAATTCTCAGAGGGTTTGCGCTGACGGAAATCCTATAATAATAAATCCACAACAGGTCCTGTCTGTGAACAGTGAGTAATATGTAGCCGGAGCTCATATAGTCTGGATTAATAATAAAATATCTCCTCAAGTGATTTCATCACAAACAGGAAGACGCTGGGCCGAACTCCGAGCTGGGAGGGAACCCGACTTATTAAAAAGCGGAGAAGCGTCGCGGGCTCAGAGTGACAGCGACGGCGCGGGAGCGAAGGCCGGCTTGACATCTCCATCTGAGAGCATCTCGTGAGGCGGGGAAATAAATCAAAGGTTAGAGCCCTCGGGAAACTAATAAGGCTGATCATATAGGACCCTCACACGCCGTGGCCCCAGGCGTCATCTGACATATGAGCGGGTCGGGGCAGACAGCTTTTCACACACCTGCGTGACCTTTGCAGTACAAGGGAGAAGAAGCAGCTAATCTTTAAAGGTGCGGTTTTGGCTCTACATGTAAACTGTTTATGTATTTATTAATGGATAAACAGTATATAAAATGTAGGTGTCATTCTGACTTGAATGCCATCTTTCACTGCGAACAATATTATAAAAATGGTACTCCTTTCTCCCAGCGGGCACCTGACTCATCATTTAATGGAAAGCTGATGTACTTGTTACCTTAAATGTTGTTTTCAGATCGTTTTAACAAGGGTCCAGAAGAGGCTGCAGATTTAATTATTTATTTTCTTCCCATTTTTTTTATTTATTTTTACCCAGTCAACATGTACGGACTAATAACAAGACACAGCACCGATCGGACTGAGATGCACCGACCGGATGGAGATCATATAGATTTATTTTTTGGTTTTATCCTGTGATAAACTCTTAAACACACACAAAAGGTCTGAACTTCTTCAGGGTCCAAGCATATTCCCGCCAAGCATATTTCCAAGCTTATATACACCGACCGGACGGAGATGCCTCAACCACTTTATGACCGACTCAAGCCAGTGACTTTGGTTTGTCAGTGGAGACGTCACATTTTGAGTCTCGTCAGAGAACTATTTATCCTGACAAAGGTGTATTTCCTCAAGTGTTAAGATTAAGTACCATTTTGCTGCAAATATATTCCGTTCTCACTCATTTAAAGAAAAGCGGATGTACTTGTTACCTTAACTGTTGTATTCAGACCAACGTTTTAACAAGAGTCCGGAAGAGGCTAACCTGAATGCGCTGCAGACTTAATTATTTATTTTTTCCATCTTCTTTTCATTGAGGTTTCTATATTATGGTTAAAAAAAAAAGGTGTACACAATAACAAAAGAACAAACAAAAACAAACAGAGGACCTCATATACTGTACATCACCGGCCCAAACTTGCCAATGATATACTTGTGTTGAAGAAATGCATGGAGGACTGCCAAGTAACGTAAAGCCAAGTGGGAGGGAGGGGTCGTAAAATCCGTCTTTGTGCCATTAAAGTCACAAAACGGACCTGTATCCGATAATTGTAACCTCAAATAAGCTGTAACTGGGTTGATTTGGTTTTTTTTTTTTTATTTTGGAAAGTGTTTGAAAACTAGTAGGCCTATTCCAGTATGGTATAATATGCAGGGACATATGTGTGACATGTGCGCTGGGGAGGCCGGATCTACTGTGCATCTTTGCTGCAGATTAATCTTAATGCAATTAGAAATACACAAATTATTTTCACCATTAACTGATTTAAAAAACAAATTTTTTCCCTCTACAACACAATATTATTTCTGCATGCCTTCACATATTTATGGTATCAGAAGTCCAAAAAACAAAACTCTAACGTATCCGTGGACCAATCTTTGTGTTTGTTGGGATTGCTGTCGGCACTATCAAACATGTCAGTTTGGACATGAAGATTTTAGTCTAACAGTTTGGTTTCTTAGCTGTCATTTTTCTGCAAATATGAACTAATGAAATCATAATCAATACGATTATAAACCAATTGAGATTATGTTTAATAGGAATGTCACTGAACTGCACTGATTTTGTTCGAGGTTGTTGTGAAGTGACTTCGTGCAACTAAACTGGATCCAGATCAACTGAAGTGAACTTGAGTTGACATCACATGATCACGATCCCATGATCCACTTTCACATCCTCAGAGACGACGACGGCGTTCGCGTCTATCCATTAACGATGAAGTCATGGCCCAGTTACGGTCAGCCCAGCTGTAAACCACTGTGAGCCGCGTCTGGAAACACGACGGACTTAAGCAGCATTCCTGGTTTAAGACAACGTTGAGTCTGTTACGAGGGCGACTGGATTCAAAGCAGTTTGGGGTGAAGACGTCAGCACTTGGGGCAAAGGAGCGATGTGAACATAACAGATATGTGAAGCCAGTTGCCTGTTTTTTTCATAAATATCTGAGGACTGATTCAAGTCTATGAAAGCAGAGGATCTGAACTCCCCTTTTGCATCCACTGAAGGTAGTTTTTGTGAACCCGGTCAACGGAGATGCCTCGACCGGATGGAGATGCACCGACCGGACGGAGATCATATAGACTTATTTTTTTGTTTTATGGTGTGATAAACTCTTAAACACACACATAAAGTCTGAAGTTCTTCAGGGTCCAAGCATATTCCCGCCAAGCATATTCCAAGCATGTATCCACCGACCGGACGGAGATGCACCGACCGGACGAGATACCTCGACAACTTTTTGTGACCGACTCAAGCCAGTGACTTTGGTTTGTCTGTAGATATGTCTCATTTCGAGTCTCGTCAGAGGCTTTAAGGAGCTATTTATTCTTACAAAGGTTTATTTCCACAAGTGTTAACATTAAGTGTCATTTTGCTGCAAATATACTACACTCAAAACTGCTTGAAACCACGTCGTTTTGGCCCCAAAAGACAGCTTACACTCATTAACATACTGATGTGGTTTTAACACTTCTTTTTTTTTTATTGTTTAATCGATGCAACAAAAAAAAGAAAAAAAAAGAAAACTCTTAATAGAAGCTGATACTTGCTGATTGTTACCAACCCAAATGTGTGCTGTGAGTGCGGTTTGAGAGGAATAATTACGGGGCAACACTAACAAGCTCTGACAACAATGGCAGCAGTCATCCTGCTTCAGCGCACTCAGCGACCTTTACGCCGACCCCACCGCTTCCACACAACCAATGAGCCTTCTTTTTTTTCGGGCTCCGTGGCGGGACGCCTATCCGCACCCACTTCACCCCACAACTCGGCAGCGCGAGAGGGACGTCAGAGACTCAAACAGGCACTCTGTTGCCGTTGGCGACGTACCTCGAATCTCTGGTTGCTGACTTTTTTGCCTTTCTTGTTCCAGACGATCTTGGGCTGCGGGTCACCTGTGGCCTGGCACACGAAGGACGCCACCCCCCCCTGAACTCCTGTCTGGTCCTCGGGGGTTCGTGTGAATCTGGGCGGTGCTGTGTGGACAGAAGCATTTGGACGTCAGACTAACGCTGCCATTGTTGGCAGACACGAGACATTGTAATTGACAGTTACGCAACAGCTTCCATGCAACAATCAATCCCACCACCGCTACTTTAATCAGACTGGATAGATGCATACATTCTGTCTAATGGATTGTTTTTTAAATACATTTATGCAATTTGATAATATACTACAACAGTCTCACGCTCATCCATGAACAACAGATACTAGGAAAACAATTTGAAGCTGGAATGTGGTTGCGTAGATTAAGTAAACAATAAAAGCAGAAGGCAACTATCTGCAGATCTCATGCTTCCATATTTTAGTCACAATATAACATTTTATTCCAGGCAGTCGCACCGAGGCTCTGGAACGATCTCCCGCTGTCTCTACGTTCTCTGGACTCCATTGATGCTTTTAAGAGCAAACTTAAAACCCGCCTATTTCTCCAGGGTTTTAAACATTAGTATTGAGAGGGTTGTTTTATGACCATCATGTTGACTTTATGTACTTTTATTCTAGGAGTTTTTTATCGGTATTGTCTTGTTTTATTGTATTTCTACTTTTATTGTAGTGTTTTATTCGTGTTATTATTGATGTTTTATTTTTTGTGAAGCACCTTGTGACATTCCGTTGATTGTGAAAGGTGCTATATAAATACATTTTACTTACTTACTTATAAAATTTAGTTAAATTTAGCATCAAAAGTGAGACATCTTATGGACTGACAGTCTCTTATATCCCTTTTTAAATGTTTATTTGTGTGTGTGTACAGATATACATAACAATTTTGGTGATCTGGCTTTTTTTTTCTGGCAACAGTGTTGTGTTCTGTGTTGTATGTATTGAAACTGTGAATAAAATATATATATAAAAAAAGAAATAAAAATAAGTGAGACATCTTTTCATTTCTTATAAACGTTTTGACCCATTTTGAATTTGATGCGAGCGAGACAAAAATAAACTGCTCGGGCAACAAAAGTGGTGCTAAGAAGAAACACGTGGAGGTTCGCTGGCAACAGATGAGTGGCAGGGCCGGGTATAAAAGGAGCGTCTTGAAAGGGGGCTCTTTCTCTCAGACGTGCCCGTGGGGGCAGAGATTCGCCGAGACCGTGAAGAACTGCGTCTGCAAATTGTGAAACTCAACACGAAATTGTGAACACTCGAGAGCATCTCATCATCGACAGTACGCAAATGATATGAAAGATTCAGAGGATTTGGAGAAATCTCTGTGCACAAGGAGCTGGGCTAAAATAAATCAAAGACTGTGATCTTTAGGCCTTCAGGCAGCACTGATTTAAAACAAAAACACACAAAAGCCTACTTTTGTAATGGAAATCATTGCGTGGGTTCAGGAACACTTCCAGAAATCACTGTCATCCCCCAAACTGGATGACGCTCTACAGAAACCGAGAAGACGCCACATGGATGCCCGGCTTCTGCTTTAAAAACAGAGCAGAGTGTAAAATCTGTGGGTACCACCGACTGGCTAGCATGCAAATCTGGAAAGGATGTGATGCTACGCAGTCCGTCCCACGTTTTTGGAGATATGACGTGTTTTAAAATAAAATGGTGTTTAATTCCACAATTTAATGATATATGCTTCCTCTGTTCTGCTGTGGAAAAAATATGGGTTTATGCGTCCGGAAAGCAAAACACAGCACTTAGTTTTTGTTGAATTTGACACAGTTTACCAGCTTCTTTGAGACTGGGGTTAAAATGCCTCTGTTACGCTACGCCGTCTTTCAGATAAGACGTGCATGTGGGTGGTTTTGTGCGTCTGTGTGTGCCTCCCCTCCCGTACGTGTGTGCACGCTCCACCATGCCCCCCCCCCTGTCCGTGTACTACCAAAGAAGCTTAATATTTCTGTGCCATAAAGGATTTATGAAGACTTACTCCTGACATGACCACTAAAGCCCCTCGTTCCAGGGACGCCAACAATATCATAACCACGGCCTCCGCTGGCTTGTGACATCACGACATCAAAAAGATTCGGCACGTCAGTCACGGCACGTCACCACCCGCTCGCCTAATGGCATTCCAGCCAAACCAGAAAATCCCTACTTAAGGGCTTACTGCCAACCACCCTGACAATGGGAGAGAAATTGCTTTTTGCTGTTTAAAAGAAGGGAGGGAGAAAGAGAGAAAAGCTAAGCTGTTCAGAGCAAGCAGGGGGAAAAAAAAAGAGAAAAAAGAGTAAAGACTGGGGAGAAATTAACAGAAGAGCGAATGAGATAAAAGGAGAGAGAGACAGATGGGGAGCAGAGCAATGAGAGAGGAAGATGAGCATTAGAGGAAGAAAGAGGCAGGGAGACGGAGCGGGAGTCAGATGTGGCGGCAAACAGGGAAACGCAAGCTGCACAATCAACTCCACACCTCACTGGTTCCCAGCCAGAGCTCACCTCGGCGCTGCACGTGTGTGTGAGTGTGTGTGTTGTTTTGGTTTTCATTTTGATTCCTTCATGCAAATCCCAGTTTATGTGCATAAAGTGTGTGTGTGTGTGTGTGTGTGTGTGTGTTCAAATGAATAGATGTCAACTGAAACTCAGCAACAAAAATGAAAAAGGATTAAATAGTGTATTGTCTTTCAATGCTGGGAGGATAATGGAAAACAAACACACACACACACACACACACACACACACACACACACGCACACACACACACACACACACACACACACACACACACACACACACACACACACACACACACACACACACACACACACACACACTATTTGCATATTCAAACATTACATTTCTAAAAGGATTATTGTCTTCTTAAAGCTACTATATGTAAGATTTACATTTGAAGGTTTTTGAAAAACTGTCGGATGAATGTACACACACACACACGCACACACACACACACACACACACACACACACACACACACACACACACACACACACACACACATATTCAGATTAATCTCAATAAGACAGTATACCAGTTAAGGCATTTACAGGAGTTGCTTTATGAGTATCAATGGCATATTCCAGGTGTCCATGATGAGAGCATACGGTCCCCCTCGCAGGAGGGAAGCTAGCAGACATTTTACAGTCTTTTGATTTACGGTGTGAACGTACTCGAGCTACAGTTTTGGCTTTGCGCGTTCCCATGAACGTTTCTCATGGGGCTTCCTGAATACGTTTACGGGCTTTGCAGCTTCAGCAAACAATATCAACAAATATTTCGAGCTTTGTTTCCTGTCGGGTGGTGGAGGGGTGCAGAATTTGCATTACGTGACGTTCATGACAAGAGTGTATAGAGACGACAACCTGGATACCGCAGGCATTTCATCCAGCACCAAACGCAAGTTTGATGGTATAACGATAGTGTTCGGGCACACTGCGGGCGATTTTATTCCTAATTTAGGCAAAGCTCCACGTACGGCTTCTTATTTTTAATTTTTTTTTTTTTACTTCTACTCAAATCTTTCACAGCTGCCGTATGTTTAGGCTACTTGGTGTTGCAAAATGTGTCAAAAACTCAAACACAGCGTTTTATTTTGATTAAAGTGTTGTATACGATAATTTCACAAGAATACAACGATACAATTATTGCTCAGTTTATTAGATTAAAGGGTTTCTGTTTACGTGAAAGTTCCCGAATCAATGAGGTGCACTTCGGTGTGGCTGACTGGGTCCTGACACATGAACATCTTGATGTGCTGCCACATCTGGTTGGGAGTGGTATTGTTACATATTCAATATTAGCAACAATGCAATACAATTTAGTTAATAACGCTTTAATACTATTCGTCTGAGGTGTCTCGTCTTCAGACATTTACGAGAAAAGTTATAAATATGAGCATCTAGTATTTGTATGCTTGTACATTAAATATAAACATTTTAAGAGTTTTAAAATGTATTTTGGCTTCGTCAGGTTTTCTCGAGACAGAAAGGCTGGGGAAAAGGAAGAGAAGACGGACAATCTCTCTTAATCCTGCTGCTAATATCTTCCCCGCAGAACAAATGAAAAGTGTAAAGCCAGCAGAGCCACACTAACAGCCATAGTAGTTCTTCAATTGCTTTTTTTTTCCAATTTCCCCTTCTTTTTATCTATCCAGCCTCCTCATATATCTCTTGTTTAACTCTCTTAGATTCTCCCCGTCTTACACTTTTCCCCCCTTTGTTTCTCCACCCCACTCCGAATCCTTTGAATCACTTCTTTTTTCTCTCCTGCTTCACAGCTGCTCTCCTTGCTCCCGCTTTCCTCCTCCTTCCCCTTTTCTACTTCTGATCTCCTCCTTCCATCTCTGGAGTGTTACATAAGTCTTCCCGTCACATTGACTGACTCTATGCAGGAGGGATGTGGGTATAGAGGGAGGAGGGCTTCAACCGTATGCTCCACACTTCTCCCCAACTCTTTATTGCAGTTCCTCTTCTCTTTAATGCCTCTCCTCCCCTTACTTTATCTGCTCTTGCGCCTTCTCTTTTTTCTTGATTGCCCTTTTCTCCTTTCTCTCACTCCACTGCCTCTCCTCCGAATTGATCCCCTCGGCTCTGCTTCTGCTATCCTCGTTCCTCTTCCTTATTCCCTCCGGATGTCCAAACTCGGCTTTCACCATGATCCCGAGCGTTTGTTTCCGTTTCGGTGCTGCTCGGCGCGATAACGGGATGACATCCGGGCCAAGACACAATATCAGAATAAACTTTTTAATGGAGAAAAGGATCCTTTTTTTAAATATATTTTTAAATGTAAAAAAAGATATAGTAGTGAAAATGCTCTTGCAGGTGTGTCTTTGCAATGCCTTCAGGCCAACGTGGATATTGTTTTACAGCATCCGTATTTCTTTCCAATATGGAGCGATGATCCAACACGGGAGTGGGGGAAAAACTACCAAGACGTCCTCAGAGAGAGATTTGGATGGAATTGGATAAGATCCATCCTTCCCCTCTTGGTATACACTCTATGTATGTTTGGAGGCATTGGGGGTTGAAGGAGATTGGCCCACATAAAGGTTAACATGATCCGATGTACTCAACAAATGGCAGGGATTACACCGTCAACTCCCCACTCAACACAACTTTCCAGCTACATCTGAGGGTGTGTGATAAACCGCATGGAGGAAAAGCTCCATATTCATACTTCCTCCGGTGTTTTACAATAGATTAGAGGCAGAAAACAGAAGTGACAACATATATTTTTAAATTCATTACTGGTTAAACCTGGACGGCTTGTTCTTCTCATCATGATTATAGAGAATCACGCCGAATCAAACTGTCATTTTTAGATGAATGGTTATGATGGGATGGGGGTTTCGCAGCACGAAAGGAAGCAAATGATCGTGGGAAAACACAGGGAGATGTCTTGTGCGCCATGTGCTGTCTTCACTAGTGAGGTGGAGTTCGTAATAACAGATGACAGCAAACTCTGTGGGGGAGCTAGAATTGACGGTTTATCAGATTTAGGAAGTATGAATTAACGTTCAAATGGGGAGTTCACATTTGGCATGGAAACTAAACGCATGCAGGGTGTGCATGTTCCTCTGGGTCCTCTGGTTTCTTCCTATAGTCCAAAAACGTGAATGTTTGTCTCACCGATGAATTTAAATAGACTTTATAAGTGAGTGTGAAGGTACACGGTTGCTTAAGTAATAAACCTGTGACCCGTCCAGGGTGTAAACCTGCCTTCAACCTGGAGAGAGTCGGAATAACCTCAAACGGACAGCAAAAAAGAGGTTCCTGTACGCTTTAAAGGGATATAGCAGCATTTTTTGGACTTTGGTGACGAGCCGTCAAACCCAGAGTTTGATACAAGGGTGTGTGCAGTTTTTTATTCAGTCTAACTGTCTGAAAACGTTGAAAGTAGATCAAGACACCTGGAATAACTGTAATAACACTTTGTAAAAAAACTCCCAAATCTTCATGTTTTGACTTTAGAAATTACAGTTAAATGAGATGCAACAATCTCATGAAAAGGTGGATATAGGAACTATATTTTCGTGAAACGCTACTATCCACAGAAGCACTGTTACACACGGTCAGAGAGTTTGATATGTAAAACACTTTTACATATCAAATTATTATTACGAATTATGCATTATGATAACTACTCTGATCACCTACCAACGTTTTTTTTTTTCTCAGTATATATAATCACTTTCTGATTCAGGATGTAAAATAACAATTCTTCTGGTTGTGAGCCAGACTTTGTGTACATGCGGACGAAGTCTAGATGTGCCCGACTGAGCAAGAGGGGCGCACTCGTGTGACACCAAAGAGTTTAGTGCAGACACCCGAGACCGAGAGAAGCCGCGTGAGGAGTACGCAGCAGAATCGTAATACGTGGAGTGTAATTGTACGCCAGCGGAAACAAAGTTTAGGAGGAGATTACAAGGTACCAAGTTGTCATCTCAACTTGTGAGTTCATAAATACCTGTCTGTCTTACGTCTCTACATTTATTCACGAACACCAAAACACCTCACCCACTCACCAAACTGCACCCATCACTGTCTTCCCTTTCCTACTTTTTCAAGCTCCACTTTCGGTGATCTTAGTCCTCTTTGGCAGAATTCTTCTTTATTTTCGTTTCTTTTTCACTTTTTTTCCTTCCTTTTCTTGAGGGACCGATAAAATATAATAGACTGCCAAGAGGGCTGGTGAAGGAAACACTCACGCACACACTCTTGCAAACATACACACAGACACAAAAAATCCCCCACTTTTGTTTGAGGATTAAAATGCATCTATATGCTTTAGGTTTGACCAAACTTGGTATAAACCATTAATATACAGTCAGTCCGGAAAGTATTCAGAACGCTTCACTTTTCCCACATTCTTTTATGTTACAGCCCTATTGATAATAGGAATACATTCATTTTTTTTCTCAGAATTCTACACAAAATACCCCATAATGACAACATGAAAGAAGTTTTTTTATGATTTTTGTAAATTTATAAAAAATAAAAAATTATAAATATCACCTGTGCATAAGTATTCAGAACGTTTGCCATGGAGCTCAAAATTGAGCTCTGGTTCATTCTGTTTCCACTGATCTCTCTCAAGTTGTTTCTACAGCTTAATCGGAGTCCACCTGTGGTGAATTCTGTTGATTGGACTTGATTTGGAAAGGCACACACCTGTCTATATAAGCTCTCAAAGTTGGCAGTGCATGTTGCAACACAAACCAAAGATGAAGTCAAAAGAATTGTCTTCAGACCTCCGAAACAGGATTGTTTCGAGGCACAAATCTGGGGAAGGGTACAGAAAATAATTCTGCTGTGGCCTGCATCATCCTTAAATGGAAGAAGTTTGGAACCACCAGGAATCTCCCTAGAGCTGGCCGCCCGCCTAAGCTGAGCAATCGGGGGAGAAGGGCCTTAGTCAGAGAGGTGACCAAGGACCCGACGGTCACTCTGTCAGAACTCCAGCGTTCCTCTGTGGAGAGAGGAGAAACTTTAAGAAGGACAACCATCTCTGCAGCAATCCACCAATCAGGCCTGTATGGTAGAGTGGCCAGGCGCAAGCCCCTCCTTACTAAAAAGCACATGGCAGCCCGACTGGAGTTTGCCAAAAGGCACCTGGAGGACTCTCAGACCATGAGAAAAAAAATCCTCTGGTCTGATGAGACAAAGATTGAACTATTTGGCATGAATTCCACGCTTCGTGTTTGGAGGAGACCAGGCACCGCTCATCACCTGGAGAACACCATCCCTACAGTGAAGCATGGTGGTGGCAGCATCATGCTGTGGGGGTGTTTTTCATCAGCAGGACCTGGGCGACTAGTCAGGATTGAGGGAAAGATGAATGCAGCCATGTACAGAGACATCTTGGATGAAAACCTGATCCAGAGTGCTGTTGACCTCAGACTAGGACGACGCTTCATCTTTCAGCAGGACAACGACCCAAAGCACACAGCCAAAATATCAAAGGAGTGGCTTCAGAACAACCATGTCAATGTCCTTGAGTGGCCCAGCCAGAGCCCAGACCTGAATCCCATCAAATATCTCTGGAGAGATCTGAAAATGGCTGTACGCCGAAGCTCCCCATCCAACCTGATGGAGCTTGAGAGGGTTTGTAAGGAAGAATGGGCAAAACTGCCCAAGAATAGGTGTGCCAAACTTGTAGCAACCTATTCAAAAAGACTTGAGGCTGTAATTGCTGCCAGAGGAGCTTCTACAGTATTAAGTATTAAGCAAACGTTCTGAATACTTATGCTCATATGATTTCTTGTTATTTGTATTTTTAATAAATTTACAAAAGTCGCATCAAAACTTATTTCATGTTGTCATTATGGGGTGTTTTGTGTAGAATTCTGAGAAAAAAAAATGAATGTATTCCTATTATCAATAGGGCTGTAACATATAAGAATGTGGGAAAAGTGAAGCGTTCTGAATACTTTCCGAACTGACTGTATATCTAGACAAGGAAAAAAAAAAAGGATGCACTGACCATGACCCAAATTCCCCAAATTCCCAAAATGTGGGTGCATCCCATTATGAGAGAAATGTATGAGTATATTTTGTGCTAATACACAGTGACTGAAATTAAAGGTTTATTGTCTAATTCTGCACGACTTGAGGAAAAGTGATTTAAAAAATACCTTTTTTTTTTTTCAGATGTATTAAATGCGTCCTTAATGAAATAATGGCACTAGACGCTTGTATACTGTTGTAAAAGCCCTGCACTTAGTGTTCTGAAATCATTCCTACACATCCTAAACATGTGGTACGTTATTTGCCCTCAGACCTCATCACATGTGCCCTCAATCACTTACTGTAGCTGATCTGATGCAGAAAAGCATAGAGCAGATAGTCCCGTCCAAACATATCAAATCAAACAGAAGGCAGCCGCTCTGTTAGTGATGATGTAAAAGGAGATAAATAAGCTGGAAAAGTTTGTAAAAGCTGCTTCAGCTCAGAGGAGCAGATGTTGGTTTTTTCTAAGAGAAAGAAAATCTGATGAGCATTCAGAGGTAGAGGGTGAAGGTTATTGATCCTCCTGATTAGATAATGGTTAAGGATATCTTATATGGACATCTGGGTGCTGCTAGATTTTGATGACATTAAAAAAAAAAAAAAAAAAACCTGATCTGGTTGTGTGTTCATGCTTGTGCACATCAGCATGCAATGAATAATTTACAGCCGCGGCTGACGAGCGAAGCTTCGACATAGTGTTGCATGTGGTTGTGCACGGGGTTAGCGGATGATTCCCCAAACGAGAAGCGAATCAGGCCTGTCAGACGAGTTGAGGAACGAGGTCAATATAAGGGGACTGAGCCAGATCCATTATTGTGAGCCCGGAGATCGAGCGGGCAGCTGGCCAGAACAATAACTTAAAGCAAATTAACATCAAAACGACACATTAAGAGCAAATTATCAGCTGCTCGCTTTTGCGGTAATGAAATTGGATTGCTGCGGCCAATAAACACAGAGAGCTATCCTGCAGATCACCCGTGAGCTTTAATTTGAAAACATTTGATAAAATGGGCAATTCAGTACGGAAAATGAAATTATGCACATAAGACATTAGTTGAAAGTTGAAATTAAAATAAAACATTGGTCCGGTTTTACATAGATTAGGTCTTTATTTGTTCAGAATATCAACAAACACCATTCAAACACGTTTTTACCCTTCTTCGAAACTCACGACTCGCGTCTCCCTATCTCGTTGTATTTGTCTATGGTTTTCTGAATCACCATCCGACGCCACCTTGACATTATCACCATGACACTCCACTCATACGATGGCAAAATGATAAAGTGCACTTCCATTGCCTGTAGTAATGCATTTCCAATTAGCGCAACACTTATCCACCACGGTAGCCGCGGGGTCTGGCTAGGGCCGAGTTAAGCAGGGTTAATTTGCTAGAAACACAAGGGGATGAATTAATCAAACAGGATCCTCTTTTATCCACAGGTCATTAGAAACACATGGGCGACCCACTGGGTACACAACTTTACTGGGTCAAAGCTGGCTTCCCATGAAGATGAACAGAGGCTTTTCTCAGCGTATTAGTTCCACACCACTGCTCGTCCACGTCGGACCTAAGCTAATGTCCTTCCCAGGCCACAGCACCTGCTAAGCTAATGCTAGGCTACGATCATTAGATTCAGTTACTCACACATGGCTGTACAGCTAGGCTATAGCCGCTGATAGCGTCGATGCTGGTGACCAGCAATGCGGCGCGCCGAGGAACATCAGCAGCAGGACCAACTGGACTTTTCAGAGATGTAACAGGTCAGCATCAAAATAAGTAAATGAAAGTTGCATCACAACCAATTACGATCCAACCGGTTGGAAATCCCATCCACCTAGAATATTTTCAGTTTATCTCTAATGCCAGTCTGGGAAGTAAACAGCTTGACTGACATTTTAATTTTGTTTGAATAGAACTTTTTCCAGCCCAAGTCACCCCTGAACTGGATAAAGCTGGTCTGGAAAATGGGTGAATAACGGAAGACGACAGAAAATGGTTGTGATGTGGCCCATTTCTGTCACCTCCTGCAGAGGGATAGCTTCACTCTTGATGGAGAGAGAGGTCACCAAGCACATAAAACCGTTTTTATTAGGTAGCCTACTGTATAAGATAACGCGTCATTATTGCAGATGAATTTTATGGACTAGAATTATCGAAAAAAGGAAAGGGAAAAAAAACCCAATGTAATATACAGTATTATGCTTATTGTTATGCTTATTGTATGTTTTCTGTTTCTCTTTCACCTTCACCGATGAAGAGTTTACCCTTATTTCTAATCTGACATACTGTTTAATGCCTCCTGTATTAAAGGAGATAAGTTGACTAACAGTCGAGAATTTTTCAGAAATGTATTTTTCCCTGTCTTAAATCAAGTGTATGATGGCTGTGACAGCTCACAGCTCAAATACGAGTAAATTAAGAAAACGTATTCATCATTTTGACCATAGATGGATTTCGTTCACACAACACATCGATGGCCGAAACACAAAACCTCTTATCTGACAAATGCCCTCTCCTGAGAGAAGAAAATAAAACAATGGTATTTTTTATGGATACCCAATGAATGTTACACTGCTTGTGTAGTGTAACAAGGTTGACAAGGTATTAATGAGTTGCAAATTGGAGATCAGAAGAATTTTCCCTCCATTTTTTTGTATTTATTTATAAAAAAAAAAGAATACGTATTTGTTTGTGGACTGCTGTTTTTGAGCTTCCAGTTAAGCACTGCGGCCTTGCTGCTCCGTGAAACAGCCGTAGATCGGATACGGTCAATCGTACGGAGAACCACAAAAATGTCACATATGGGGGAGGGGCACAGAAAGAAAGACAAAACAAGAGTTGGGCGCACTGCAACCCCCTGAGCTGAACCCTCACATGATGTTTTACGTTTACCGTATAGAGGACAACGGAAAAACCCCATTGCTAGTTGTCAATCACAAGGTGGTCTTCGTCCAAAACATACTTTACTTTGTTGGCAATTTCATTTTAAATGGATCCATGTTACAATAAAAAGAAAATCACGGGCTGTTAAAGAAGATTGAAAATGACTTATTAAGACAGTAAACTGCCCTTTACAGATTTTTTATTTCATTTTGGAGACTTCTGGCTGTTATTGAACCAGTCGGCTCTACTCTGAAAACATTTTCTTTGCCTGAAGACACTTACATCATCCTCGACAGTATTTGTAATCGAAAGTGGCACGTAAAGTCCATGCACGTTATGTAATCTGTTTGCATTTGATGCAAATATATGTCATTCACGTATTGAAAAACTGGTGAAGATGCTCTCCAAACCTCCTCATTATGCCTCCTACCTAGGGATAGGCAAGGAAATTCAAAGGTTTACATCTACATACATTTTAGAAAATAAATCTTCTATGTTAAAGACTGAAATGTGTTAAGCAGTTTGTCAACCCACCTTTCTAGGGTGAGTCTAAAATGGGACGCATTGCAGTGGCGATAACCAGCTAAATGGATTTGGCTACGCTCCAAAGCAAGAAAAGGCGTTTATATGATGCTGCGAGCTGTTGTTGCTGGGGAGATGATGTGAACATCCCAATTATCAGCTGATCAAGACTGGTGCGTTGGACCCATCCTCTAGTTGAGGCCAGGCGAGTTTATTTATAAGCAGATGCTACAGATGATGAAATATAGTTAAGCTAATTTTACTGGGCTAGCTCTAGACCTAAATAGGTTAACCACAGTTCATAGTTTACTAATATGGAGCTAGAACGGTCTCATAATTCACAAATGTACACGCCGATCCACAAATGCACAGGACAAAATTCACGCACAAAAAGTCACACGCAAATCCAGCGCAGCTCACAGACAAAAAACTGTTTGTAAATCAGGTTATATTTGTGTGTGCATCAAAAATACATTTGTGTATCTTGTCCTATGCATGTGTGAATTATTCTGTGCATTTGTGAATCGGTCTGTGCATTTGTGAATTTTGTCCTGTGCATTTGTGGATCGGTCTGTGCATTTGTGAATTTTGTCCTGTGCATTTGTGGATCGGCGTGTGCATTTGTGAATTATGAGACTGTTCTAGCTCCATATACTAAAGGCTTATAGTGAATTGTCAGATAAAAGACTGGTGTCGATGAGCTCTTCTAAGTCTGTGACAAAGTGTGTTTTGCAAAATGTTTAATCAGGTAATAGAAGAGGAAAAATATTGCTGGAATAATCAGAGTTGACCGAAATGATGACCGGTGTAACTCTGGAGGCTTTTGCTCTTTCTGAACTTATCGACTTAGAGTAGAGATAATCCATTGTTACCCTCATGGCCTAAACTGCCAGGACTGAGTGTTGAAACACTGACATCGAATTACCCCAGGCTACGATGTTTATCAGAATCCTGCTTTATTTCACATGTTCAGGGAGTAGGGAATTACAAATAAATCACACAGAGGAAGTGCAAACCCATCTCTGAAAGTAACCTGATTGTTGTTTCAACACCCATTGCTGATTTCCAGGTCAGGAACCTCTGACCTGAGATTAAACCCCAATCTCTAAACCTTGTCCCGACGAATCCTTGCTTTACCTCATCCATCAACAACAGGAGGCCGTGAACCTTATATAACTCTGGACGCTTATCTCAATCTAATCTTGTCCACATTAAGCGCTACGCATGCTTTCTTCCATATAAATATAAAAGAAACATGTATAAACAAATGCCCACATCCTTGGCTCACCAAACTCTTACACGAAGCATGAACATACAAATGTGACACTGGAGCTTTTCATTTACCGAAAATGCAAAAATATTTCATCTTTTATCAGTGAATGAAATGTATATATCCACAAAACACTATTTTGAGTTACATTTTAACAGAACCTTGAAGCAAAACCTACAGGGAAATGTAATAAAGCACTTGCAGGTTAAGAAAAGGAAAACATGGCTGAGTATGGGATGTTTAGTGCCTTGTGTGGTGGCTTCCAACCTCAACCAAGGCAGACATGCTGTCAAAGCTTGAGATGCAGCTAAACAGCATTTAGGTTCCAGTCATCCCAAAGGTCACGCAAGACTAGGCAATATGGTTGAATGTTGACAGGTCAATCAGTCACCCCACGAGCAAGTCCCATGTTTCAAGTCATGGAAGGAAAAAGGTCACGTTTTTAAGTAAGTAGAAAAAAACTACAGCAACAGAAACGGGAACCTTTTCTTCTAAAGAAGATGGAAATGCACAACGTCTACAGCACACAAATGATGCAAGCCGAGGGCAAAACAAGCCTCCTTAGGCATAATCCTAAACCACTCCTGCCTGTTTTCAAATTGTTCAGTCCGCTCATTACAGCGAGGGCTGCAATTCAGCAACGCGTCCCCCCGCTGCAAGCATTGGAAAAATGATCCGTTTGGGTCGCGTCGCGATGAAACTGTACGAGCGGGTTGTATTTTGGCTGGAATTACTGTTACATCAAAACTGCAGCTTGAAGGTTTTAGGGGCATACGAAGATTTGCGAAAACAACCGTGTTATTGCATTGTCTCACACCGACCTCGGATGACACGTTAAGAGTTGCAGGTTGGTTTTTCTTTTTTTTTTCAGGGAGCACTGGGTGTCTGACCACGTTCACGGAGCAGTGGCCTAGTTTGCAACGGGATCAGGGCATTACTCTTAATCCACCAGATAGATGTCATGAACACACACACGCAGACAAACACCAGGAGAAACAAAAGAAAGGTGGCAAAAGAGAGGCGGAGAGCAACAGAATGTAAGATGGAGTCTTTGAAAATATAGAGAAAAATACCAAACCAAACGCTGGTGTTCGAGTCATGAACATATGGTGAGGTCCTGCATGGTTCCCAGCGATGTGGACTGGTTTTACTTAATCTGATTGCACCTTGATGCCCCCTCTCCAGTGGTGTGTTACACTGATGCTAGATGATGTTCGTGCTTATAAAGCTGCAGAAAAACAAAAGTGGAGCTTTGATTTTTTGATTTTTTTTTACTAAAACCCTGTGATGCTTTGAGAGAGTTCAGTTTGTTCAGCAGCACGTTTGAGTGGAGATAAGTGGTTTTCCCCGCGTTTTCTTTAACACATGCAGATAATGACGAGCAGAAAAGGCACCAATGTCTCTGCTTCCGCTGCTTCTGATTCACTTCTCAGCGTTCACATTTCTGAACACCCACTGTTGATGTCAAACGACGCACTGAATCTTGCACACCGAAAGATAAAGCAGGAAGAAAAAAGAAGAGCCTTGTCCTTGTGTTGCGAAAAAGGCAGAAAAAGAAAGCAAGAAAAGAGCCGCGGAGAAAAGTCACCGAGGATAAACCGAGGGACGGGAAAAAGAAAAATATGGAGTGAGAACACGGGCTATGAATCCTCTCCACCCTCATCAGTGATGCTCCCCTAACCTTCATAGAGAAAGTCTGGGAGCATCATTGCTTTGATGGATGACTGGGGCTTTACTGGCTGACCCTGGAACTTACTCTTGGGACGAGAGGGCAGGAGGCTGAAAGCACAACAAGAGAGGTTTGCCAATGTGTGTGTGCTTGTAACCGGCCTCTATGTGACTGAGCACATTTAAAACATTCCAGGATGGAAATTGCTGCCTGAAGCTGGAGCTCGTGTGTGTCCGCATGTGTGCTTGACAGGATGGCGGTGGTACGTGTGTTCGGCATCGCAAAACCGCGAGCTTGGAGCTCAGATGTGTTTTCCTCCTCGCAAACCAATATGCTGATTATGCAGTTTTATATCTAGTCTGACCAGTTTTGAATATATACTTATACAGTCACTACAGCATCGTTACATCTGTCTGAGATAGAACAACATCCATGTTGAAAACGTAGGGATGTCCTGCTGTTGCTGCTGAGCCTGGCTCATTTGATTTTGAGTTTTGGTCGATACTGAGTTGTGATCTGATACTTTGAGAAGCTGCTGTCCAACTTCAAATATTTCCAAATTGCAAACACTTCACATCTCACTTTACTCCAGCGCCGTTCTGGAGTAGAGCGACAACAATTAGAGCCATCAAGTTAGAGTCAGTTGGCACAGAGATCTCTTCCAGGTTGAAGGTTACATTTAATTGTTAACGGCAAAACTTATTGATAGACAATAAATAAATTAATACTGTAACATCGTGAGATAAAAATGAAAATAAAAAATCAGATAATTTCCACCTGATCTCGATCATCTGGAAATCCCGAGATCGGATCGGGACATCCCTAGTTAGTTAGCCCAATAGAATTTGCAAACATTACCCTCTCCACTATCACACAGCGTGTGTACATACCGTCAAAAATCGATGATTAGTCCGACTGAAAGTGTTAAAATGAACGTAAGCATGTTGGTTTGGCTCAAATCCAACTAAACCAAACTTCGTAGTTGGACTTGCACGTCTTAGTTCAGCTATTCTGGTGTTATTTTGGTTCATACTGATCCAAGTATAACTATATATATAACTATAACTATAACTATAAATAGCGCCCATGTGAAAGTACCGTAAGAGGTGGTTTCGCTAGGGCGATCTGTGAATTCTGATGCGGTTTATAGCTTGAAAGCATCGCAAGCTCCATCCAACCCAACTACAAGGTCTACTCCAAATGTTTGAGCTCAAAAGTCTTCCGTAGTCAGCTGGGAAGTGCATTGTGGGTTGTTAACAAACTTGTCTGTTCAGACGCTGTAGTTCTTGTCTGGTAAAAACCAAACAATACAGAAAAAGTGGTCAGTTTTTTCAGTACGTTTCAGCTCTTCGTACTCAGCAGGTTGTTATGGAAACATGAGGTGCGGGCAACGCATTCTACCCGAGAAACGGACATTTATAATGCCCATGTGGTCATGTTCTCACTAGAAACTCATTCTGTGGCTAAAGTGTTACAGTTGAGGAGGTAACAAATGAGAAGGAGGTGGCTAAACCTGTATACTTTAAAAGCACTACACTTTTTTATTCAACACATTTTTTACTAACATTGACTCTAATCATAATTAGGGTTCAAATTAGATATTATATCTCATGATATAACAGATAGTGAACTGAAAACGCATTATATAATATTAGTATTAACAATCTTTGTGGAACCAAAGAACAAAACCAGATTTTATAAAGAGATTGAATTAGATCACCAATAAAATCTCTTGATTTTGGTGGGTGTTTTTATGGTGTATTGTGAGGCTAAAATTTGTTAAACAGAACAAAAATAAAAAGTTGAACAGGCTACAGAACGGTAATGTATGGACAGATCCAATTGCGCATTAATGATGGTAATGGACTTTGATTAGCTTAATAAATGTACACATTCACATTTATTTTATTTGTGGAAACTGTCAATTCCATTGGATATTCTTTGTATGTTGGATTTTGGAATTTCTCCAAATTTTGCCTCTTATGTGTTCATTTTTGATTGATTGTTCAGAGACTATGTCAAGAGAAGATATTAGTTTATCGGTAAGACCTGACCTCTATAGATCGGTTGATTAGTCAAGAAAAAAAGAGCCACAAAGGGATCAGCTTGATAGATTGGAAATCATTGGCTGCAGTCGTAATTAAAGTCAGGATACAACTCATAAGCAAAGTGCTAATGCTTATGTAAACTTACTTGATAAATGTTTTGAACGAGGATTGGTCACAGGGATCAAACATACACGGTATTATCACAATCGCACAAGCAGTAGGAAATTATCTGATTTGCCATATGTGCTCCGAGTGTCCTCGCCAAGTAATACTGGGACGGACAAAAACAGCTGGCTTCCAATCAAAAGTGCTGCAAAACAAACACTCATGTACTCCCACGTACAGGGACACACACACAAACATTATGGATGTGATATCTGGAGTGCTTTGTAAGAAATAAAACAGGTCATTTCAACCCTGTTTGTGGGTGTTAAGCACAAACAATATGTGCATCAATGTGTTTTATTATTCAGTTTATTCTTAATGCTTCCGCTGTGCGTGGTGCAGTGGAACACATTCAGGGAAGCAGGGAAAGTACAAATATAAGTCCTATAAAGATCAGTAAACAGTCAAAAACCTGTTCAAGCCTTTGATTGTAGTGACTGCTCTTATTGTAGTAAACTTCTACGTTTTTATTTTATTTATTTGTTCCTTTAATAATACTTAGCAGTAAGGTTGTTGCAAGCATCTTCTTCCATTCAGAATGAGGTTTTATCACCCAGGGGGTGTTACAGAGTCTTATTGTATCCTCGTATTAACATGTATCCTGAGAAATCTGATCACAAGTCGCCAGCACTTGGCGCTTGGGTTCACACCTGGCATTAAAATCATCTGGAAGTAAATAAGCATAACTTACAGGAGAAGAAAACGAAGGAAATACACAACACAAATCAGGGTCTAGGCCAGAAGCTCCGCCATGAACCCGAACAAGAACCCTGGGTCATTCTCTAAGCTGATGTCATTGGTTTCGCTAGTCAGGAGTTCATCCATCCCTGCTCCAACCCCGCATTAGCACCAGCTACTAGCCACTTGTGATCAGGTTTCCTTGCACAAATTTTAATTGCAAACTCTGAGCAATTTAAACTTCTTTATGCCCACCTCAATAAGATTTTAAAATACGTTTTAAAGCTGCGAGGGCTGTGAAATATGTGGACCCAGTTTCAGACAATGCTTTATTTTTGGGTTGCGTGAAAGTGTCTAGTAATCTGCTTTTTTTATACACAGAATATTTGGTGCACAAAAGATGTAGCTTTTATTTATTTTTTTTATATGAACTTATTATTTATCATCAATGTTGGACTGTCGGTTTGATTGGCTCTTATATGCAGCCAAGCAGCACTGGAGTCAAAGAAAAATTCCTCTAAGGCAACAAGAAAGTAGAGTATTGTATCGTATTGTATCATATCGTATCTTTCATATCATATCGTATTGCATTGCATCATATTGTCTTGTATTGTATCGTTTCATTTAATATATCATGCAGAAATTGCCCCGGTCCTGAGGATTTTAGTCTGTCTCTGCCGCTTCTGCCTCTTCGTGTAATCCCAGACTGAATAAATGAGGTAGAAAAATCAGGGCTTCTCCATCTGTTGCAGCACTTTTTGTTCTTCTTGTTCCCAACCATAATCATTTGTGACTTTGGCTTTGCGCCGTCGTGACAGAAAGTAGGTTTGAAACTTATTGGACGGGTGCAAATCTGCAGTCCCTTAAAGCAGGTGCGTCTGATAAATAAATGCGGGGCAGCACTCACAGTCGGCGTCGGCGAGGAAGAGGAAGCTGAGGAGAAGCAGGCCTGGACTGGCAGAGTGCATCGTGGGATATGTCGACACATGCATGCTGTATCCACCGTGAGTTCACTGCCTCACTGTACTGCAGGATGATAGAAATAAGCTGTCACAACCTGAGGAGACAAGACACAGAAGAAGAAAATGGAATCATTAGGAAAGGTCCCAAATTAAGGGGTTTTCAGACGTTATACAGCGTGTGCATGCCAGGTCTGTGTGTGTGTGTGTGTGTGTGTGTGTGTGTGTGTGTGTGAGTGTGTGTGTGTGTGAGAGTGTGTGTTCCCCTAGGCCTCAGACTTTACTTCTGCAGCTGCCTCTCCTCTTCTCGCTTCATTAGGACCATGCACTCTTTGCCGGAGGAGTGTTTGTGTGCTTGTGTGTCTGCGGTAAGAGTTCACAAAGTAGCTGATGAATTTTAACTTGCGCCAAATATTTAGCAAAGAAACATAAGTCTGCTCTGAAGCTCAGTTTTTATCTCCCATGTGAGCAGCGTCCTCAACTTTTCCCTTTTTTTTTTCCTACTTTTGTTTTCACTTGTTACACAATCTGCAAAGCGGGCTGTACTTCAATGCCAGATTTTTCCAAACGTGCGTCAATAAAGCATGATTTCGGATTGATGAAAAGGAACGGAGGCTTTAAGACGGAGGGGTGGAAGGACAGAGCAAGGGATTGATGGATGATGGGAGATTAAAGTGGGAGGAGACTGACCAGTGTTATCTGCTGGCTATGTTGCACAAAGTGTTGGATCAACATACAGCTCAGCATCTCTATCCTTTCATCCTTAGCTCCCTTCCTTCCTTAGACACCGTTTCTCTCGTCCCTCCTGCACTACTCTCACTCCGGTGCAGATTCCCTTCTGTTTCGTTTCGGTCAGATTGTTGTTTTCTCTCTGTGTGTGTTTTTGCCTTCTGCAGGGTCGGTGTGACTGATGGAGACAAGCGCCACTCTGCGTGTCAGAAAACTCACATCTCATGAGACACGACTGAACTTCCAGTGTTGAACGAAAGGTCCTGAAAGCGAGCCGAGGCAGAGCTATGGCAAGCCGTTTTAATATTTAACAGCTAGACTGGATATGTGTTGCAGATATCCGCAATTCCATTCTTCCTAGTCAAAAAGAGCATTTCAGATATCTACAATTACATTATTCTTATCCACAATTGTCATTTCAGATATCCACAACGTCATTCTGCCTAGGACAAAAGACGTCACTTTTGCCATTCATGTGTGTGGGGTTTCTAATTACAGATATCTACAATTCAGTTGCAGAAATCCGCAATGTGAATTACGGATATATCTGCAACTGAATTACGACTAGCTGTAATTCCAGTTTCAGATATCTACAATTTAATTCTGACTAGTCCTAATTCCAGTTCAAGATCTTTAATTCCCCTCAATCCAAGATATCTATATTGTCCTTTTTAGATATCTTAAATTAAGTTTTGACTAGTAGGTACAAAGTTGAAGATATCTTGAACTGGAATTACGGATAGTCATAATTTAATTGTAGATATCTACAGTATAATCAAGTTATAGATATCTTGAAATTAATTTTAATAAGAGATCATTCAAATTGGAGATATCTTTAACTTCCATTCTGCCTAGTCAAAATGTAATTACAGATATCTTGAATTAGAGTTTTGACTAGTCAAAATGACATTATAGATATCTTGGATCACAATGTAATTACGACTAGTCAAAATGCATTTGTAGCCATTAAATGTGAAAACAGCTTGCCATACAGAGCACACAGTGTATCCTATGCATGCGTTGATGCCTTTACGTGTGCATTCCTGCATATTTTACGCCGAACTGCACGCATTCGCACTGCACCGCTCCTGTCTACGCATCCATGCGTGCAAACTGCACGTGGGTGCAGCTGAGACGTCCTGCGAACATGTGAGTGGGTATGTGCATATGTTTGTGTGCTCTCCAAAACTGAACAGATTCATCATCATCATCAGCAGCAGCAGTCTTAATCCCCTCCACTCCTGAACAAGCCATCTGATTAAAAAAGACGAGGGGGTGGGGTGGAAGAACACTGGAACCCAGAGCTCTTAGCATCCCTGCAGCCAAGGCAACAAACAGCTAAACCCACAGTGGATTTTCCACTTGGTTTGGTCCAAAACAATTGCTTTGGGATAACCTAGATCTCTCCCTGCACAAATTAAGTCCTCTGCTCTGACTTACATTTCTACAGTAGACAGGGGAGCTCAGCCATGTTGTATGAAAAAGCATTTTTATGAACTTTGTGCATGTACCAGCTGCAAAATAGAGGCCGTTTTATTCACATGTGCTAGTTAAAGATTTGTTTTTTTAAGCTTCAATTGTAAGAAAATAAGTTATCTGAATATCTTTAGATGAATAGTAGATCGACACAAATCATTTCTGTAATCAGAATACGTCAATTATTCAGTCTCTTATAAGCTAAACGCCACCAGAGCAGCTGAAATGCTCTGATCCAAAAAAAGACAAAAACAGATGACAGTTTCTGGTGTTTAATCAAGAAGTTTCACGCCTCTGTGAATTGGTGCTAAGAAGAAATGCATGTGTGGAAAATCTGGGAGGCTTGGTTGTTGACTATGGAAAAAAAACAACACTCAAACACACAGAAGACTTTGCAGGGAGCTTTGGGCTCATCAGGAGCAATCTGGAGAAGTCCCATATGTCCTACATGCAGCCATTTACATGTGTAGACCCATCCTTGAAAGCTCATTCTTCCCCAATAATGTGCTTTTAATTCCTAACAATAACCGTTTCTAGATGAAATCCCACTACAAAAGGGAAGAAACAAGAGTGAGGATAAAGGTAAAAAAAAAAAAATCTGAAATTGCAGAACGAGTATAAAACCAGCAATCTCTGCATGAAGGTCAGTGGATTAGTGGCTTATGAGACTTTGTGGATGAATGAACTCTATCAAGATTTGGAAAGTGGACGTTATAATGTTGGATGGGGATGAAGATGCAGAATAATGAAACGCTGACAAATTGAAACATAAGCTGCTTCCGTGTCAGCGACCGAGAAAGGAAGACGCAGAGGTTGCATCGTTTTTGCCTGTGCAACTTCGACTCCGAAACACTGTTTCTCACTTTGGAACAAGAACATTATCTCCCTTTCAGTCACGAGATCAAGCCCTTCATGCATAACAACAACAGTAAGAACGGCATGGATACACCTTGATGTCTTGGAAGAGTCTTCGTTAGTTTACTGACAAAAGGATTAACAAATAAAAAACTGAAGCCGTCAACAGAAGCAACACCTCAGCTACAGTAAAGTATTGGTTCTATCATGCAGGCTGCTTGAGAAAGTAAAATCAATTGGAGATTACCAAAGTATTTTACTTTTTCTGACAAAATAATGGTTTTAAAGAAAAGACAGAAACAGTCTAAGGGACTTCTGCCCCAATGGAAACCTTTGTGGAGAGCTAAAATCTGAGTCAAGTAAGAGCTTGAAGACGTAGCAATGGAGCTGCTGGTAGAAAGTTCCTGCAGAGACGTGAAAGAAGCTTCTGAAAGGCAACAAGATGCTAACAGACATCCCAGTGTTCCCAAATGTTCTCCAATTCCAGAAGATAATTGTGGACATGACTTTTTTTAAATCTTATTTCTGCACATGAAATTCTTGAAATTCTTGTTGCTGAGGTTTATTAACTTTTGTCTGTTATTAGATTTTATGGTACGATTAGATAACAATTAGTATATATTGTACTGTACAATGTGTTTTGGATATGTATGTAGATACATATACCAACTATTCATAGGTTGTTTTTTTGTTTATAATATATATACATATATATATATATACACATTATATATATATATATATATATATATATATATATATATATATATATATATATATATATATATATATATATATATATACATATATACATATATATATATATTATATATACATATATATATATATTATATATACATATACATATATATATATATATATATATATATATATATATATATATACATATATACATATATATATATATATATATATATATGATCATTTCTTCTATGTTTTCATTTTTTCTCTTTTGGCTACTTTTTGAGCTTCACAAAAGCCACCAAGATCAATAAAGTAGTGTGATTCTGATTTTATAGTTAAGAATGTCACGACTGGACTTTTTATCCAGTCTTGATTAGATTTAAACACAAACCTGCCAAAAACTGATTTTGATGTTAGAAGACTTTTTTTTTCTTGATTAACATAATTATTTTGAATGTTGCCATTAATGCGATATCCAATAATTGAATCACATCAATAGACTTCCAAAATACAGATATTTGATTGGTCCCATCTCCAGTGTAAATATTTGAATTATACAGAATGTATTTATTTGCACTTATCCTTACTATTATTTTCAAAGTAGAATTATCGGGGGACAGTAATTCTAAACAGGAAGTAGCTTTGAATATTAGCTCCAGTTTCCCTTTATTGCTGTTGGAGAAACTGCTAAAAGTCAAACCATGTAACACTTAACATGGAAAGGTTCCTCCGGTCCTCTAAACACAATCTACCTTCCAGTAAACATTTCTCCAGGCTAAGAAAGCCCCCCCCATGGCAGCGTTGCTCCCGGATGGCCGCCGCCTCCCCACAGCAAAGCAAATGGGTCCGCCACACCACATAAACTGCTCACGAGCAGCTCCGTGAAGCACAAGAAAGAGGTTGAGGTGTTGCTCCGTCCTGCGGGGTTCCCCAGATCCCCATCCAATCACCAATCCAAGGGTTGCATGAGAACGGTCCGAGTGAATCGATGCGTCACTGCCAGATGCCACAGGACGTCCTGCGTGTCCATGACCCAACAGGTCTCCGAGCTTCGGTGGAACGACGGCACCCTACACATTAGTCTTCTAGCGGATTGGTGATTTAAGTGTTTATAACCATATTTCTATTATTCACATTTACGTTTCATTCAGCAATTGATTCACTAAAAGAAGGCCAATATTTACTTTAAAAGAAAGCCAATAATGCAGCTGAAGGTGCCAAAGATAACAGAAGGGAATCATGGTAGTGTGTGTGTGTGAGTGTGTGTGTGTGTGCGTGTGTGTGTGGCCGCTAATCACTCCAGCTGATTCAGTGTCACTGGAAAAGCCTGCATTATTTAGTATCTCACTTCACAGCATGTCACGTTAATTAAAGGCCTAAGATAACTCGGAGGAGGGATCGGGGGGGTGGTGGGGGTAATGGAGGGCAGATAAAAAGACGCAGGGTGAGATGGGGAAAAAAAAAGGTGTGTGGATGGAGGACGAATGAAAGCTAAGCGGGAAACAGACAAGAACGGAAGAAGGACAAAAAGACAATAACCCAAGCCACACATGGATGCTGACACACATGCACACGCACACACACGCACACGCACACACACACACACACTGGCTTCCCACAAACGCAGCCAGGTAGTCACCAGATTGTGATCTGGGTGGCTGTTGTTGCTGGTATTACTGCGGGGCTAACAGAAAGCCTCCCTCTGTGTCTGAGCTGCTGCTGCTGTGAATCGCAGTCGGTCCAGAGCCGTTCGCTTACATTAGACTCTATCAGTCAATTATATACACCGTCTGTCTGTCTGGGCCCGCAGATATCTGTTACACTTATCTCCCGGTGAGCTCCCGACAGAACAAAGACACACTCAAAGACCGCCAGACTGGCTTAGGTTTCTTTGGAGGATAAAAAGAGTGACGCATGGGAAAAAGTGAGCAGGTGAAGGAAATGTAAATGCTCTTGGAGACATCCGCGAGCAAATGCAACTCCATTATGACATTTATAGGTAGAAATAACATATTAAAGGGATACACTAACATTTAGGGAATCTACTTATTTGCTGTCGATCCCAGAGTTTGATAAAAGGGCATTCTTATCAAATGCAGATGTAATGTGGATTAAAACCTAAAAAATGTGAATCGAAATCGAAAATCGATTCAAAGAGTCAAAACCCGGAGTATTTAACCAGGAAATCAACATCTCTAACTGAGAGTGCAACCGTCTTCCTCGGTTATACTCCATCAATGATAAAACCATCTCCTTGGTCTTTTTTTTTTTTTAGTGGATGCAGTTTTGAAAAAGAGTGTCAAATCAGCGCTGCATCAGTCTACGGCGGGGAGGCGGGACACAGCCGCGATCTAGTAGCTTATTGGCTATGTCATTAATGAGAGGAATAACTTCATCAATTACATTAAAAGTTTTATGTTACCGCACGGCGCCGAGTCAAATGAGGATGCTGAACGCACAGAGAAAGTCTATGAAGTGATGGGGCGACGAAATGGAGAGATGATGAAGCAGAAAGTGAGGCGAAGGAATTCAAAAGAGATGCAAAAATGGTCGGGAGAGAAAAAAGGAAAGTGTGGGTGGATGAATAGAGAGATGAGGGCAGACTACAGTGCAAAAGCGTCGCACAGCTGGAAGGGATGTTGAGAAAGATGGAGACAAAGACAAAAGACTGATCTTAAGAAGCAAGCCTTGAGGCGAGCCATGTGCCATGGAAAGGAACATTGAGATTCCTAATGTGATTTGATATTCTGAAAGCTGAGACACCAAATGCGACGGGATATATTAATTAACTTGTTGAAATAGCGGCGGACGGATGGAGACGTCAGTGGAAAGACCATTTGAGTCGGTTGCATCATAAACTCAAACACAAACAAACAACAGATCCGATAAGTGGCCAGGTGTGAGTCCTCCTCCCTCCCCAAAACAAAATGAACAGAAATAAATTAAGAAAAGCAGTACTTAGCAAGGAAGTCAGTTTTAGTTAGTTGGTTTATTCTGAAATTCTTTTCAGAATAAAATTGAATATTTTTTGTTGTTTTGTTCTGGCTGGTCTCAACAATTTAAGCATTAAATTCCATTACATCTCAGATCATTTTTGTTTAGATTTACTTATGTTTCAATAGTAAGGATTGTATTTTATTGTTTTATGTGTGCAATGTTGGACCCCAGGAAGTAGGGCTGTTCGATTTTGCCCAAAAATAAAATCTCGATTTTTTTCTCTCAAAATCCGATTTTCGATTACGATTACGATTATTTTGTGAATTGACAAAAGGCAAATAAATGATTTCAAATATGCAGTTTTTTTATTGAACATTTGCCCCATTGGGCTTTAAGTGCAAACTTTGCTCTTATTAAACCAAAAATGAATGAATAAAGTGCAAAACTCTGTAAAATAGGTTGAAAAAAAGTTTAAAAAAATATAATAAAATATAAAGTTTTATCTCTGAAAAAAAAAAATCAGCAAATCAGCACTTGCAAACATACAGTAAGTTATATTTCCAATAAATAAAACAAGACATTTTCTAATTAAACTAAACTGGGTCTTTGCATGCTAAATAATAATGCAACCCATGAAGGAGGTAGAGGTGTGTAATGGGGCACTTGTTGCAGGTATTGAGAGGTATTTCCATCAATCATTAATATGGTATCATGTGTGCAGACAAGGTAAAAAAAAAGTGAAAAATCGATTTTACGATTTTCATGTTTTAACATCGTTCTAATTACATAATCGCGATTACAATTTAAAATCGATTAATCGAACAGCCCTACCAGGAAGAATAGTCTTCACTGCAGTGAGGGCTAATGGGGATCTATTATAAATAAATAAAAAACAGGTTTTCTTGACACGTCCACATCGACACCACCACACTTGAGCTCTATCACCTAATCTGTGCTGCACAGTTCAAACCAGCGCATGGTCCAGTCCATTTCGACCTGAGCAGATCTTTATATGTCTTCACGTAAACCTTTAACCTGATATAAAACAAGAGCTTTCACAAAGAAGCTGAAGATGCTGTCTCGTCATTTACAACAGGATATGCAACAATGGGGGCAAAACGTACGGCAAAATGGATCTGTTTCTTTCATAAAGCAAAAAACGAAAATGTTGTTGGAAATTCCTTAAAGGCAGAGGGTTTATTTGATGTATATGACTCCAGAGCATGTGTGTGCACATGAACAACATAAACAAGCTTTTACGAGATTACCAGTTATCTGTCACCCCCCCGCAGGGTCTACAAACTGATTCCACGACTAACCTCTGAGCGTGGTTTTTGACAGAAACGTTGATCTTTAAAGGCACAAATATCAGTTTCAGTGTCCGTGGGGACAGCTCTGTGGCAGAGAGCTCTCGCCTCCACCGACGGCCACTTATCAAGCTTTATCACGTTATGTCCGTGTAGGCTGGTCTAGGCAAGGCAGGTCTATTTCTGAAGCACAACTGAACAACGAGGTGATTCAAAGTGCTTTACAAAGACACTAAAACATAAATGAAAAGTTGTTTAAAAAAAAAAAGCAATTTAAATAATGAATAGTCAGTATGTGTGTGTTTCTGCGTGTTTGATTTCTGCAAAAGTAAATCACTCTCTTTCTCTCTTGGACATTGTTTCACTTTTTTTTCGTTTAAAAATCTGCCACATTATGCCTTTCTGTATGTTTTGACTTATATGCATTATTTTCATGATTCGTCATCTTGACCGTGTGCTACACTAGGTAAATATATGTTGTAGTACTGATTCTAATTAATGGTCCTAATTAGCTTGTCATCAAGGCCTGCACAATTCTGTTGATGACACAGGTACTTGTATCACGGTGTGTTGAAACAGGGTAACATCTAAAACATGCAGGACAGTGGGGCCTTGAGCACCGACGTTGGGTAAGAGTTTTTTTCTTACGTGGGCTCTCTATGATGTCATAGAAGGCAGAAATTCCTTATATGGTCATTATTTGAACGGCAAATGTACATTGTGCAAAAAGCAAGAGCAACTGTTATCCTTGAGCACTAAGGATCGAGTGGATCTGCTAGCACTCTAAAGTATTTTACTTTTGTTTCAAGATATGTCCAAAAAAACATGTTTCCGTTCGTGAGTGAACGTTAGCAAACCAGGGCTCATTGGAACCAGATTGTCCTTCTGGGCTGACAGCAAAGCTAATGTATCTGTTTTTAAGCGACACTTTAGAGAGGATCGTTTTACGAACAAAACCCAGAATGCCACTGAATTTGAAAGACGAACGCAATTGGCACATGTGTGGATTCTAGAGGAAATGTCACTCTTTTTATCCTACAAAGATTGGCTACAGTTACCATAGTTCCCAAGCCTTACAATGCACAGTCTCATGTAAGTAAGAAGACTGATAATAACTCCAAGACAGCTTTGACTGGTGGCAACCATGGAGTTAAAAGTAGCCTGTCAATGGCATCATTAGCTTTTCAATTTCTTGGCTGCTTACTTTTTTCTTTGACTCCGTCAGCATTTTATCACACTTCCCACATCTACACCTATTAAAACAGTGTGAAGAGAAAAAAATATATCTAGACGATGACACAATCCTTAAGGTTATGCAATAGCAGGTAATAACCTCAGTACTCACTGAACAGAATCTAGTCCATCTGTATTTTTTGATGTTGCGATTCATCATGCTGTCCACTTTCACATTCTGAATCCAATTCCCGCTGACACATGTAAAGAAGGATTTGAGGTGCCAAGGTCATTTCGTGGACATGTTGAAAAACCTAGCTTTGATAAAGCATTGATATGTTGAAAACGCTCGTATCTGACTGTCAAAAGGGGTTGTGCAAGTTCACGAGCCATTATCTCTGCCTCTTGGCAAGCCTCCGTTTCCAGGAAGAGCCTCTCTCAGTGTTTCAGTCTTTGTCATTCTGAAATAATTACAGGCTTTCGGGGGTTTTGCTGGGAGCAAAGCTATTCTAGAGGACAAGAAATTGAAAATAGACGGCTAAAAACTGGCATAATATGGCCACTCTACAATATCTGAAACAACAACAACAAGACAGTATTAAAAACTAACCTGTGGCAAAACTAACAAGCGGAAGAGCCCAGTAACTGCCACTGGAAGCCCTGACTCACAAAAACAAAATTGAAATCCCAAATATATCTGCGCAGCAAACGGATACTTAGTATGCATCAGCTATTATGTGGGTTTTAAAAAGATCTCCTGGGACAATTTGCAGGGTTTGCTTTTCCACTGGATTCCGCGAGATCTGCGTGTGACAGATCAGTTCAGTATAATTAAGTCCCAGTAGAGCAGAATTATTGTTTCTTATGAGAACAAGACATATATGAGGGACCATAGAGGCTGGAGTCAGGGGTATTTAGTTTGCAGATTTTTGCTGAAGAACCCTAAACGACCTAAATCGTGACTGAATCTCTAAAATCCAAACATGCGTCTTCAAACGTCCATGTGGAAAACCTCTTCAGATCCACACAATCCACCATGAAGCTAAAATCAAAAGTTTTGGGTTTTGTATGATGGGCTAAATTTGGAAAAACTACAGTAAGCCACCTTTTCAGCAGATTTGTGTGAGATTTGTAAAACCCCCATCAAATGCCGGCATCATAATGACTCAGTCAGTGTTGCGTTTGAAAACTTTGCACATCCTTTTAGCTGCATCCATTGACAGCATAAAGCAGCAATAAAAACCATGTAAATCCTTTGGAATTTGCCGCTTTTCTGTTTTAATATGCCATAAAATCTGTTCTGAGCTTCATCCGAGTCACAATAAAGAGATAAACACAATGAGCTTAGAGTTTATATAATACAAAAATATATCTTTACTGTTTGTTTGTTTGAACACATCCATATTCACGATGAAAGAGTAAGTGAATCCTTGGAGTTAACAGCTGGTCCAGATCTAGAGTTTTTATTTATTTATTTTTTTTTAACCATAACGCTTTTCAGAACTACTTTAGCTCGGACAAATTCAGCGGGTGTGTGGTGTGAACAGCTCTCTTAAAGGCATGACACAGCATCTCTAGGAGGTTAAGGTCTGGGCTTTAAATGAACCTCTTCTTTTCCTGCGCTGTACTCGCTGTGAGACTTAGGGTCATCTTCCCGCTGAATGAGCTCAGGCTGGTGAGGAGACACCCTGACATTTTCCTGTAGGGTATTTTGGTAAACAAGGGAATTCACTTTTACTTCCATCAAAGCCAGTTGTTAAGGCCCTCAGAAACAAAGGCAAGGCAAGTTTATCATATAGCTAGGCATGGGACGATATGAAAATTTCATATCACGATATTAGTGGACAAAAATATCACGATTACGATATTATCATGATATTAGCGCGTCGCTTATAAAATTCTTAAAATGCAAGGAAAAAGACTAACCGTGGATCCACTGGTTCCTTCAGAACATTTATTCTCAAATAATTCTCAACACAGTGACACTTGAGGTAGAGAACAAATAGTGTACTGTAAATGTTATGCATTACAAAGTGTAAACTATAGTACCGGTACTTATTTGAACTTTCTTTTTTTGTAAGAAAATACTTCCCTGAGAGTCGAAAGAAATAAGTGACAAATAGAAATAAAGTGACAAAGTAGAGCCAAATGCACACTGATTGTATTACTCTCTGAAACTTTAACAGTGGCTGGCTGCCTGCTACTTAGTACGGCTCTCTGGAAAAATAATAAAATAAAGGCACTGCTCTGTAGCATACAAAACAAAAGCTGCATGGCCAACACAAAGATTGAGTGAAAATAAAGTGCCACAGTAGTCAAATGCACACGGATTGTACTACTCTCTGAAAAAATATTAAATAAATAATAATAATAAAATACATGAAAAAAATAACACTGGCTTCTACCTGGCTGGTAGCCTTGTGTGACCAAAAAAAATAAATAAATAAATAAAAAAAAAATAAAAAAAAAATTAAAAAAAAATAAAAAAATTGGCGATAATTACAGTACCCCACGATAACGTTATTGCGGCCGTTTTTTATCGCGATATACGATAATATCGTATATCGCCCCATGCCTACATATAGCACAATTCAACAACAAGGTGATTCAAAGTGCTTAACAGAGACATTAGAACATCACATAGTAAGAAAAAAGCATGATTTAATATGTAAACAAAAGTAAAGAAGGAAAAAAGTGCAACAGATAAAGATAAAGACAGTAGTTGAAATCACAAAGCCCAAATCATGATTCTCCTTCCACCGTACTTCGACATCACAATTATATTTACATGCTGTTAGGCTCAGTAAAGAGTTCCAGCGAGTTCAGATACTTTTTCTTACTATTCTATAAAAGATGGCGATAACCTGCAGCAACACATACCGTGTTATAAAACCTGAGACAAATTCCTCCTGAGATCAGGAAGATGAAGTTAAAACTTATATGCTTTTTATAGATAAACTGAGTTGTATGATAATTAATTTAACTTGGAATTTGCTCAGAAAGATCCTAACATGTTTGAAAAGCAGCTCCCATGACAGTTACAACGCTTCCAGGACTGGTACTGAATATGATCTAACCAGCATTACTTAAAAACTAAATAAAAAAGTAAACAAGTGAAAATAGGGCAATGAGAGTTTCTGTCACATCCGCTGCCTCAGAGCTATGAGAACAAATGAGCAGAGAGCCGTTTGCAGGCCCAAAAGCTCGGAGAAGTCATTTCAGGTGGCTTTCAGGACGCTGGGAGAAACAAGAAATCAATAAGACAAACTGAGAGGAGACGAAGGGAAAATGTGATTGATTGAGATGAGGATTTGGGCTGTCCTGCTCTACTCAACTTTATCACTTCCTCTTGCTCCCCAAACACTGTCCTCCTCCTTCACATCCTTCCTGTCTGCCTTCTATATCTTTCTTCTGCCTGATTCCTCTGTTCTCTCACCCACCTGATCTGTTTTTTGTTTTGCTGCCTCTCTTCCTGTTCCCCAACGGCAAAATAAGCTGGTGCCTGTCTTATGTGCGCTCTTATTCTGTTTTTTTTAGGTTTGACTCAACAAAAATAAAGAGTGCAATGTCAGTCAAGTGTTATTTATTTAAAGATGTGTTAGATTCCCTTTAGTGAAAGTAAAAACATAACATATGTCATAAAGAACTATCTTTTTAATTAGCCCAGCTGAAATTTTCATTGAAAACAACATTTCCTTCCAACCTCCATTAAAGAGAGAAATAAGACTTTGCAGGCAAACTCAGAAGTTCTTGCAGCGCGAAGGGGATTTACTGCAAGCTTAGACAAGGTTCGACACATAACCATGCTTTGCAGAATCCCAAATTTGTGGTGTTGTCACGTCCGTTATATCGTCCCTCCTTCATCCAATGATGTATGATGGGACTGAAGCTTTTACTCCTTGGGACATGCAGTGTTGTACAGTTTGATGCACATATAAGCTTTGCATGTCTATATATATCTGGGTGTGCATGTATAATACCGCTTTACAAACGTCAAGCTTCAATTTGGAGACATTAACCATGATTTATGGTTTATCTATCAACCTGACATGAAGGGAACTGCATCACCTCGATGCTGGAATGTACCTTTCAACGTTTTCCGTTGAGGTTGTATGCGTCGGAAAGTGCCGCAAAGCAATTCACACTAGGGGGTGTTGAGTTTCAGAAGGATCTCAGTGAAACTATGTGAAAGTTGTTGGTTGTGTTTACTGGTTTCGCTTTTCCGGTCACTGTGAACTAGTGATGCACCGAAATGAAAATTTGTGGCCGAAACCGAAACCGAAAATAATAATAAACACTTGGCCGAATACCGAACAATACCGAACATGGTTCTTCGCAGTTTTTCATTTATTTTGCCAATTTTTTCACCATTGCATAAATCAAATAAATTTGATTTAGGCATGCTTTTAAAAGAAAAAAATCTTTTACAAAATTACAAGGTAGAAAACATTGGTTGAACATACATTTTTTTTTATATTATTATTAGGGCCCGAGCACCTTCAGTGCGAAGGCCCTATTGTATCTGTAGGAATTCTTCGCGTTATTATTATTATTATTATTATTATTTTTCTGACGAAAGGAGGGCCTTTTTGCCCCCCTAAACGTGCCCAAAAAGTCACCAAATTTTGCACCCTAGTCAGGCCTGGCGAAAAATTTGATATTTAATGGTTTGCATTAATGGGCGTGGCAAAATGGCTCAACAGCGCCCCCTTGAAAACTTTGTGCCTCAAGCCCCACGATACGGTTTGACGTACATGCACGAAAATCGGTACACACCTGTATCATGGCGCAACTGAAAGAAAAGTCTCTTGGCGTCATGCCCGAAACCGAACAGGAAGTCGGCCATTTTGAATTAGTCGTGTCATTTTGGCGAAATTTATGCCATTCCTTCGAAAGTTAATTCAGCCCGAACCGTAACGTGCCCCCAAGTGTGTTATACATCAAAATGTGCGTCTCCATCCTGCGACTACACGCATTACTTTTCTCTTTCAAAAGCGTTACCGTGGCGGCGCTAGACGCCAAAAAGCGCGCCCACCCTTCATCTGATTGGTTCGACAGAAAAAACTTTGTGCCTCAAGCCCCATAATACGGTTTGACGTACATGAATGAAAATCGGTACACTCCTGTATTATGTCGCAACTAAAAGAAAAGTCTCTTGGCGCCATGGCCGAAACCGAACAGGAAGTCGGCCATTTTGAACATTCTGAATTAATTGCGTAATTTTGGAGCAATATATGCCATTCCTTCGAGAGTTAATTCAGCCCGAACCGTATCGTGAACCCAGATGTGTTATACATCAAAATGTGCGTCTCCATCCTGCGACTACACGCATTACTTTTCTCTTTGAAAAGTGTTACCGTGGCGACGCTAGACACCAACAAGCGCACCCCCCCTTCATCTGATTGGTCCATATTTGATAGTTCCCCAAAAGGCACCAAATTTGGCACGCAAGCCAGGCCTGGAGATAAATTTGATATTTCATGGTTTGCATTAATGGGCGTGGCAAAATGGCTCAACAGCGCCCCCCGGAAAACTTTGTGCCTCAAGCCCCACAATACGGTTTGACGTACATGCACGAGAATCGCTACACACCTGTATCATGGCACAACTTAAAGAAAAGTCTCTTGGAGCCATGGCCGAAACCGAACAGGATGTCGGCCATTTTGAATAAATTGTGTAATTTTGGCTAAATTTATGCCATTCCTTCGGCAGTTAATTCAGCCCGAACCGTAACGTGCACCCAGGTGTGTTATACATCAAAATGTGCGTCTACATCCTGCGACGCCACGCATTACTTTTCTCTTTCAAAAGTGTTACCGTGGCGACGCTAGACGCCAAAAGGCGCGCCCCCCCCTTCATGTGATTGGTCCATATTTGATAGTTCTCCAAAAGTCACCAAATTTTGCATGCAAGACAGACTTGGCGATAAATTTGATATTTCTTGGTTTGCATTAATGGGCGTGGCCTAACGGCTCAACAGCCCCCCCTAGAATACTTTTATCTGCCATAACTTTTGAATGGTTTGACATAGGAAGTCGTGGGTGGTGTCATGGGATTCTGTAATGAGTCCTTAAGCTTAGTTGGCCTTAATTAGCCCCGCCCCTTCTTCTGATTGGTTGTCCCGATTTTCTGCTATAACTTTTGAATGGTTTGACATAGAGAGTCGTGGGTGGTGTCATCAGATTCTTTATGGAGTCCTTGAACTTCATTGGCCTGAATTAGCCCCGCGCCTTCTTCTGATTGGTTGTCCTTTTTTTATAATAAAATTGCCGCGAGCCGCCAGTCGCTCTCGCGCTGACTCCCGCTTCCTGATTCAAACGTCTGCCGGCCCCGCCCCCTGACCAATCAGTGGCGAGTAGGGTGATGGCGGCCCCGCCCCCCGACCAATCAGTGGCGAGTAGGGTGATGACGGCCCCGCCCCCCGACCAATCAGTGGCGAGTAGGGTGATGACGGCCCCGCCCCCCGACCAATCAGCTCCCTGTAATGTGGTGACTTCAGAAATATTCCCGGCTCAGCCCGGTTACAACCTTGGCAGAATGGTTACAAAAAAAGTAATAATTTAAATAGTAGGGTTTTACTAATATTTATAACTTACAAATATTTAAAAAATTAGGAAAAAAAAGTTCCAGACAGTTTATCGCTATGTTGGTCTGTCCTAACCCAGTAGGTCAAATAAAAGGATAAGCTGAGACTTAGCTCAGCCAGATTATTGCGGTCTTTGCTGCCAGAGGTCGAGAGTTCAAGCCTGGCTTGATATGCCAAAATTTTTGTCAGCAATTTTTGTGTTTTTTTTACATCAAAATGTTCGTCTCTGTCCTGTGACGACGCACATTACTTTTCTCTTTCCCCTTCTTCTGATTGGTTGTCCCGATTTTCTGCCATAACTTTTGAATTTGAGTGGAGTTTGCGCGCGCAGCTCCCGCGGGGGGAGGGGCTGATGTTCAGCGCGGCCGCCATCTTGGTCGAGGCGCCGCATTGACTGCCTGAGAACGTCGGGCGTGGCCGCCATCTTGGATCGGTATCGCTTTAACTCTAGAGCGTTCACTTCTATTGTGGAAGGAGGTGTCTGCATAAGTAAAATAACTATAACTCACTTGATTTTCAACCGATTTTCACGCGGTTTGCTTTGTTACAAACGGCAGACATGTAGCTATGATACAGGATGCTTGATGTACGTTAAATATGCAAGCTTTCATGCTAAAATACGTTCTGCAGGTAGTCACACTTCAGGTATACACACACACACACACACACACACACACACACACACACACACACACACACACACACTATATATATATATATATATATATATATATATATATATATATATATATATATACACACACACACACACACACAATATACACAATACAAAATACAGTATAGCATATTAATGAATGTATTAATATATTTGAATAACAGACATAACAAGCTTAAAAACAAAAAACATAACGGATGACAGCATACAATTGTCATAATGGAGAAAAAAAAGAAACATTTGGAAGGAGTGTGTGTGTGAGGAATTGTATATTAGTGTTATAAATTGAAATTATATAATAATGCAATCGCTATGATATATCATTTTACAATATAATACAGTCAAAAATATATGAAATGAAGCAACATACAATGCAATAATACAATATGCTATATTACTGGGTACGCTAATATGAAATAACAACATGTAATATAATATGGTATAATAGATTAATATAATATCATACATTCTGGACCATGAGATACAGCTGTACTGTATGATCGTCGTTCATTTGAGTGATCTGATTTTTTTTTTCATGGTTTGCATTAATGGGCGTGTCCTCACGGCTCAACAGCGCCCCCTAGAATACTTTTTTCTGCCATAACTTTTGAAAGGTTTGACATAGAGAGTCGTGGGTGGTGTCATGGGACTCGGCATTGAGTCCTTGACCATAATTGGTGACAATTAGCCCAGTCCCTTTTTCTGATTGGTTGTCCCTATTTTCTGCTATAACTTTTGAATGTTTTGACATAGAGAGTCGTGGGTGGTGTCATGGGACTCTGTAATGAGTCCTTGATCTTCTTTGCCCTGAATTAGCCCCGCCCCTTCTTCTGACTGGTCGTCCCTTTTTTCTGCTATAACTTTTGAAGGGTTTGACATAGGAAGTCGTGGGTGGTGTCATTTCTGATATGCTTATGGGGGGCGGTTGACGTGAGTGCGAGGGCCCGTTCATTGCTGCTTGCAGCTTTAATTATTATTATTATTATTATTATTATTATTATTATTATTATTATTATTATTATTATTTCTTAAATATTCCAGCAGACATTATACCAGCAAAGAACAATAACTTAAAATAAATAAATTAGCAAAATAGGCCTACATTTTTTGGCCATCTTTGAGCTTACATTAGGCTTAACTGACTGAATATTGTAACATAGGCCTTGAAACAATAAAAATGCATTAAAGCGCTCAGGGTTTTTTATCATTTCAAATGATAAATCAAACTTGTAGTGCTGAAAGACTTTGCAAATGTGCCCCCTCTAGATATTTGAGCAGAACATTCATTGCAAACAGCCATTCTTGTATATTGTATATTCTTTGCCACTCTAAAATACTTCCACACTGCTGTTTGCACCGCACCACTTCACTCCCACGGTCTTTGCTGTTTGATTTCGTCATCTAAACGCACCTGTAATAGATTGATTTATGTTGTTTTGATTCCACCTGCTGGTGAATGTTAGGTAAAATTCTTATGTGGTTAGTTTTTGGTTGGCCAACGATTTATGTGGTGCGCAACAGTTACGGAGCGGCCAGTCTATTTCCTTATTTTACAACGCCGTTATTAATTGTTCGTTTTTTTTCCCACTTATTCCACCGAACACCGAAAGTGTTTTTTTGCCATTTTCGGCCGAACAATTTCGGTTACCGAACAATCGGTGCATCACTACTGTGAACAATGGAAACTGAGCGAGAGGGGACATTGTTGGAGTTGGAGCTGATTGATGTGGAACAACCAATCATTTTATTGCAAATGTTGCACCATCCTTCATCTTTGCTAAAATATCTTAGTCTGTCCATCTGTACCCATCCACTTCCCAAAATCTTCTCTTGTAAAAGGGTCTGGTCTCCCTCCCTTTCATATCGGTTAACAGATGTTTCCATTCACTTGTATCCCTTCGCTACCGCACGCCATCTTTTCTTGATACTACTTTGTTTCTCGATGTGCCTACATCACATTTCCCTGGCTGGTTGTATGCCTATTCTGGCGTCCAGAGGCATTGTCTTCTGCATCTGTTGGTACACCCCCACCCCCCGGTCCCCAGCAAGTCAGAGTCAAATCCAGAGAACCAAGCTAATTCTTTCTATCAAAGACAGAAACGTTTAGGACGGCTGGCCAGGCTGGTATTCTCCTAGGGATCAAGTAAAAGCTTTCACGTCTGCAGTCAGACTTCCTTTTAAGAGTGTGTTATTGTCATAAAGCATGAGAGATGCACGCCCATATTGTTAGTGCAAGTTTGAATAATGTTCAAAGCTTGACAAAAGTCAAATGAATGAGCCTGCCTTGACAGATAACTTTGAACAGGCATTTATAGATCACGGTAAACAGTGTTATTGTTGATGGAACAGATGAGGGCTACTTAAAGACAGCACATTTACATCCATTTGTTTCAGGCGTTGTAAAGCTGATAAATGATCGCTTTCTTTCTTTTGGGTCCAACACGCAGAGGCCCAATAATACATCCCACCTGCTTCACTGACAACCTATGGATTGTTGCCTCCGGCAGGCAGTTTGATCTCATAAATAGCCGCTGGAGTGCAGAGGCACGGTGCCCACTTCCTCTCATTGTCAAAAAATTAAAAATATATATATAAATCCATGCCACTATTGCTTCAAACTCAATTCATGTGCCTTCCTTTGAATCTTTCTAATTAACAAATGGGTTAGCAGGCATTCTTTTTTTTCAATTTTGAGTATACAGTCTCTGGAAAATAATTGAGCTGAAAAGCAGGCAGAAAATAGGGAAAACAATACGAAGTATGGGCAGTGAAGCCATCTGTGACTAACAGGCCCACGCTTGGACTTGACCGGCTGGCAGTCATCCATAATAGTGAGAGAACAAGAGGGAAAGACGGGTAGATGGAGATGAGTGAGGTAAAGTGGATTATCAAGTGGTGGCGGTGGGGTGACAACATGTAATTACCTATTCACATCTCCTTTTAGTGGACACATAATCAAACACTAATTGAGCAGCGCATTAGCGAGAGGGTCATAAAGATAGCAGGACCACGGCGAATTGAGGGAGGAAGCGCGAGGAATGTCGGAGATGAGCGTCGGCTGAGGGGCAGGAAGGATACGGATGGATCTGAATGGTGCAAAGGTGGGGCGGGGGAGCGGAGGGAGAGACCTGGGTGAGGTAATGTGGTTACTTCGGTGAAGAAACGCCACATCAGTCGCTATGCAACTGCACTTGCGGTGAAAAGCTATTATAAGTAGCGGTAACCGAGCCAAAACTCGCTTTAACATGTCTGACAAGTAAAAGTCTGGATTTTATTAAACTGTGTGTAGTGAGTAGAGCAATAATTATAAGTCAACTAATTGCTTTGCCAGTTGCGATAAATTTAAACTGAAGACTCTACTTCGATTGATGAGTAATTCATTTACAGGCCAACATATTTGATCATTTCCTACTTTTCCCTCTACTCTATTAGTGTAGAAAGTGAAAATGTAGGGGTTCTTGACTTGACAGATTCACTAGTTCCAGTTCTACCGTGACGGACTTGGCTGCAGACTGACCACCACTCTGGGACAGAAACCATGTGACTTCCAGCCAATGGGGCCCGTTTCCCTGAAAACTAACGCTAACCACTTGTGAGGTCACATGGTTCTGGGTCAGTAGTGGAGGTCGGTGGAGCTGCACTCTGTACACATCCAGCTAGGTACTCTTAGCTGGACCCCAGCTCTCCAACCATAACCGTGATTGGCTCTAATCCCCCCCATGACCATAGACAGAAAATCAAGCCATACTTTCTCATCCTAAATCAAATCATCTTCACTTTTACACATTCATACAATTTTATATATATATATATATATATATATATATATATATATGCAGGGCCGCCGCAAGGGGTGCGCGAACCGTGCGACCGCACGGGGCCTCGCGCCCCAGGGGGCCTCGCGCTATGGGCGTTTTTTTTTTGTTTTTTTTTCCCCGAATTTTATTTTTTTTTCAATTTTTTTTTTTCATTTTTTTTTCCTTATAAATATCAACAGTCACGTTCCATTACAGACCTAAATGTGTACTAGTCTGTGCATATCAATAAATATATGTGCAATGATGCGCGTGTCTGTTGTTCAACACAACTGATCAGACCAAGCGCAGACACAAGCTGCTCTGATCCAGACGGTGGAGTTGGAACAAACTGTCACACAATGTCGAGAGAACGAGACAGATTCAGGAAATTTCGATCAGGGGATGAAAAAAGAAAAAAACTAAAGAAAATGGAAGAGTTTAATGCCTCTCTGAAAGGCTCGTTTGATAAATTTGTTACAAAAATCACCGATCCGACCGGGTCTCAAGCAGCCGTGGGGACCCGCATCGAGGCAAGAGATGATGATGAGGCACGGGAAGCTGTCCAGTATTTTGCTAATTGGAGAGTTAAAATTGCGCATATAGACACCCGATCCGACCCGAAAAACCCAAAAATTTTGCGAGGGCCCCCCCAGCCATTTCGCACAGGGCCTCGCAAATCTCCCAGGCGGCTCTGTATATATATATATATATATATATATATATATATATATATATATATATATATATATATATATATATATAAAAATACACATTGATGTACTGTATAAAGTATAAAGACACACATTTACACACAGCTGGATTAAAGATCAATCCCTTGGCCTTTCAATTGAAGAAAACCCTACCATACCAGCTTATTTACGGACAGAGACTTAAATAAAACAAAGGTCTGTGGTCCAATATTGACCTCAGACTTGTAAAATAACCAAACTTAATTTAAACATCATAGTAAAAGTGCTTCTGTGCCTTCAAAAGGATAAGACTATGAGTAAAAACAGAAAGGAGACCTTTAATGGACCAGGATTCATAAACCTGGTGGTGCCATATTTGATATGTCGAACAGGGTTCAAGTTCCAGCTAATCTAACAACTGGCATTTATTCATATGCATGTGGCCAGAAGTTTCTGGCAGTGATACAAATATTGGTTTTTGGAAACTTGCTGCCTCAGTGTTCTTAGATCGTGTTTTCATGCGTTTCCATGGCTTACTAAAGAACATAACGTTTCAAAGGCTTTTAATGGCAATTATATTGGTTTATTAAAAAAGATTGAGTATTTACAGGGTTGATCCTTCTGCAATTTGACCTGGCAAATCTGGCATATCAATTTCTGGGCCAAATCCTGGCAAAAACAGAGGGAGGGAGAAAAAAAAAAAAAACTAAAATAAAACCAGCAGTGTCATCCTGTCCAGTTTTTGCGAGGGGGTTGCCTCTCATCCGAGGAGTCCACTTGCAATCGTGCCCAGAAACACTGCCATGACAACAGAATGCCCAGGAGCAAATTCTCCAAACAACTGAGGATTAATTTAGGAAAGTTTAACGTAATTTCAAACATGATGGAGCATCGTGGTTCAAAGAAAAAGTAATGACAAATTGTCCCTTGAGATCATGCCACTGAAATTTCAAATCTGCTGCTAGGAAACTCCCCTGATCTTCCTCCTAACAGAGAACCTTTGGTCAAACCTGAAAAAGTGAGAGGGCAACCATATAAGTACAAACTGTGACAACTCAGGGCAGTAATAAAGCAAAAATCATTCTTTATTAGGTGGGATTTGGCCCAAGATACTGATATCCAGTATTCCAGAGCAAATGTAAAAACGATGAACTCTTCTAGTATATCTGAAAGCCCGGGAAAGTACGCAGCAACCTAATGATGCTACACCCCTGCCTCTCGCCTGAAGACGCCTGGGACAGGCTCCAGCAGACCCTGAACAGGATAAAGTGAGTATAGATAATGGCCTCTGGGATGTTGCCAGCCACTGTAAACAAAGGGGCCGTAGCCCAGTGTGCAACACAGCCCTGCTAGGGAGGTTTCGCTCCCGAAAGACTGACAAAGGTCACTGGCTTTTTGGAGCACTATGGACGTTTGATGTTGTCAATCAGTGGGGTGTTTAATGTCAGGAATATTCATGAGCACAGTCGATGCTGTGGTTTCAGCAGAACTGCGACTGGTGTTTTCGCAGTGTAGTTCAGCATTAGGAATTTCGTTTTGGGGCTTTGTTAAAAACATTTGAGGCTGGAGCACCGGAGAAATCCTGTGGCGACGCCTCTGGATGGACTAAATCTGGTGTTTTTGGCAACTGAAAACTCCGCACACATGTGGTTCTTAAAGGTATAGTCCGTAATGTTGGAGAGCTAGCAAGATTTTGAAAGTGGCACCTCCTCTAAGCCCCGCCCCCTCCTCCCCCCTCCCGTCAGCGCTCCGTCCAAAGCCACGCCCTCACAAACTACCCCATGTCTCATTCACCTGTAAGCGAGGCCGGTTTTAGGGGGGGGGGCAGGGGGGGCTGTGCCCACCCAAACGTGCATCCTGCCCACCCAATCAAAGTTATGGGGATCCTTTATCTTTTTATAATTTTATTTTTTTATAAATATAAAAAAATATCACAGAATATCTGTACCGTTTCTGATTGGGTGGGCGCATCATTTTTAGACAACAATGAACGCATTCTGCAAAAGTTGTGTCTCGGCGGAGGGACCCGACGTCCCGGCAAAATGAGCACAACAGAGAAGTGTTCAGAACAGCACACAGAGCACACACTGAAGGCTGATTTATGGTTCCGCGTTACACCAACGCAGAATGGTGCGCGTTGCCGCGTACCCTATGCCGTAGGATACGGCGTACCCTACGCCGTAGCCGTGGCAACAGAGCCTGTATGGCAGCGCAGCGCACCGCCACCCGCACCGGCGCTCTCCGCCCTTGCCGGGATGGAGACGCCTCCATCCCCACGGACCCCCATACTGGGCAGGTGGTATTTTTGGCTGCGTTTTTTCGTTTTCTGCGCCATTCTTCAGCAAACGTGTGTGAAAATTTCCGGCAAGATTTTCGACGTGACGAGTGCACGCATAGGACAGAGGGGGGCGTGGGCGGGACTTAAAATGAAGGCATCTGATTGGTTCTTTCCCCCCCTGCCAATTCTCTGGTCCTCTGACCAATCCGTGCCATTCGGTGCGCAAAAAACAGATTGGTCAGAGTTTTTACAGGATTAAAGCTGTCAGAGAGGTCGGATTTTTTTCTTTCATTTTTCTGAACACATTATTCACTGGCTACTCTCAGGATGGAAGGACCATTTCACCCAGTATAACAATAAATGTTTTTGAATACGATTACAGACTATACCTTTAAGTGAACCATGGAAAGACAAGGAAATAAAACATGATCTAAGACTACTGAAGCAGCAACGTTTGGTGAAACAAAACTGTATATCCATGGCAGTCTGTTTGCAGGTTTAAGATGGCCTCCTGGAAACACAGTACTCCGATCAAGTAGTGGATTATCCCACAAGCTGTTGAGAGGTCATAACTATGTTCGCCAGAGGTCACAGGCAAGTATGTTATCAAACAGAAGAATTGCAGCTTTAAGAATTGGTGCCTTTGTAGAGCTGCTGTTTCCTTCGTCCAACATTGAACAGGGGCCACACAAATCAAATACCGGCTTCTCCATACGGTAAGTAACACCGAATCGTGTGTGTGTTGTCACCTTAGTCTTTCAATGAGGAAAGGAACTTTTCTAGGTGGTTTAGCTTGTCTCCCGGACAAATCACATTATCCACAAAGCTATCCACAGCCTCAGGCATGTAAACAAACCGGGATGCACAGAAGAATATGTCAGTAAGATGGTCAGCCAGCAAATATCCTGGATCAACTAAATACAGGCAGCAAAAGTCCATGCCAGGTAGCTCATGTATGCGTCTACTCTCTGCTGCTTTTAAGCTCGACCCTGCCAAAGACAGAAAAGACAACATAAAACAAAAATAAATCATCTATTGTGACATGAGGCCCTCTGAATGCTAATTATAGGGCTCTTGTTCAGTATTGAGTCACTCTGAATGACTCATCGAAAACAAGATTACTAATACTGGAATTCTTCTTAATAAGATGTAACACGCAACTTAGGTAACCGTTGTGTTACAGTTCAGCTAGAGAAACTCATTCAAACCGAATCAGATAAACAGCAAATTATTATATTATTATAACTGAATTATAATATCAGTTATTCACTCATCTTAAGAAACACGCTAGTTAATAATCAACAGTTACAGACATTTTATATCCCAAGAAGGAAATCTGACTGCTGTTTGGGTTTTTTAAATGCTTTTTTCCCCACTCAGACATCAGAAATTATAAAGACAATGTTAGTACCGATAGCATTTTTATCAGCATACTACAGAAATAATGAAAAAGAAAACAAAAAAACCAAGAACCTCAGGCTCTAAAACATAAAAATATGAAGCAGCAGTGAAGCCCAGGTTTACCGAGTCTTATACAATGACAGAATTATGATGTGATCTTTGACTGATGCATTACCTGCTGGCCTGTTTTACATCCCTGTGATACCGCGGCGAGCTTAACGCTGATCTTGTGACAAGATTATGGCTCGAAGAGTAATAATTGAATTTGAGAAGAATTTTCACATCTAGTGTGTTAAGAGTTTATGTCTTACGAGTAGAAAAACACATTTAAATGGTTATTAGTGTTGGGAACTTCATTTTAATCTTCAACATTTACTTTAACACCATAGCTTGAAGCTATAACAGAGATCTCCATAAAGTCAAGAGGAGTCGGGAGAATTGCCTCCCCTCATAAAACCAGCTGCTATGAAAAGATAAACTCATAGTTGAAAAGAAAGTCGCTTCATGGCCCAGACATTTCAGTAACATCGCAAGAAATTATGTCAACCAATAACCCTCCATTAAACCAGTTTGTAGACCTCTCCAACCCTCCCACCACAAAAACCGGGGGTTTCCTTTTTTCTAGCTTTTGCTGTCCGCTACCTAACAGCTAATCTGCCCACATCCACATGGTCCAGGTGTATCAACGGCCACAGCTGCAGGAAATAAAGTAGTGCACAGAAACATCCCTTACTCTGGCACTTTTCTTAAAGCCAATTGCAATGCTAGCAGAGCCAGCTCACCATGGTCCATTTTGGTTTGTCTACAGGAGCTCCAGGCTGCCATAGCAACCATTGGGCTTAGAAATCACAGCAAGGATACGGAGATCAGGGGCCTCATGTACTAAGAGTGCGGCGCACAAAAAACGTGCGTACGCCACTTTCTATGCTCACGGTCGGATGTACAAATAATAAAATAATAATAATAAAACCAAAACTCTTCACGGAACGCAACACAAAGCAAAGAACAGCATTGCCCATAATGAAATGCAGCTGAATCAGGAAGAAAAGCCCCAAATAAATTATTTATTTCAGCTCACAGCCGATGTTTTTTTTTATTTGTTTTACCTGTTTTTGCAAATTTCTTGTTAGGATGAGCGGTTTTTAATGGATAATTATCTTCATTATCATATTCAAACATACATGTATGTATTTGAGGGAGGAGACAGGGCCGCATGTGTGTTCAAATCCACAATGATTGGTATGTACAGAGCAACCTGCGTGGATTTGGGCGTACACACAGTTTTGTACATCTGATTTTTTGCGTTCGTGTAAATTCCACGCACGGTTTCACGTTGAAATACACGCACTCTTAGTACATGAGGCCCCAGATCTGAGCACTTGAAATATATCATGTAAATGGACAGTTGGAAAGATTCTGATTGCATATGTTTAAAAAAATTGGTTTGTGTTTAGCAATGTGAACTTTTGCAGGGCGTTAACATGTTAGAAAAATGACACTGCAAAAGAGTATTTCTAACTCATAAATGTGGTTTACTCTGACCTCATGTGAGTCTTTCTTGTTGTTGTATCAAAGTAGTAGTATTAAAGAACATTTTTGTCATTTTCACCTCAGTGGTCCTCCCTTTAGGTGCAGAGGGTTTATGTCCTGGTTTATGTTTTTATGTCTGGGAAACCCTGGATCTTAAAGCCAGATTTATGTTTCTGCATCAAAGCTACACAGTTGTTATGGGTTAGGGGTGAACCCGACAGCTATGGCATAGCCTCGTGTGCACCTCTCTTCAAAAGTAACTACCTGTCACATTGATGCAAACCACGAGAAATTAGTTTGGTAGATTTTGTTCTTTTTGTTTTCAAGTCGGTTAGAATGATACTTTGCTGCACTCTCTGTATAAGAGTCCGATGCTCGACATTTATTAGCAGTAAATAACACCAGAGACGGCCTAGGGGCAGTGCGTACCCTCAGTGCGAAGATGCTACGCAGAAGTTTAAACAGGCTTCAGTTTCACCAGAGCCTGACATGCACCTTTCCAGAAATGTTACTCCGTGTTGGGTTGACGTGGACCACAATAAATGCAACTGGTCCACTTAGTAGCATTGTTGTTTCTCTACTCTTTTTTTATTCCCACTTCTTCATTTGTTCCAAGCCCAGACGAAAGAGATTGCTGTAATGTATCACCTCCAACCCACATAAGATCTGGTTTATTTCCCCCAATGCAATGTCTGAGCTACACAGATGAAGTAATTAAAAAGAACTGCACCACCTCCTAACATTTAGTGGTGTAACTACAGAGCGACGGAGTAGAATAAATGCCAACGACGACGGGCCTGAAACATGTGTGGTTGCAATTTAGAGACATAAATCACCCTTAAGTCTCTTTGACGAGGCTGTACAAGATTGGTCCTTTTTTTCTTGTTTACTCTTCCATTTTCTCTTCTGTCAATACTTTCTTCTTCTTAGTCTTCGCTGCCATGAAATCCACCGTAGCTCTGCGAGCTAGTTTAACGGTTGTGGATGTGTGCGGCTGTGCTGTGAAATGATAAACAGCTGCTGCAAGAGACAACTGGGATGGGAGTCCGAAGTCACGTTGGTTGGTTTTCGCCAACAGCCGGGACTGAAGACCGTGACAGCGAGACAGACTTTCCTAAAGTAGCCGCATATTCGGTGGAATAAAAAACAAACTCGAGCTGATCATGAAGGAACATTTTTTGGCCCACTTTAAGGTTTTATATATTGTGTATTTTCCCATCCTGCTGATATTGTTGGGTGTGTTATGAGTCCATCCCACACCCTCCATCAGCACACGATGTACGGGGGAGAGCCCTCAGTGTTGGGGGTAAAGTGGCACATCAGAGGCAGTCATCTCTGTAATGTGTTTTAGTACATGGATGGATGGAGGGGGGGGGGTAGATCTATGGATGGATGAGCTGCAGTATGGCTACGGTGTGATTGTAGCAGCTCTGTAACTTGCCACGCATGCAGCTGCAAGAGAGCAGGGCTGGATACACATCAGAACGGATGCGCGCTGACACATGCACAAACACACACACACAGACACACACACAGTTCAAACGATCTAGCTGGATGGGTGACCTCCACAACCAGGTGGAGTACAGCAGTAATTATTTACAGCCCCTGAGCAGCTCTAATGTCAAATAAAATATGGATTTCCTCTGGGCCAGAAGCAGGCTACCCCTTCAATAAATGTGCCTTTTATTCACATGGTACTTCACTTATAACCCAAATCCCAAATGCTCTTCTGTTACACACCACCTAAACTGGCTGTTCAATAGCTTCCGACTTGTCCGCCTGCAACCCCTTCAGCAAAGTCTGCAACTATTCACAAAAGCAGCCAATCGTGAGTCCAGAGCTCCGCAGCGACCGAGCCAGCCTCCTGTTTTGCTCGGATTCTGAGGAGGAGGATGAGCAGGAGGTGGCGGAGAAACCGCGCAGCAGTTCATGAACCCTGCTTCAAGCATTCATTGAATTCCGCGGTCCACCACAAGGCAAGAAACGGCCTTCCGACTGCAAAAGAAGTTTAAAAAAAAACATACAACAAACAAAAGCAAAGCACTTCTCTTCAATGAGCACCAGAGTGACTGCTGATGAGAAAACGGAGCTTCTTTGGATGTGAATGCGCCGCCTCTTTGCTTCCCTCAAGGTGATTTCATGTGGAATGTACAAACTAAGGCCAATATTCATTTCTTCTTTTCAACCATTCAGATTTAAGACGAGATGAAACCCTGAACAACGGTCAAAAAACTTCCACAACTAGAGGGGCAAATAACTTGACGAGGCGAATGGAACATAAAGAACCCTTCTGAAGGTCAAAGAGGATGTGGTGGACAAAAATACATTTTTGATCAATGTCTTCGTACAACAACTGAAAGAAGAAGGATGGGGTTACAAAACCTTTTCCCTCAAATTGATTTTGGCCACACGAGTATTGGAAGTACAAGGCTATAACTCAAAATAACATGCGGGGAAAGATGCAAACACTATGCATGAATTTGGAAATGATGGATAAGTTCCTTGTGCGTGGCAGCACACGGAGGGATCCTGACAACGGTGTGATGAACTATTACTATCATAATTGGGGAAGGCGCTATGTATTTGAAACTTGATTGCATCCTGCATAGGCTGCTGCCTGTTTTGAAGGAAGAGTTCAGCTGTATGAAGTCTCCACACATGCTAGATGCTTAACCAGATGTCTATATGTGCTGACAGATGAAAAAAAAAAAAGAGGAGAGCATAGAAATAAAACAAATCCCTTGAGCTCTGACATGGCATCCATACATGTCTCAAAGCCCACTCTATTTGCATTTTCTGCAGGAATGTTTCAGCCCAGTGTGTTATTTTCCACAACATAATCTTCTAAGAGTAGAGCGCTCTTTCATACGGTCTCATATTTTCCTTTTGGTGGTTACTCAAAATGGATATGAAGCTGCAGCTTGGAAAGATGGAGGGAAGGTGAGAGAGAAGAGAAGGGGAGAAGACGCAGATCTCATCCCTGCCAGTAAAAAACAGAGAAATAACCCTTATCCCCTCTGGCTCAATAATTAAGACTGGGGACAATAAATATGTAATGGGGGCTTTTTCCATCATGTGCGCCGCTCCCTTCTTGGAGATGGGACCGTGGGGAGACAGGCCCAGGAAGAGCAGCTAAGTACACTGGCTATTAAAAATGGATACATGGAACACGTCCCTGACTGGCCCGCTCGACCAACCACCCAGAATGTTGTGATGGGAGTTGCCGTGGTTACAGGGCTCCGAAACGGTCCATGGTTGTCAAGGTGAATCAAGTCACACATGCGAGAGCCTCCGCCTTTTCCCAGGCCTGGGCTCGCGGCCGCTGGGGGCACCAGAACCCGATGATGTCATGGGGGGGGAGATCAGAAAATTTTCGAGAGAACGAGAGGGCTGAGGGTGCCACGCACTGAAAGACACGGATCCCAGGAAGCAAAACTTGTGCACAGATATTTTGTGATGAAATATCTGAACAGTTACAATATATAGTATTTTATGGAGACGTAATTGAAGAACTTCTAAAGAAAAATAAGTAATCCGAACAGGCACTTCCTCTAAAAAGTCGTATTTTTGTGTCACGCTCCATTCAAAAGCAGCCTTGCCTTAATAATCTGTAAAGTACTGTATAGGTGATGTTGCAGTTTTCCTCTTATATCACAAATTATGAGTTTAAGTTTGCATGTTTTCTCGTCTCATTGCTCCATAAAGTCCAGCTCACCATGAAGCATGTGATAGCGCATTTGTTTATCGACCATTTAATTGGGAAGCTGTTGCAGCCAATTTCTTGGGTAATTTTCATTTTACTGATGTCGCTTCTCATCTTCCCCTAACCGACTGGAGCTTCTCACAGCAGAGACGTGAGGGGAAGAGATTCTGATTTGAGTGCCAAAGCTGTCAAAATGGAAAATCCGTGGCCCTGTGGCATCAGAAATGTCAAACTCTGCACGGTTATTGGAGTTGCAGGATTCTGAAGTCACCGTCCTTGATAAACAACTCCATTGTAGGATCCTTCTGCGTTTGAAGTACACTTATCAGAAGCTGTAATCGTGGCACCAATCAGAGAACAAAAAGAAGAATAGAGAAGTGTTTATTTTTCTACAGTCCTTGCAAAACCTTAAAATGTGTTGCTCACTGGGTTTCCTTGATTTAGCCAGTTCACATGAAGCATTGTTTTCTCACATATTAAATCTGATAAGATGATCAAATTAATATTAAAGTCTAGGAAATGTATCTGGAAAACACTGAAATGTAATACATACTTCAATATTTTTGTCTCTTCAATAAGTGATGGGATTTCCAACAGCTACCAACAACGTATACAATAACCTTTATAATGACATTCAAGTGAGCTGAGATGAGCTCCAGTGGAGACGGTACCTGAACAGGAAGAAGCCGTTGCAGGTGATGGATGGATGGATATTCAAGAAGAAATAGACTACTGATATTGGTATCCGAGTCTTAATGTTTAATCCTGATTTTTTTGGCGAGATCCATTTTTTTTGGGTGGCTGTTGACGTATTTTAAATGCATCTCGTATCAGACTTCGTTGTGAACAGGCTGTGAACAGGCTGTGAAGTGACCCGCATGTGCAGACGGACGAAGTGACGTCAAACAGCGGAAGTCACATCACGGAGCCTTGGTGACTACTTTTTGTACGTTTTTGTGCCATGAAAATGGAAAAATCTGAAAACAAATTATCATAAGAGGAAACGTGAGAAAAAGGAGGGCAACTGTGACTTTAATCACATAACAAGACAGATGAGATCTGATGGAAAACATTAAATAAGTATCCAATTCAAAAGCACATATGAAAAGTGACCCATGTCTGATGTGAAAAACATCAGATTTTGCGTCATTTGAGCAAAATAAGCAGCCAAAGGAAATTGGATTTGAACGTGGCCTCAGTCAACAACTAGTTCTCTTACCCTCTATATTCGTTGCCATAATGGCAGCTCCCACAGCTAACTCACTGCTAGGGCGCGAACCGTGAAAGATATGGACATAATGCCTCGGTGGCAGCACCAGCATCGCAAGACCTGCTCCAGAACTGCTGTCTGGCCACTCTGCTTGTTTGCTCCCTCCTTCTTGATGCCTTCCTCTTGACTCTCAACAGCATTCATTTGTCTTTCTTCTTTGGTGTCAATGTGCAGTCAATGCAGCAGACAGTGTAAACTTTACTAGCCCCTGCAATTCCTGCAGTGTGTTACAATAACAAAGGAACACGGGCCTCTGAGAATATTTTTTTTATTTTCCTTGAGAGCAATTCATGATTGGGATGTCCTTGTTAGTTTGCCCCTGTCTGAACAGTCCTAATTGTTGCCACCTGTGTGTTGTCAGTAGGGCTGTGCGATTAATCGATTTTAAATCTAAATCGGATTTATTAATCAAAATCGATGTTAAAAAAGGAAAATCGGAAAATCGATTATCCTTTTTTGCAGCTGGCTGGATTACAGACAGAGCTCGTCTAGTCATCTTTGTTTGGTCAAGAAAATTGTAAATGTTGTCACTTTACTAAACTCAAGGAGGATTTACAGTATCTTTCAATTGCACTTCATTCCCAATAGGGAAATTTGTTTGCTATTTTTCTTTAAAAATAAAGATAAAATATTTGAAACAATTTATTCCATTGTCTTTTGTAGTTTTACCAAAAAAATCGAAATCGAAAATCGGGTTTTCAGAGAAAAAAAAATCTGGATTTTATTTTTGTCCAAAATCGCCCAGCCCTACTTGTCAGCCTATGAATAAACATGGTCCTGTCCGTTGTGCCTTTGTGCTCTATTCCTTTCAAACCAGACTTGTTTTCCTTGGTTTATCTATTTAGGTCTACTGAACTTTTTGTATTACCCAAAACCTCCTTTTGCCTTTTTTGTCCTTTTGTCTTCTGTTTCCTGCCTTCGAGTCCTCCATCTCGCCTTCTGCCATCCCCTCATGACATGTTAGGAAGCTGTGCACCAGCAACTTCACAGCACATTCACAGCCTTTTAAAATTATGCAAATTCAGTGATTCATGGGGCTCCAACCAATGAGAGGTTGTCAGAGCTAAGTGAAGTGGAAGGCAAGATGAGCATGACCATAATCGCACTAAATGCAACTAAACACATAGATGATATCAGTCAGTTAGGCAATCTTTGCATACTATAATGAAGAAGCCAGACAGCAGCAGAACATGTGGACTGGTACCGCACATGTTCACGTTTGTTGAATTGGTCCCCTGGTAAGCACATGCATGCTAGGGAGGGTTTAATGTGCGGAAGCAGCTGTCTGTCAGAGCACAGCTTCAACTCCATGTGTAAATGATGACGGCATCAATCCCGACGTCGCAGCACTGGAGGGGATTTAGGATCGGAGATCAGCGCGAAAGCCCGCTCTGTAGGCTGAGTGAGACCAGCACTAAAACACTGCAAAATACTCTAAATACTTTCCACTTCATAAACGATTTCACCAGAAGGTCAGACTGCAGTTCAATTGCTTTGATTGCCGCCTGGAGCACCGCATCACTTGTAGCATTGATTAAGATTTGGTTTAAGTAAAACAAATACAAATAAAATAAACTCACAAGGTTTGCATTGATGTTGCAATTACATAATACCCAAGTGCTGAATCTTAGAATATAATAATCTGACAGTGAGAGCTTTTGACGGCCAAAGCTTGTTTTTCAGAGTTAGAGATGAAGAAAATCTTCATAATGTACAATCAGCTTTAAAATACTGCGCCTCAAGTCATAATGGTCAGCTTTCCTGCTAGTGTTCACACATGTTCAGTCATGTGAAAAAGAAAGTACACCCTTGTTAATCCCAACGCTTTATGTATCGGGACACGTTTGTGTCAGTGTTTAACCAAATCTGAGTGAAAAAAACTATAACATCACTCTTCCGCTTGTGTTCGTGTAAATGTGGAACTGTGAATTAAAGACATCCCAAATTTTATATCACATGTCCAAAGAACATTGTTCCACAAGTCTTGAGTTTGCAGCTTCACACACCTACACTCTGCTGTCAGGCTATTTTTCCAGACAGGAGAGCTTTTCTCCCGGCTCCCCGTCCAAGAAAGTCATGGATACTTTCTCTAAGTGTCCTGTCATGAGGTTTAACATTTAACACGCTACCCCGGACTTCTGGAGTCTGAGATGTTGAGGAGATTTTGCTGCTTTTTGCTGTTTCCTGCAGGGACATCCATTCGAGGGAAGCTTGGAAAGTATCTTGAATGTTTTCTACTTGTGACTAGCAAAATCAAAGGAGCTTCTTTCAGCTTTTTTCTTCTTCTTAGCGGTCACCAAAGTGGATCATCCTGTTTCACATATCGATTTAACCCCCACCACATCAGATGCCCTTCCTGAGACAACCCCATTTATCCGCGCTTGAGGCCGCCACTGCGTGTGACTGAAATCAACAATCTGTGGAATGTTGGGCTTCATCTAAGATCGTGGCTGATATCTTTCCCCTTTGGCATTGTGTCAACACACTCCTGAACGCTCCAGATCAGCAATCTGGCAAAAGTCTGCTTCTATAGAGTTGCTCACACCTGCTGATAATCAGCTAATGGATGGATTTCAATTATGATGACCTGGATGCTGATGATGCTTAATTACCAGGGAAGCGTTGACGGTTTACCCAGAACCGCACAAAACATACGTCACTCGCAATTTTCTTGGCAGATTATGATTCTCCTCTTAAGAGCTGCAGTTCACCACGTTCAAAGGATTCTTTATTCAAATATAAATATATATCTTCTTTTTTTATATATATATATATCTTCTTCTTTGTTAAGCTGAAAATATAACCGTGATAAAAAATGATGATGAATAACTTTCTCCAAAACTTCAGCAGATGACAGGGAAATAAGAAAAAAACAAAACAACAAAAAAAGCGCTCAAGGTTAACTGGTTGGAGGTACTTGCTCAAATTCCAACAAAAAAGGAAATTGCATTATATCTACTTTCAAGGCACAACACCATTAATTTTTAACAGTTTCCTGTTTTGTTCCCATTTGAAACTTTACAAGTGCATCAGAGCGCAGAACAAAAAACATTTTTCAAAAACTATGAACTCAAAATGAAGCTTCATATTAGTGATTTTGCAAGTGAAAAAAATGGCTGTGGTAATAAAACCTGAGAGGTCATACATAAACGTGGACAGCAAGCTGACATCAGATGTCTCAGCAGCATTCTGTTCCAATTTCTGATGCATTTATATCTCGAAATTCCCTTCAAAATAGTAGAAATGTTTTGTTTTTTTTTACATTATGAATAGCATGCACTATAGATGTGCACTCACTTTTGTCATTACCAGCAGACATCCAGTCAAATATCTTGCAGGGTAGAAAAGAACATGCAGGACTGTCCTTTGACACTTTCGGTGTAGCAGATTTTAAATACAAGAAAATTCAAAGTGTTTCACATACAAAGTTGTTTTTTCTTTTTAAGTGCAATAAAAAGTAAAAGACTAGCTGTCTGGATACAATTTGATGGGCTCATGTTGAGTCGTTTGGACCCACAGTTCGGTTTGGAAACATGTGTCACGCCACTTAAAGTCACCCCTCCAAAAGGTACAAGAGTGAGTGGGATACAATAGTTTACAAAGGGACATTCTGCCAAGGCTTTTCTTTTACATAAAAAGAAGAAGACATGCTGTTTTATGTGCTTTTCACATGTCACTTTTAAAGTAGCAATTTTATTTCCCACCTCTCTCCTTCTCAGACTCCTAGGGAACAGACTACAATGAAAATCCTCCCTTACATAAATCACAACACAAACCTGCCTTGGATAAACACTAATATCTGGAAAACAAGACTGGTATAATCATAAAGGGACATAATGATCTAATTTGTCACTTCCTCAAACTCTGATGGGCCAATACATCAGCGCAGGAAAAGTAATTTGTCAGGGAGCGTTGGCAGGTTATGGCAGAGCGCTGATGGATAGGCGCTCTGGATGGAGAGGATGGGTGAGCTGCCCTTGTCCAAGTTATGAGAAGGAGAGAAATGGGTGGGTGGGTGGGTGGGTGGGGGGGCTGGGAGGGTGGAGGCGGGCGGGGGAGTCGCGGTGAGACCCAAATGTGTTCTGAACAGACTCGTTTGTCACGCTTTGTCATTAAGGGACATCAAGTCAGTAAACAGGCTGTGCGTGCATGCGACGGTACATGCGTGCGTGACAGAGCCCCGAGTGCGCTCAGGCTCCGTGTTTGACAGTGCGTAATGAGTGTGCATGTGCACTTAATTACCGCAGCGATCTCCTGCTTGGGAATGCAGTTCGCCTTGTACCTAAACCGGCCTGCGTTTGTGCACTCGGGTCCCCTTCTGGGCTGGAATCCAAAATATTCGAGCCCAATCTGCATTATTTATAGTTGTTTGTTGTAGTTTTTTGCGGTTCACCCGAGCAGCAACGGGTGTGAAAGGGGAGGTAAAGGACAGTGACATATGGAAAATTCCAGAAGATAGCCTTCGTCAGGAGGGTAGTATTTCTGTCTACGGATAAAAACAACATAAGAAGCATTACAGCTAATAGATCGCTCTGGACCCTCCGGTTCTCCCATAGGGGCTAGTTTGGAGCAGTGCAAACAGGCTGCAGAAAGGGGTTTAGGAGTGCTGCCCTCAGATAGTACACCACTCTACACTCTCATAAATGCACTTTAAAATTTCTCTCTAAACCCCCCTCCACCCCCCGTCGTCATATCTGCCATATACACACACATATACAGTCCCTCTCCTCCGGCCTTTCTGGCAGGCCGGCCGTGTTTATCCTTAGTGACCTGCTGTGCCAAATCAATGGTAGCCAGCAGCCCTTCCTTCCACGAGCGCCACCATTTCGCTGGCTGCCACCCAGCGCAGCCGAGAGGCAGCTAAACGGTCTACGAGGAGAGCGGGAGCGGCGCAGCCAGGCTCCTCACAATGAGCGTGCATCACAACAGGGAAAGGGGGGGGGGGCATACACGAGTAAATAAATAAATAAATCAATCAAACTATCACAGGGTTGCAGTGTGTGTGCATGTGCGGGGCAGCCAATTTGTGGAGGAGGCTGGCTGTTTGCTGCTCGCGCTGGTGCTGTGTGCACGGGCTGGGCTTATCACACGCAGCCTGGCTCGCCGGTGCATGTGCGAGGATGGAAAACCCTGCGCCAGATGATTACAATACTGAGGTTGACGGTTTGCAGGATTCCAATCAGAGAGATGCAGCTCTGCAGTTGCAGTACAGATGATTGTTCTCTTTCAGTGGTTCTAAAAGAATGCATACATTAAGTCCTTCCCCCCTTAAACCACATAACAAACACACTCATCCACACATGCTCTGCTGGCACGGTCGGCCTCTAATCTGTGAATCAGCATATCAGCCAAGAAATGCCAGATTACTTCACAATCCTGCGTTTCATTGCCTTTAACTCTGCAAACGTCGTCCACGTCCCGGTTTGAAGACCGTCTCCCGGAGACACTCTCAGGAACACCGTTCTGCACTCGGACGTGCACACGCCCCACCAGGGAGCGCCGACGGTCTCGGGCTCAGAAGGTGACTCGCCTCTGCGCAGGCGAGGGGGATCAATCTGTGCCGTAACTGATTTCTGAACCCGGCTCGAGTGTCCCTGTCGCCTGCGAGACGGCACACGCTGCAACAACAGCTGAAGGCTAATTAAATTTTCATAATTAACTTATTTGATGACCAGAAGCTGCTTATCAAGCGCTCCCCCCTGAAATCCATCACATTAAAGTAGCTTTAAAATATCCTCTGAAGACTTCTGGGCGTCTGAGCATCATCAGAAAGAGTTGGACTGGATGTAGGGGAATTTGTTTCAAGCCTCTATAAAATGTAATGATTTTGCTTTTATCTCCTCAGCCCAATTCCATCTTTTCTTCATGCCAGTGCGTTAGATTAGGTTTGCTACATACTCACATCTCTTCTAATCTGTTCATGATTCGTATGAATAAAATATAAGGAGGGCACAGGAAAGCGTGTCAATTTGCTCAGTATTAAGCTGCAGACTTTGGCAAGCGGTTAAAAAAAAAAAAATTGCCTCAAAGATAGTTCAGATGGAAAAAAAAATAATAAAAAAAACACCACACTTCTCAATTTATCGACGTTGGAGCAGAGACGGAAGACGAGCTCCATCTGTAACTCTAGAAGACAACCTTGTTATTTTCAATAAAGCTATTATAGGAGCTTCTTATGAGTGGGACAGGGAAGGCCGGCAGTGGGAGTGGGGTCTCTGCGCTTTGGGCGCGAGAAACAGAGGATGCACAGGGAAAGTAATGCCAATCTCTACACCGGGGGATGTATTAAATGACCGGGCTAATTTAATATTGAGATATTGAGAAACCTGCTAAGGCACTTCCTGTGTCTAAAGGCCATTCAGGAATGGAGCAGTTGGCGCTTGCTGAGTAGGTGGTTTGGGATGCATTAGTGAGAAAAGGAAATGATTTCATCGAACGTATTTACAAGCTGAGTGATGGGCACAGTGTGATTATCCGAAGGAACGTCTATCGGTATGATTTATCCAACGCTTTGGCATGTCTAGAACAAAGACCTACATCACATGGTGCCTTGAAGGGGAGGGGCATGACTTTTTCAAAGGTTGATACATTTTCCTGAGGCGTTCGTGTCATGTCAGTGACATGTTCGACTCCAAATACAGCAGTAGAAAACCTCTCTCTATAGCAATTTCTGTCTCGCTCCGTTCGTAGGGATCGATTTCAGCTGGTGGAGACAGCTGCTTGATTTAACTATTTACGTATATGTAAATCTATTATTATATTAAACTTCAGTGTATTATTCTTTATTCATCATATATATCCTTTTTAGACTGCACACATCCTTTACTGAGAAAACGTGGCAAATCTTCTTCGTCTAGTTACATCTAACATAAAAGTTGGAGGTCCGAACATGGAATGAAGTCACGGCCGAGGGGGCCGGCCTCCAGTTGCAAAGTTGGGATCTTTTGTAGCCATTGTTGATGCAGAGCTAAGCTATAAGCAGCATTTATCTCAAACATCCTCCTAAAAGCAAACAGACATGCGTCTGTGGCTGATGTGAAGAAAATAAACCAGACCTGTTATAAACAGTAATATTAGCTAATATTAGGTTTGTTCAACTTCAAACTGGAAATTTCGGATGTCAGAGTACAAACATGCTATACATTACCCGTTCTGTTTGATGCATGTTTATCTTTTAACACATTTGGTTATGCTAGGTGTGAATGCTCAAGCTAATAGGCGGCCACTAGTGTTTGGAGTTCTCAGGATTCATGTTAATGCTAGGTGTGAATGCTCAAGCTAAGAGTTCTCAGGATTCATGTTAATGCCAGGTCCAGGTCAAGTTGGAGTTATTTTGGAGGTTCTGAGTTTTCAGTCAGGTAAAGCTGCAGTTGGGAACTTCCCAAACATCCAGTAACTGGCTCCTATATTTGAATGCCTACAACGTTTATGCCCCTCCCATCCTCTCTGCTAAACTCCGAAGCTCGTCCCCTCCACCAGCTATTGAGACGAGCGCCGCTTAGCTAAGCTGTAGTGCGTGAGCACGATGAATTTAGGGGGTGGAGGGCTGTCTGAAGGAGGTGTGCAACTCTGTAATTGACATGCAGTAAACACGCCCCCTGGCTCTGATTGGAGGAGTTTTAACGGGAGCGGTGACAAGTTCATAGCGAGCTGCAGGTGGTGCCAAAGGAGTGGATTTGTTTCTCAAATGACCTAGTTTCAGTAACATAATCAGAAAATATAGCAATAATTTCAGAATATAAAAAAATACACTTCTCTGCAACTTTAAAACATGCAAACTTTTACCTCCAACTACAGAAGAATGATCTCCACCCACATTCCTTCTACTTCACAGAATATAAACATCCAATACGTTCAGAAATGCCCCCTGACTAAAACATTCTTCTCTTCGGATGAACGCAGCGTGACATATAATGCCAGGTTTGTAGTAATTGCTGCCTGAAGCCTTTTGTCTCCTGAGGGGAGAATATGTCGAGTAATTTTAAATGTTTGGTGCTTATAAAGCGATTATTTATCCACGTGCACACACACCCCTACTCAGTCTTGAGTCTTGAAAGCGTTGGAACTATTTAAGGACAGTTATTTACTGTGACTGCTACACGCAGAAACCCCTCACAGTAAAGGATGAAGCGCAGACATGTCACATATCACGCATCGCTTAATCTCAGGTGCCCTCGGGAGTCTGAGGAAAATAGGGACGCCGGACATAATTCCTGAACATGAAGAGCCAAAAATTGGATTTTTGTTGGACTTTCAGCCCCCACCCCCCCTGGAGACGGGGCTGGGAAAAGAAAGACGTCAGGATGGAGGATAAACAAAAAAGACAAAAGGAACGGCCCGACTCAACAGTCTGGTCCCGTCATTTGGCAGTAACAAACCAACAAAAAAAAAATGGAATCACAGTCATTAATTAAAGATTGGAAAGCATTAATCTTGGACCGACAAGAGAACTGGGAGCTCAGGGGCACTAAGTGAATTAATGTGTTGTGGATGATTGCTGGGAGCCAATCGTAGGTGTCCAGTTGCTGTTTTGGCCCTTTGTGAATGGAGCTCGTGTGAGAGCGGGCCAAAGGCTGAAGCTCTGCCCTCACGGCCAGGATTACAAACACTGTCCTCATAATACGACCTGAAAAACCCCACGCTTTAGTCTGAGATGTTCATCAAAGTTGCCCGCTTCGAGGCCGCATTTATGATTTGTAGAATGAAATTTAAAGTGGAGTCACATACCGTAAGAGGACTAAGGGCAGGAGGCAGGCTTCAGGAACAGAAAAAAGAGACTTAATACCTAAAGCTGATCGAGCCCAAAGGAAAGCCAGAAACAAAGTTTTAAAAAGTCAACAAGCTTCAAAGTGGCATGAGTCATCGCTTGGTGAAAGAGGCGTGCGTGAATAAAAGCATTGAGAGAAATGATTGTTGGATTAGAGGTGAAGAACGGTCAAGCGGCAGCACCATACACTGCAAAAACAGTCTTTCTAGAAATAAACATGATATTCTGTAAATTCTGGCCCAAATTGTCTTATTTTAGGGGAAAATATCTCTGAACATTTTTCTTGACTAGAATTCTTAAAACTAACTTTTTTGAAATACATTTTTATTCTTACTTAGAAATGAGTTTTTTTTCCACAGTGTAAGATTTTGGTGTCAGTGACTAAAATGCTGTACAAGTGGGCTTTGTTTATCAGCAAATGATGTAAATATATCCTTACATATCATCACAGCTGAAACAACTCAACTGGCTGAACCCAACCGTCAAAATATATCCCAATTCACCAAAAGTGCTAAACACAAAGTACCTCAACCGATGACAGCTAGCCGTTAGTCATAAACTCTGAAATCTAGCGACAGAGACCCAAAGCATTTTTGGACCGGGCTGTAAATATGTTTATTACAGCTGTAAAGTTGGACATTTTAACATGGGAGTCATCTGAGATTGAAGCCGGCCCCCTAGTGGTCAGTCGTGGAAGTGCACTTTTAACACTTAAACGTAGCTTCTCGATTTGATAGAAAAACTTTGCAAGATATTCCATTTAATTTTGGTCATTTACACAGAATGGGTCATTTTTATTGCAGCATCAGCTTGAAGAGCAGCTTATATTAATGTTGATCGTTGTATTTCAGAGAACAGTACTTGCACAAATTCTTTTTTTTGGTTACGATCATTGTCGAGTTCCTTGCGTTTCTTCATTGGCCCTTGTTTCCCATTTAAAACATGAACCTGCTCAGCGATTCTCATTTTCCCACAATCCTCCACTGATGATAACAGAATAATACTACATTTGTATTTCCACAGTGGCAGATTTAAGAGTAGCAACCCCTGGACAAAGTAGCTGCTCAAAGCGACTGACAAGTGACTGCTGGGAAAGCACCGCAGTAATGACGGATTGGTGCCAAAGATATTACCCAAAGAAAAGAACAGAGATTTTAAAAGGCTGCAAAACTTTGGCGAGTAAAAGTTTCACATCATGTTGTTTCAAAGAAAGTGGAGCAAACTGTGGCTGAGCGCTCTATCTCCGGATCAGTTGAAGGACCACGATGGCAATTTCACAGATATCAACCGAGTCACCGCAACACCGATTAAAAACGGGGAATAACGAGATGTAATGCAAACACCGAGGACGAGGCGAGAGAGAGAGAAAGAGAGGTCAAGGCGAATGTGATGAACACATTTTCAAACGAATAGGCCTTGAAAACGGAGAATACAGATAGAGCCATACGGCTCCAAACGGCAGCAAATTCTCTGGCAGAAGGAAGAAAGTGATGTGGAAGTCCTGCAGCCGTGCAACTAAGCCCCTGCCGCAGATTAAACTGCATGGTAGCGAGGAGGGGTGAGGGTGGGGGCGGGACAGGAGCGGAGAGTCAAAAAGAGCAGGGGAAAGAGCTGTTCGGGGGGGAAAATAGGGCTTTTTGCGGTCTGGCACAAGTTTGTTCCTTACAGCCGTCATGTGTGCCGTTGGGGGGGAAGAAGACGAGGGAGCCGGACACAGGAGAAAAAAAAAAAAAACACGAGGCAAGGGAGACGATGGTAGAGATAATGAACGCTGAACTGAGAGAAGAGGGAAACACTTAAGCTGTGGAAGATCAGCTCAGATTGTCGGGGTGATTTTTTTTGAGTAAGTGTGGCTGGAAAAGGGAATTGTTGTGGCCGGGCCTGGCTGCCAAGTTATCCTCCAAACCTCAAATATGTCATTCTCTGTCCCTCCTTGACAGTTCGTTTCCTCTATTCTTGTCAGCTCGGCTGTGCACAGGCCCCCACGCACACAACCCATGTAACACATGTGGAAATCTGACGCTGGTGCGTCTCTGTTGTGGAATAAGGAGCCGAACTCCGCTAGAAATGTCCCCGAGCACAAAAAAAAAAAATATGTTTGCAGTGTTTGCTCGCAATGTTCTGCCTCTACACCCCTTTGATAAAAAGAAAAAAGGAAACAAGCAAACAATTTTGTTCTGGGAAGCGAAAGATTGAGCCGGCGCACAACGACAAAAAAAAAAAAACCCAAAGATGAGAGCCACAAAAACAAAAAAAGACAAACAGAAACAACAAGACCTGCCAGATGAAGCGGGGGATGGCCTGAAGTTGAATGTTTAATAGCTCGCCATATGCTCCCCTCCACAGGTGAAGGCATCTTTGCGATAGATTACCCATTCAAAGCCTGCATGTGGGTGTGACTGTTGAGATGAATGGACGAAAACAGGGGGGAAAAAAAAGAAAAAAGGTGAGTGAGGGATGAGTGGCAGGGGAAAAAACGACAGGGACAAGCACGAAAAGAAAAAAAAGAGGCATAAATGAGGCGTAACGTGACCTCATGGATCAAGCAGAGAACAAACAAACGAAACAGAGATGACAGAAACAAATATTATCGATCGGGCCGGGAGGCTGGAGAAAGTGAGAGCAGAGGGCGATCGAGACGTCAGGCGGAGAAAGAGACGGGAAGGGCTGAGACAAGCCGCGGATAGATGATAGGGGGGAGCCGAGATAGATTGGAAGCTGTCCCCCGAATCGATGGGATGGCTGCGTCTCTCCCACCGCTCTCGTCTGCCCGGCCGCCCCCTCCGCTCCTCGTCCTCTCATCCCGCCGCACAGCGGGATGCTGGGTAACCGAAGGTGAGACACGAGTCTCCCGCCCGCCGGCGTTAACTGGAGCGGCCGGTTTTCATCACTCTCAAAATAGCTTCTTAGAAAGTCTTTACAGCAGGACTCGGGAGGATTAGCCAGGCAGGTCCCCCTCTACTTTGCCTGAGCAAATAATAAATAATAATTATTATTATTAGGATCAAACTTCCTGTAGACCTGAGGTCTGCTCAAACTGTCAGCTCCTTTAAATCAGGGTTAAAAACATTACTGTTTACTGAAGCGTACTCCTAATTTAAATACTTACCCGCTGGACTCTACTGCCCTTACTTTTTAACAACTTTTTTATTATTTTACCTCTTTTCTTATCATTTTATTTCATTTTATTTGTTATTTGCTGTTTAATTCTGTACTGTTTACTGAAGCGTACTCTTAAATTAAATACTACAAATCGGCACACATTACTTATGTAAGACCCGGTCTTTGTACGTTTTGACCGTATAGAAACGTAATTCTTGCCTTACCTGCTGTACTCTACTGCCCTTACTTTTTAACAACTTGTGCTTTTTATTATTTTACCACTTTTTACCTTTTCTTATCATTTTATTTGTTATTTACTGTTTAATTGTGTCTTGCCGCTTTTAATGTTGATGTAAAGCACTTTGAATTACCTTGTGTCGAATTGTGCTATACAAATAAACTTGCCTTGCCTTGCCTAATAATAAAAAAAACAGGAAACCTGTCTCCTTTCTTGTGTTTAATTTGACGTTATTTGTTTCTTGACGGCTTCTTTGCAGCTGGCCAGATGGGATGACCAGCTGGCGGCGATCCGGCTCGGCCGACCTGCTCCGGTCTTCCCGGTTCGGGCCGCTCCGTCCCGGTTTGGTGGAAAAACCGAAAAAGCACAGCGACTATAATCGTCAACCCCGACTCACGGCATCCCAGGACCCGGCGGCACCTCTCCCGACCTGACCCAAGCTTCCGGGGGCAAAGCTGCACACATCCGTGTTGCAGCTTTACGCTTCAGTGCGTCGAAACGCAGGAAAAAATGTTTTAAAAAGCGCTGACAGACGTGTAATAACACGGCGCGCGTCTCCCCCACAGCTGGCTCTGCAGACACACTGGCATCCATCACTTCTTGTGAAACTTAATCTCTCTGAGAGGTGGAACAGCTGCAGTGGCACAAATGTACACACACACACACACACACAAATTTGAAGATAAGCCTGAGTAAACTTGTTCATGCTTGAACTGACATGTGATGAGCCGACCCTGACCCAGAAGGGTGGGATACAGCTCCTTCAACTCACGTCTAATCTTTAATCATACGCGTTTTAGTGGATAATTCTCTCCTTTAAGATACGATTTTATGTTCAAACATTTTGACGAGTTAAAGCCGCACGGGGAAACTTTTAGCTCAGCGGGTCCCCCTACAGGTGTGGAGGGAAAGTAGCTTTTATGACATTGCGCTGCAAAGCGATACACAGCTGTGTGGCGGGATAAACGACTCGGACAGTAGTCCAAAGTTACTGTGGGTTGTTTGTGCCGATGGCAGAGACAAGAGGCCGCGAGAGCGAGATGATCCGTCCTAAATGTAATCAAATATTGCTTCAAAGTGAACTTTAAACTGAAGTCTAAACATAGAGAGCTCCTTTGTGTTGCGTTATGCAGCTACGTAAGTTATGGAAACAGGACATCGGTGTGTCTTTAACAAGCCTTAATTCAGACCGAGGCACTTAACCTGGATCAAAAGCCTTTTTCTGGCCGTGTGAGACCTTTTCCAAATGGCATGTTTAGTCCGTGCACATGTTTGACTCCGGCACGCTCACACCTCGCTGCTGTTTGAGTGCTTGCATGATTGATTGGGAAGCTAGTGAGGTCTGTAATACTGGCATTGACGGTGTTCGTGCAAGACTGCTGACTGCTGTCAAACATGCAGGCAAACACGCAGCCACCAGCACATTACAGCACATCACGCTCGTCGGGTTACACCGCTGGCGTGGAGGGACGTATACCTGCAGGAAAGCTGGGAACAACCCTTATATCACAGGTGAAAGCTGGTCACAACAGTATGGAAAACAAAAAAAGATGGAAATCAGCCTCTCTTTTGTTTAGGACCACTAACCCCACAGACAGACATGAACCTCTGTAATCCACTGTAGCCTCTTCTGAGCCTGAGACACACATAAATCCACAGAACCCACTAACAGTCAAGCAAACCCCATGTCTCTGTACCTGGATGCATGCACCATCACACATCCATCTAGTCTGGTCCAGTGCCAGTGGCTGGGGCCCAATCATGAGGAAATACCTCTGAGCAGCGAAAGCTCCCACCCGGCAGGAATAAACCCCAAAGGGGAACCAAGCCTACTTAATCTCTCATCAGCACGAAAAAAAAAACCTAATTTCATGAGCCGTCCTAAAGCAACAACAACTGCAATCATCTCCCAGCCAAACAACAGGAGAGAAAAGCAATTTTCCGGTTAGCCTTGCATCTGTAGAAGAGGCATATTGGGTATAGATAAGGTAATGAAAGCCTTTACATGAAGAACACAAGGAGAGATTACAATAAACGTTGAATGGAGCTGAACTGGGATCACACAGCTGGATACTTCAACTCCTGATTCACGGATCATTACAGGAGAGGCACATGTTCCCATCAGAAAGCCAAGGAGAGATGGACAGATACCGGGTGCCACTCAGGCGCGCAGATGCGTCCGGCCGCTCCGCCGGGGCGACGCTTCTCCAGGAGAAGTTCGGACTCCGCCGCGCATCTCAACAATCACTCAAAGTCAGCCGTGGCTGTGCGAGGAGACGCGCTCACCATATCAACACCCTGCAGGGAGCCGTCGTCGGGGAAAGTCTCAGTCCGAATACACTCAAGCTGTCCGTCCGTGCGTCGTGTGCCTGTACAACATCCACCGCGGCTGCAGCCCAAATAATCCAGCAGCGACCCGAGCGTCTGCTCCAGCCTCCCTCCCTCTCTCCCTCTCTCTTTCCCTCTCTCTCTCCATCCCTCCCTCTCTCTCTCTCTACCAACCGCACTCCCTCTCGCTCCAGTAATTTCCTGCGCGGAGCGAGCGCATGTGTGTGTGTTTGTGTGTGTGTGTGTTTGTGTCTATGATTCGGTAAGGTTGTCCCCAGGTGTGGTGGAGGGATTTAAAGATGCAGAGGACCGGACCGGACCAACGCCTCGTTTCCACATGTGCACTGTGGTTTATAGTCAGATAGAAGTCCATTCAATCCTATGGGAACCCCAGTGACCTCTGGTGTTGGTGTCAAACCCTTCTTTCAGGTGTTTTCCTGAACATATACATTCACTGGCCAACTGGTACTTCATCAGGCACATCTGGAATACCTAATGTATTGTGTGACTGTCTACACATATATATATATATATATATATACATACACACATACATACATACATACACACACACACACACACACACACATATATGTGTGTGTATGTGTATGTGTATATATATATATATATATATATATATATATATATATATATATATATATATATATATACACACATACACACACACACACACATATCATATCATATATACATACACATTATATATATGTATATATATATATATATATATATATATATATATATATATACCGTACACACATACACACATACATACATACATACATACATATACATATGTGTGTGTGTATGTGTATATATATATATATATATATATATATATATATATATATATATATATATATATATATATATATATATATATATATATACACATACACACACACATAAATAAATAGCGTATCCTATAGTACCAACTTTCTTTTTTTGGCTACCGACCTCCAGAAAACCAAAAAGAGAATAGAAAAGCAAAGAAACATTTACAGATAGTCAATTGCACTTATAAGCTTAAAAAATAGCTTTACAAACCATTTTCTTAAAAACAAAAAGAGAATGACATGTTTTTAATTTTATGTTGGCATCATTCCAGAATTTAACTCCAGTAATGGAGACACATCTCCTTTTCATACCTTTTTGGCTTTTTGTACTGTGAAATTGCAGACACCTCTAAGATTGTAACGAGTCTCCTGAATTGAAAAGAACCTCTGTATTGGGTCAGGGAGCATTTTTGATTTTGCTCTGAACATAATTTGCATGATTTTATAATAAAATAAATCATAAAATGTAATAACATACACACACACACATACGTACATATCACGTACGCCAGCTGTTTCTTTGGAAAGTCTATTTTCTTTTTTTTTTGGGGGATGGGGGGTTTGTAATATGGGCAGCATGGTGGCTAAGTGGTTAGCACTGTTGCCTCACAGCAAGAAGGTTCCCACTTCGAATCCCTGGCCCGGGGGGGTCTTTCTGTGTGGAGTTCTGTGTGTGCCCCGGGTTTGCCCCGAGTTCTCCCCGTGCTTGCGTGGGTTTCCTCCGGGTACTCCGGCTTCATCCCACAGTCCCAAAACATGTGTAGTAGGTTAATTGATGATTCTTAATTGCCCGTAGGTGTGAGTGTGAGTGTGTCTGGTTGTCTGTTTATGTATGTGCCCCTGTGATAGACTGGCGATCTGTCCAGGGTGGACCGCTGCCTCTCGCCTGAAATTAGCTGGGTTAGGCTCCAGCAGACCCCCATGACCCTACCAAGGATAAAACAGGTGTAGAAAGTGGATGGATGGATGTTTTCAGTGTTAGTGTTTTAGCACACTAATTGGGTAATTCTCTCATGTTCGCTCTCATCATTACTTTCTTGAGTCTTTTATACCTTAACTCCACTTTCCTCCAAACAGAAACTGAACATGCACCCTAACGTTTACCACAACAAAGAGCCGTTTTTTACAGATGGGCTGGCCGGATGCTAATGATGCTTAGGTTGACTAGCAATCTTTTTTCAGTTGTAGTGAAACTACAAAGGCTACAAGTGTGTATAGACTGTTATGAGAGAAGCTCATCTCCCGTGGGAGCAACATTTTGGCTTTAGTGGTTTTAGCATTGCTAGTGTAACGGGTACCGGAGTGTGGTGACTGTGGACAGTTGTATTTAGGACATACCATGTACCTGAAAGGTATAAACAAAATGACACGGGAGACGTGGTTAGCCTTCACTGAATCCTCGTCAGTTATCAGAAAACGCCAGCGGATTCAAGCAAACCGCAACCTCACAGCGCCTCCTACTGTCGAAACGTGGTAGCGGCAAATAGGCTACTGTAAACACTGGTTTTCTCAAAACCAAATGTATTCATAGCTAAATAAAATATATTTATAATGTAAAATTATGAAACATATTTACAACACTAACACTGAAATAAAAGCTGCAAGCAGCGATGAACGGGCCCTCGCACCCTTGTGCACGTTCAGGCATGCTGCAGTGGAAGCGCTTGTATGACTTGCATGTAGATGTCTTCAGGCTGGACATTTAGCGGATGACACCAGCCAAGACTCTCTATATCAAACCATTCAAAAGTTATGGCAGAAAATAGGAACTATCACATATCGACCAATCAGAAGAAGGGGCGGGGCTAATTTGCACCAATTATGGTCAAGGACTCCAAACCATGTCCGATGACACCACCCACGAGTCTTTATGTCAAACCATTCAAAAATTATGGCAGAGAATAGGAACTATCACATATTGACCAATCAGAAGAAGGGGCGGGGATAATTTGCATCAATTAAGGTGAAGGAGTCAAAACCAAGTCCGATGACACCACCCACCACTCTCTATATCAAACCATTCAAAAGTTATGGCAGAAAGTAGGAACTATCAAATATGAATCAATCAGATGAAGGGGGGGCGGGCTTTTTGGCGTGTATCGTCACCACGGTAACGCTTTTGACTGAGAAAAGTAATGCGCATCGTCGCAGGATCGAGACGCACATTTTGATGTATAACACACCTCGCTGCACGTTACGGTTCGGGCGAAGAAACGGCTGAAGAAATGGCATAAATTGCGCCAAAATTACACGATGAATTCAAAATGGCCGACTTCCTGTTCGGTTTCGTCCATGGCGCCAAGAGACTTTTCTTTAAGTTGCGACATGATACAGGGGTGTACTGATTTTCGTGCATGTACGTCAAACCGTATGGTGGGGCTTGAGGCACAAAGTTTCTAGGGGGCACTGTTGAGCCATTAGGCCACGCCCATTAATGCAAACCATTAAATATCACATTTTTCGCCAGGCATGGCTTGCGTACAAAATTTGGTGACTTTTGGGGGACGTTTAGGGGGGCAAAAAGGCCCTCATTTCGTCGGATTCCTACAGATACAATAGGGCCTTCGCACTGTCAGTGCTCGGGCTCTAATAAGACACAAATTGGTGGGCTTCACACTCGCATTGTGCTAACCTTGCTGTAAAGAGCTGTACTTCTCTGCGTTGAACACCAGGGGGCATTGTTCTAGATTTCTTACTGAGAAACAATGAAATATTACCTTCCTTTCATTGTTCGAATATGCGGTGTAACTGCAAAGACTACAAGTTTAGGACTGTTGTTAATGTTCGCGCATTAAAACACCCAAAAAGAACTGCAGGTTAGTTGAACGGGGTTAATGGGACACATAATAACTTTTACAATTTTTAGTCTGTTAAGATCTGTACTTTCCTCTGCATTTCAGTATGGAATAATAGAGCTGGAAACGAGGGCTTATGTTTGTGACATCATTTCAGGGAGCCCAGTCTGTATTTGGAAACGTCAAAAAGACTTTAATTTAACCATAAATTAGATGTGTACCTTGTAAAAGATGAGATTGTCTTGTTAGATCAGCGTGGAGGAATGTGCTGTATTCGGTTTTATTACTTTATTTATTAATTTGTGTGTCAACAAAAGGTTAAATAGCATGCATTCTGACATAAAAGGCAGCTTCATTAGTCCGGAAACTTTCCCGATGTGAGATATGCCCTCATGAAGTATATCTGAATTAATCGTTTAACTTCGATGGAAATATTTTTCTCAATTATATTTTGAAAATAAAACCCAATTTTAGATTAGATCTCTGTTGATTTTTTGGCAGTGAGCTCGCCGGGATAATGTCAGGGTTTGGAGATTATAAGAGCGGCAATCACAAGCACAATTTATCTGTGGAGACAAGTGGAGCTGATCTTATCTTCAGTGAGCCGCAGCGCCTGATAAGCTGGGATACTGCCTGAATATTTCATGTTATTCAGGCCAATAGTTTCCAAATTGTGCTCTCCAAACATAAAATAATCCATAGGGTTTTTTTTTGTTGAGGTCCACGGAGGAAAGAAATTCTCTTATATCCCTATTATTCTGCAGAACAGATGTGAGAAATGTGTTCCCACAGCTGTATGATGGCTGAAATCAAAAATCAAAAATACACCCAGATGGAAATGCCAACAACAGTTAAAGGAGAAATGTTGTGAAAGAAATTACAGTATTTCTTTCTCTCCTTCAGAGCACTTACATGGATTATATATACAGTATACACACATATATATATATATATATATATATATATATATATATATTTATTATATATATATGTATGCGTATATTAATGTGTGACCTGTCAAACATTGGTTGTGTGAAGCTGTAACACTCATTTTAAAAGAAGCCTCGGCGTTCTTGTGCATGATAAAAGTCCACAGATGTACAATCTCATCTAGGAGTTTATACATTCATGCATTCTTAATAATTAAACATATTTGGAGGTCTTGAAGTGCAGCAAAGAGGAAGTCGGGACGAAGCAGTAGGGCTGAACGATATGGACAAAATTTCATATCTCGATATTCATGCCAGATATCTCGATATCGATACGATACGATATGACTTCGGTTCGGTGAAAACCAAGCATTTTTCAGAAAAATAAAAACATCAGAAATCAAAAGAGTGCAGTTTTATTGATTAGAACTCACTGCCAGTCATCAACATTAACATAAAGTCACTCAATAATAAATAATAATCAAAATATTTTACTGTAGCTCCGCTTTAACGATAAATAACCAATGCAGTTAGAGTTAGAGTTCAGTACATGTTATTGATTGGACGCTGCAGCTGAACGGACTTTCACAACATCACTGCAGTTTCATGACGGAGTGAAGACAGATTACAGATTAAACTCATGTTTCACTCCCAGGTTTCATATTTGATTTATTTTCTGTTTCAACAATTAAATATCTAAAAATGTTAACTTTCAATCTGATGAACAAAAGAACCAGAAACAACTTTCTTAATTTATTACTGCGCATGTGCAATCCCCCCATTTGTCCAATCCTTGTTTTCAGTAAACGAATAGGAAATAGAGAAAAGAGTTTTCCACTCGCTGTTTTAATTCCCAATTTCGATTTTCAAACACATCAATGAATTTTTTATTATCAAAACAAAAGATGGGGAACGGATTATTTTGGTTTATTTCTCTATTTTTATTTTGTAATTTCAAAACTAAAAAGGGATGGCCGACGTCGCAATTTTCACCAAGCACGACTTGCACAACACCTCGCTCTGGTCGACATCATCCTTTTTAAATCCAAAATACCTCCAAGTAATGGAGGATTATTTATGTTTCGGCACAAAATTAGATTCAGCACCGCCACCGGCCGCATTATCCTCCGCAATCATGTCTCTTTTCTTCCGTTTGGATTTCTCCGCTCTTCTCCGCTCTCCTGTGTGTGGCTGTGTGCGTCTCAGTCTACGTCTCCCTCCCACCCTCCTATGTCTGTCATTGGTTGGCTTCAGCTGTCGATCAACAGCAAGCATGAAATAAGCTTTGTGGTTGGCTGGCCGTAGTGGTGCGTTCAAGAGCAATCTTAAAAGTAATGTTTATGGAGACTGCTCGCGCTGTACAAGCAGGGCGAGCGGAAATATATCGTTTATATCGTTGCTTTTCCGTTATTAATGTCTTGAATGTTCATATCTCGATATAGATACGATAACGGTATATCGTTCAGCCCTACGAAGCAGGATAATCTCCTCCAGGAATCTTGGGTGTTCCCGAGTTTTCAAGATCTTGCTGATCCTCAGTAAGTCTGTGGTGGAGACTGCACTTTGATTCGCTGCAGCATCAGAGCCAGGCTCTCAAAAAAATTTAAGAAAGTGATGAAGGAGTGCTCAGAGGATGGTGGGAAGAAGAATGCTAGAAATAATGACCAGGACTGCTCAGCCTCTGAGCGAAACACAGAGGAAGCGGTGGAGGATCTTCAGTGGAGAGCTGCTTCTGCTCCGGTGCCGCAGCAAGGACCATTACAGAAGGTCACTTCTGCCCACCGCAATTATCTTTCGCATTGACTCTCTGTGGCAGTGACAGGGTTTCTTTACGGTGAGATGCAGGACCTACCTGAGTTTCTTCTTTTTTTTTCTTTTGTCAATCAAACACAGCAACAGTTTGATTTATTTTTGACACTGTTTGAGTGGAGAAGGGCAGACATCTAAAACATGCAGGGAAGCAGAATCCGAGGTCCAGAGTTCGGGAGCACTGATCTTGATGGTTTCTCATCACTTTTGTGAGAAAGACGCGGCGACCGTGGGTTTCAAGAGAGAATTTCACATTTTGATCCATCGAACCATTTCGGAATCAACTTTGACCAAAAAAGCATAGTTTCCGAAACACGTTCACACCCAGTTTCTGCCTTGCACGACAAGTTTTTGAGCTGGATTCGTGGATGGAACACAGAAGTAGCGTCCTGAGCTCATGAGGCGATGTCCATCGCAAAATCATGCTTGTTCTTCTTTTGTTTCTGCTTTTGTAATATCGTCTGTCTTTTAGCCTCCAGATTATGTGTAAACTATTGAGATATTCAAAGTCTTTGCAATTTTATGCTGAGGAACATTATTTTGCTAATTTGTTCCCCCCCTCATTCATGCCCAGTCGAAACATTGGCCTGTTTCCAATTAACTTAATTACCTTATTTTCCGGACTATAAATCGCGTTTTTTATAGTAGTGGTTTATAGTTTGGCTGGGGGTGCGATTTATACTCTTGAGCGACTTGTGAAATTAACACATTATTACCGGTATATCATTTCACATGTTATTTTCACACTAAACCGCAAGAGGACGAACTGCAACTGACGATGAGTCTGACGTAAGCGACGTAGAAGAGGAATCTTCTACCTCTGGAGTTAACCGAGTTGTTTAAAAGTGACAGAGGATGAACATTTCATTGGATTTTAGTTATTTGGAGTGACACGGATGGTTTGGTAAACTTCTTAGCACGTTATTTATGCTATAGTTATCTGAAATACTCTTGATATGTTATGTTAACATACCAGGCACGTTCTCAGTTGTGTCATGTAACGTAAGCATACCGTACAATTATTCAGCCTGTTGTTGCCTCTATTCTATTTTTATTTTATATTGCCTTTCAAAATGACATGTCTGTTCTTGGTGTTGGATTTTATCAAATAAATTTACCCCAAAAATAAGACTTATACTCCAGTGCGACTTATATATGTTCTTTCCTTTTTCAATATGCATTTTATGGCTGCTGCGATTTTTACTCTGTAGCGACTTATAGTCCGGAAAATACGGTATTTGATTGAGATATTTAAAGTCTTTGCAATTTTATGCTGAGGAACATTATTTTGCTAATTAGTTGACACCACCCCTCTGCAAGACGTTCCATTCATGCCCAGTCGAAACACTGGCCTCTTTCCAATTAATTTAATTAGTCTCAAGCTCTTCCTCCAGGTGTAACTCCTTGGTATCACAAATGTCATGCAATGCCACACAGACACACACACATTTTTGAATGCGCACCTACACGCCCACAGCCTCCTCGGTGTGTGCTGACCTAGAACACCCATCACAATCGGGGGTTCAACAGACACCCATCAGCGGCACGTGCGACAGAGGGGGCGTGAATGCGCTTTTGTTGCACAAACTCTTCAGCTCACTGGGTGTAAGAAAACACAACCTCGGGCCGGGCCGGGGCACACGAGGACATGCTCCCACGCACCAGAGGCCGGTCGTGGGTGTCGTTGCACGCGTGGTTGTGCGCCATCGCACATCGAGGCATTCGGAAGATAACTCAGCTCCATAATACCGTAGATATAGGAATTTCCATCAAGATAACTTCATGAGCTACAATTGAATGTGCAGCTGTGTGAGATGGGACGACACAGAGCCATGCAGCACACGCATGCACACGTTTGAGCAATGCACGGCCACTGAGCTGCAAAACCCTCCGAACTAAGGCTGCAACTTTTTATTTGAAGGATCAGAAATCAAAGTATACAAACGATCCTTTAATGGATACGTGGGGATAAACCGGCTCAGTATTTGATTGTGTTTGTGTGACGCACGGCTGGCCTCTTTGCATGAAAACCCATCACTCAGACACACGTGTTCACTCCGGTGTGCATGCTCCCTGCGGACACACAGCGGCCTACTATTGATGGAATAATTTATCACTGTTCCCTGGTTTTTTTTTTGAAGTGGTGCACGCAAGTCAAGCCACGCGTGCCTCTTCACAACAATGTTTATCTCCAGTCAGCACCCAAACACCACACATCCGTGCTTTCAAAGCTTGCACTGAGGCAGGCGTCACATTAAAACTCGATCTCGACTTCACTGGGTACACTGACGCTAACAGAATTGTTAAAAGGTGAGTTTATTCAAATAGTTTGGGCTGTTATGTTGCAGGATTGGGTTTTTAATTCTGACTACATGATTTTCAATGAGGTATTTTTAATCATTAATGCATGTGCTCTAATGTTCCAGGCATAGCAAGCAATCAGCTCCAATATGAGCCTTGAGTAAACTTCATAAACAGAGACGAAGGTTAGAACAGTCTTACTAAAAGCTGGGAATTTGTATGCAAGTGTTGATTCAAGGCACTCCGTAGGTTTCCTGTCTTACTATCAACTCGCACTCTGCTGAATATGAGCAAATATTTGTTCAGTCAAGTGTTTCACATTCAGTACATTTAAGCTGTGGATTAGTGATCAATTCTAGAGGTTATTGTTTTCAACCAAAACGACCTGCAAAGCCCCGATGTTTACAACGTAAAGTTGAGCGAAGAAGGTACGTCCCTAAAGACCAACAGCTTTAAACTACAGCATGAAAAGAGAGCAGAAGTGAACCTCACCTGACATTGATGTTGGCTTTATCCAGCTGTTTTTGTCGGAGGTACACAGAAATCATTTCCCTTGTGAAACCAGCTCCCAGGTTGTGTAAAAGATGTGGACATCGCTTCTATCTTTAAGATGAAACCGCTCCCTTTTTTGGTACAGCTTATCGTTAGAGCTGAACCATCTCATTATTTGTACTGCTATAGAACTAGACTGCTAGCGGACCTCCCAGGATGCACTGGGCTCTTTTGTCGCTCTCATCATTATAGTTGCACTTTGTTCCCTTTGATGCATCATGGGCCGGTAGCCTTGGACTGCACTCCTTTTTGTTTTGTTTTTGTCTCTGTCTGGTGTCACTTCAGGTCGGGAACCGGTCAACAGATGTCCACGACCCCTGACATTGGTTCTGCTGCAGATTTTTGCCTGTTAATTGGCAAGTTTGTCTCTCAACTGTGGCCTTGTGCTTGTTCATGACAGGAATTGCCCAGAAGTGAAGATTTAGTCAAATCTGTTGAGTTGAATGTTGAATTTGATTGGAACAAATTGGACCATAACTGAAATACATAAAGTTGGACTATAACAGTGAAGTGGAAGTGATTCTACAGAATTTCTCATCCAGAATACATTTTTTTGTTTGTTTCTACATTTGGGTATACTGTTTTTAAAAAAAAAAAAAAAGTTATATCTGTATAAAGTAGAAATAAACAGACAGCCTGCCCCTCCCCCTAAATCATAACGAACATCCGGCCAAGCAATGACAGGGCAGGGTTCACGAACGCGCACATAAAGTAGGGGATCAGTTTATGATGGGGCATGTTTCCATGGAAACCACTGAAGGAAGGGAGAGGGAGGAGCTTGCATTCACTGCCTCGTTGACATTTTGATATGACGCCAACCTGAAATCACTTACCCTGCCTTTAAATTGACTCCTCTGAACTCGCCTGCTTTACGTGTGGGGTGCCTTGAATCCTTTTCAAGGATTCAAGGAATTTTTATTGTCATTTCAGCATGTTAGATATGAGATGCTTCCCTGGTGCCAGAGCAAAACCCCGTAGGAAAGAGTACAAAATAGAAGTAGCTGACTAAGTATCAATATAAAAAAAGAACAAGATAGAAATGCATTATAAGGAAAGTATGTACAATGAAATAAAATAAAAATGTTAAAACAGTAAACAACAGTGTAACACCCTGTAAATGAGCGATTTCTGCAGATGAGCATGACATTATGTTGTGAATTTGCAAACACACGTAAAATAAAGTGAATTATAGATGATGCGAAAATGATTGCAATCACAAGCGTGACAGGCCTTGAGACACAACCTCACTGTTAGCAAAGAGCAATAAACCAGTTAAGTCGTAACATACGACTGAGAAGACACATTAATGACGACTCCACTCCATTTCCGACCCTGGTACTGGATCACATGTGGACCGAAGCAACGTAGCGCTGTTAAAAACGGCAGTAATTACTCATTTTATTTGTTACCAGTGTGCTTGACTAGTCACCAAGGTCTGTCACAAGTCAGGTATAATTGTTTACAAGCTGACATCGTGTGAAAAAGAAGAAGATTGAAAATTGGAGAATAACGGCAAGCTCAGCTAAAAGAATGAAAGAAAAAAAAAGCAATTTTTTTAATATAAAAAAGGTGTTTGTTTCATTACTGTGAAGGTTAAACTCATGACATATGAGACAGGTACAGAGGAGCAGTCCATTAAAGCCATGACATTTCAATAATTGCCTCTAATCTTAGCATCAAAGGGAGTCACAGTGCCACCCACTTGCAGTACTGACACTCAAACACACATCTACGCCTTCATCAGTGAACGGTAATGATTCATGTCCCGCACACACACTTGACCAGGGCACTCACACACAAACTGCAAACTGCAAACTGCAAACTGCAAACTGCAAACTGAAAGCCACTGAAGGGGCTTTCATAGTTTATATCTAACAAATACATTCATATAGCTCGAGTAGAAGTTCTGGAAGCTCTGGAAGACCATCTACTGCTTCACTATTCATTCTTGTAGCTGAAGATAACCTGGTTGCTGCGAGGTGCTGTAACTGTGTACACACTAGGCATGGGACGATATGAAAATTTAATATCACGATATTAGTGGACAAAAATATCACGATTACGATATTATCACGATATTAGCGTGTCGCTTATAGAATTCTTAAAATGCAAGGAAAAACACTAACCGTGGATCCACTGGTTCCTTCAGAACATTTATTCTCAAATCATTCTCAACACAGTGACACTTGAGGTAGAGAACAAATAGTGTACTGTAAATGTTATGCATTACAAAGTGTAAACTATAGTACCGGTACCGGTACTTATTTGAACTTTCTTTTTTTGTAAGAAAATACTTCCCTGAGAGTCGAAAGAAATAAGTGACAAATAGAAATAAAGTGACAAAGTAGAGCCAAATGCACACTGATTGTATTACTCTCTGAAACTTTAACAGTGGCTGGCTGCCTGCTACTTAGTACGGCTCTCTGGAAAAATAATAAAATAAAGGCACTGCTCTGTAGTATACAAAACAAAAGCTGCATGGCCAACACAAAGATTGAGTGAAAATAAAGTGCCACAGTAGTCAAATGCACACGGATTGTACTACTCTCTGATAAAATATTAAATAAATAATAATAATAAATAATATTAATAAAATACATGAAAAAAATAACACTGGCTTCTACCTGGCTGGTAGCCTTGCGTGACAAAAAAAAAAATTGGCGATAATTACAGTACCCCACGATAACGTTATCGCGGCCGTTTTTTATCGCGATATACGATAATATCGTACATCGCCCCATGCCTCTCCACAACTTTTGTATTTGAGAAATTAGCACCAGATTTATATAAATTTCTGTATTTTCTCCTTTTTTACTGCATCTGCACACAAACACAGACCACATCATTCTTTCTTCCTTCCTTCCTTCCTTCCTTCCTTCCTTCCTTCCTTCCTTCCTTCCTTCCTTCCTTCCTTCCTTCCTTCCTTCCTTCCTTCCTTCCTTCCTTCCTTCCTTCCTTCCTTCCTTCCTTCCTTCCTTCCTTCCTTCCTTCCTTCCTTCCTTCCTTCCTTCCTTCCTTCCTTCCTTCCTTCCTTCCTTCCTTCCTTCCTTCCTTCCTTCCTTCCTTCCTTCCGGCACATGCTTGGCACTTGTCAGTTCTCCAGCCGTTTGTTTCCCACCCAGACGTTAAAAGGCCGCAGCGGGCTGCTAACCATTAGTGACTTGGCTGGCAACCAGAGACGGCAACTTCCCCGGTTGCACCTGGAAAATGTACAACCATAATTTCATAGAGGGAGACCCTAATGCAGCTAACGAGGAGTGCATGGACAGCCGGAGTCACGGGAAAGGCTGCTGACTCGCTCCTTGTCCCTTACTTACTTATATCCAGAATTAACCTAAACAGGAGAAACAAGAATGAAGAATCATCCTTCCGCCTGTTTAGTTCCTCCCCACTCAGATGATGGAGGTGCCGGTTTAAATGTTCGTTTCTTCCTGACAACTTCCATCCCTCCCCGGTTTGGCTGTTAGAAAAGATAATTCAGAGCTTTTACAGCACGAATTGATCAATTTACCTGAGGCAGGCGAGGAACGAGTTTCTCTTTATCTAAAAACACAAATACCCCTTGTATTGTTTAAAATGTAATTCAGCTGGACGGAGTTATATAACGCAGACTCGTAAATGTTAAGCAGGATTACAAAGAAACACTAAGGGGACACGTTGATTCATGCATGGGAGGCAGATTTGCTGTAAGGCAGCATGTTAGATCTCTGCAACGAAAAAAAAAAAAGGAAAACGCATGCATTCGTGGTTATGTCACAAGAAAGGGAAAAATGAAGGAGTGAAAGAAAATTTGAGAAACAACAGAGGAAGCAGGCTGGCAGTTCTGAAGAAGCTTTTATTGAACGCTAAGAAGCGGGTATGGAGTGATGAACACCCGGCCTGCTCTCTTCACTTTGAGGAAATTGCATTTGGGAATATTGAGCTAGCTGTTATGATGAAGTACACAAGCCTTTCTCTGCACGCGCACGCAAATGCTCACATTTTCATGGCGGCGTGAACCGGCGATACGGGAAAGATCTTATTTACAGAGCGGCGCGCGCTAGCAGGCGTGCGCGTGGGATCTCATTTAGGTCCGTGCACGAGGATTCGACGAGAAGTCCCTGCTATTGAAGCAGCTGAATTGAGAATCGGTGAACACGCAGAGAGCGAGGGAAAAGAGAAATAAAATGGCAAGATAAGAGAAAGTGGCAGAGAAACAGAGAGATTACAGGAGCGAGGAATAAATGAGTGGATGACAAAGGGAAAGAATATAAAAGAGCGAGGAATCCTCCACTGGCACAACTGTGGCCGTGTGAAAAAACAACCTTGATGTATGATGTATGAAATACCCTGGGATTAGTTTTAACAAAAATAAATAAAACTAAATAAAAGCTGTTTGCAGCCAGCTCTCAGCAAATGGCTGGTAGACAGACCATTAACTGTGGGTGCCGACTCCAAATGAGGAGCGAATAATCACAATACTGAAGGCAGAGAGCGAGCCCGCATTTGGCAGAGCTGCAGATTGTCAGCTGGGCCTGCAAACACTGAAATGAGATGCACGAGGTGACAATTTATACAAAATAAGCACAACCCCAATTCCAAAAGAAGCTGGGATGCTGTACGATGTAAATAGAAACAGAATGAAATGATTTGCCATCTCACAAACCCATGTTTTATTCACAATAGAACCTAGAAAACATATTAAATATTGAAAGTGAGACATTTTACAATTTCATGATTTAGCTCCTGTCTAAAAAACAGTGACACACGAGCAACAAAAGGCTGAAAATCATTAATGGATGCTTGGGATCCACGGTTCTTTGTGCCATCTACTAATGCAGGTTACATTTTTTTTTGTGTCTAATAGGAACACGATCCAGAAAGACTGCCACCTCCTTTGGGCCAAAGTTCATTTGAAATGGACTGAATCGAGGTGGAAAACCTACATGTGGTAAGATGAATCAGAATCTGAAAATCTCAGAAACCATGAACGCTGTGTCCTTACTAAAGAGGTAAGGGACGATGAAGACGCCATCAGTGCCCATTTACATCATTGTTTTCTCTGATGGGATAAGAACCATTTACTGGAGTATAAATACCTTGCTGTTCTTTCACCTGGACAACAGACCGAACTGGATGAACCAAAGGCAAGAGGATGCGTACATCTGTGTTTAAAGCAAGATGCTGCATATTGTCTATAAATCTATTGTTTAGATTATAATCTCAGGCGTAGACATCTGTTGGGGTAGCAGCATCAGATAAAGAAGCCTAATAAAAGGGCTATCTCCATTCTGGGGACTTCTCTGTAGAATCTAGAGCTCATTGTGTAAAGAATGATGCTTCATAAAGTCATCAAAACATAATGGATAATGCTGAGCATCCTCCTCAAAAGACGGTGGTTCAACAACAGTCTTCTTCAGACCTGCTGCAACACAGACCGCTACAGAAGACACCTCATCTATCACCACCGTGATACACGTGGATAATTAAAGTTACAACATCTTATTCCCCTTCTGATTAATAAAGTATTGCTGAATTGAGCTGAACTGAACATTGGTCTCTCTGAAATGCAAAGCTTAGACATCTAAAAAGAAAATATATAGAAGGATCTGGCAGTAGGAATGTTAAAGCTATGAGTACACAGGTTTACAGCAACATATGCCCATACCCAGAGGACTTTTCCAGAGAAGGCTTTGCATGTTTCTGCAAGACAATGGTAAGCCTCATTCTGCATGCATAACAAAAAGCATGACTTCCTAGCAATGGGATCCAGGTGCTGATTGAAACTGAAACATATGGCACACCATGAAACAAAAAAATACGACAAATAACACCCAGGACCGTTAAGCGGCTTGAATCCTAATCAGACAAGAATGGGACAACATTCCTCTCCCTAGACTCCAACAACAGGATGCTACTTTGACTCATAACAATTTTTTGAGATGTCTTGCTACCATAATTTTTTTTCACTTTAAGGTTGTAAGTTTCCTCAGTTTAAGTATTTAATACTTCCTGATAGATTTTTGTCAACATTTTACAAAGTATCGCAATGTTTTGTTGCATCACAAGTTATGAGTCATAACTGTGCCGATGTTTCTTTGCATGGAATAGAAACACATATTAGGACAAAATCAATAAAAGATCTTTCACATAATTCAGCAAAACACACAGAAACACAAGCACAAGAGTGGAACAGCTAAATTCCTGTTTGCATTAATGCAAATAATAACACAAAAGTATAAAGACAAAAACTAGAGGCTTTAGTTAGATTCTGTACACAATCACTAACAATAACTTTGAAGGATACAGAAACAAAACACAGCAGCAAGTAATATCGATGTTCAACACACGCAGATACACACTGATGATACACAGTCGTGCACATAGGCCATGGAGAAGTGGCTGTCATTGTGATTGGTTCCTGCTGCCGAGGGCGAACCCAGAATAGCCAATTATCTGTCATTATACACCACAGCAGCTCTTGTGGTCTGGAAGCCTCTGCGCGTGTTTGCGTGCGCATATCAATGTGTGTGTGCGTGCATGCACGTGTCCATGTCATGGTACAAGAGATTGGCAAATTGCTAGATATAAATTTCAGCACACTGAAAGAAGAGAGGGAAAATGTGGGGGAGGCCACGCCGAAATATGCAGAGTGAATATAAAAGGACGCAAAGATGAGATTGATTATTATATTTGACAGATGCAGAGGAGATGGGCTCCAGGGAGCCACAGACCTCCGCTGAGCTGCATGCCGATGACAGATGTCGGGTGACCGGGACATGCAGGGCCAAAGTGTAGATGGCCACAGATTGAGGCTTTCAGTCATCATATGACTGAAGCTTCACCGTACATGAGCAGCGTTTGACTGAGCTGGCTGGGTGACGAGTGACGACAGATTTTGAATCTCAATTGGCACTGCAAGAGGGTAGCGTCACCCTGCAATTCATTACATTACATTCATTTACATTCCCACATTACTGCATTTGGCCATACACACCAATCTGCACCCGCGTTGAAGGTCGTATCATTTGCTTTTTGAAATTCTCCTTTTTTAATTTTTTTTTTAAAGTAGATTTTATATAAATATAAAAGATCTGCACAAGGTTACTATGTCCGCACGCACTGTGTAGTCAGCTCAAATAGGCTCTTTAAATGGACTCCAGTCGTTGTTCCAATTAGCAAGTCTCGATTACAATGCCAGCATTGGAGAGATATACAGATTCTGCTGAAAATAAGCGTATCAAAATACGAGTATTTCCTATACAGAATTTAAATTAATTTTTGTTTCCCTTAGGTTGTTTTCACACCTTATATTCCAGCAGATTCATTTGGATTGGTGAACGACGTATTTAGATCAATGATTAACTCAATATTTCCCCCATCATTTCTGCTGGTATCGCTCTATTTCATCCATATTTGTACCTTTAATGTGAAAAAAGAAGGAAAAGATCAACGCAGTTCCTGATGGAAGGCATCTCAAACATTCAGAATAAAATGCCCTTAAGACCGGTACTTTTCACACCTTATAGTCCAGTAGATTCAGTTCAGTTTGGGACTCTGTTCGAATGGGGTTGCAACTTTCAGCTGGTCCAAGTTTGCTTTCACACCGCACTTTGTCAAAGAAACTAAACCCTTTAAATAACGTATTCCCTTCCTCACCTGTCGTGGGGTTGCTTCAAAAATTACTGAGGAAGTCAAGACAAGCGAAGAAAAAAGCCTCTCTCACCTATTGACTTGTGCAGCTAATAAGTTCGCAAGCTGTATTATTCTTGTTAGTGCCTACCAGCAATTGTGTTGTATTTGCTTGTGATTGTACTTCAGTCAGAACTTTGACTTCTTCTTTACTCCACAAACCATTACTATCAGCCATCATGTGACACACGCATTTGCTTTGGTTGCATTTTCCCCACAATGCCCTGCACTGTAGTCCGCTCCCTGCATTTGGCTCACTCAAAGTGGACAGAGACGTGTATTTTTAGGCAGAACAGAGTTTGCCTATTGATCATCAGAGTTCAACTGCACCGTCACACCTCCTTAACCTAACTAGATTTTCAAGTCAACAAACTCTGGTCTGTTTAAAGAAGACCACACAAATCTACTGTGAAAACCAGCACAGGAAGTTATGCAATACTGCCTTGCAACTTCCTGTTTTGAGTCAACAGGTAAAGAAGTAGCCGCATCGGAGATGCAGGACTGAACTACGCTGGTGGACACCAATGGTTAGGGATGCCGTCAAGCTGAAGAAAGAGTCCTATAGGGTCTTCTTGCCCTGTGGGACTCCAGAGGCAGCTATACTGGAAGGGCAAGTAGAATGTGGCTTCAGCTTCAGTCGGCCTACGTTCTTACCCTTACCTAATGTCTTGAGCTGTGTAGTGAGAGAAAGAACAAGATCGTGGATACAAGCGGCAGAAATGGTCAGTAATCCGGGAGGCGGTCAGAATAGAGCCTTATCCAGAGAAGCCAGATGAGGTGGCTCGGGCATCTGATGAGGTTGCCTCCTGGACGCCTCCCTGGTGAGGTTTTCCGGGCATGTCCCACTAGGAGGATACCCTGGGGAAGACCCAGGACATGCTGGAGGGACTATGTCTCTTGGCTAGTCTGAGAAAGCCTTGGGATCCCCCCAGATGAGCTAGACAAAGTGCCCGGGGAGAGGGAAGTCCGGCCTACCCTGCTTAGGCTACTGCCTCCGTGACCCAACCTCGGATGAAGCGGACGAAGATGGATGGATGGATGGATGGATGGCTTTAGAAAGAGTTTAGGTTAGACAATACAAATATTGAACACTCATAATAAGTTTAGCTTTAGATATTTAAAAAGAAGATTATTTAAAGAAGATGCACCAGGCTCATATATCCATCCATCCATTATCTATACCCGCTTTATCCTATGCAGGATCACGGGGGTCTGCTGGAGCCTGTCCCAGCTATTTTCAGGCGAGAGGCAGGGGTTACACCCTGGACAGGTCGCCAGTCCATCGCAGGGCCAGGCATCGCAGGCTCATATACTCTGGACCAATGCACTTCTAAGCATCCAGTCTCCTATGGACCATTAACTTGACCAATCAACAGACCTTTTGTTCCTTACCATACCAGACTGTGGTTTGATTCCTTTCTCGCATAAAAACACTTTGGGAGGGATCAGTGTCTTGGACTGACTGCATGACATAACAGTAGGGTCACGTAAAACCACAATGAAAAATCAACAGTGAAAGCACTTGGAAAGAGGAAGAGTGCCCCCCCCATCAAAATTCATATGAACTGATTCTCAAAACTAAATCCGCCTCTTTTAGTACTGGAAATGGTGTGGATTTTCTTTTAAATTTAGTTTTATCTTTATTTAGAGCATTTGAACAAGCCCTGAGTCTTGGCAGACTGACATTCATATTTAAATAAATCAATATCAAGTTTAGGGAGATTCAGATCAACCAGTTGATGAAACTAGGAAGTAGCCACAATGTGTACTGTAACTGGATCCATCCATAGCAATGTGAACCCAAATCTAAGTTGAAAGAAGGGCTTTAGATGCAGAAAAACAGGATGAGAGGTGCTCTATCAATAAATAATTCTTATAAATACTAGCCAGAAATTAATTGTCGTAGTGTTAGTGTGGGAGGTTTAAATGCGGGAAGCAGAAGTAATAAATAAAAAAGTCCCTTTATATGAACAAAGTAAATAACAAGAAAGAGCAGCCAATGCGTTTAAAAAAATAACCAAAAATGCAAAACAGCAGAGCACGATTACACGTACGGCGTCCCCAGGGAGCGAGACGGGCTCGACATGTGGAATGATGACGGACCAGCAGAGGGGGAAAGGAAAGATAATATGGACTCACAGAGGATGACGGGAAACAGATGAAAACAGATGAAAACAGAGGAAAAATCAGGGGGGATGAGAGCAGAGGGAATCAGCCCCGAACATTACACACACAGCATCAGACTTTCAAAATAAAACAGGAAGTCAAACAAAACACAAAACAGGAGTCCAAAGGCTAAGATGACCATCAAACCAACACCAGAACACAAAGAATCGAACCAAACCAAAATTAAAATCTTGAGTACACCCAAACTAGCAGTAGCCTACCGAAGCAGCTGTTACTTCCCCGTGTAGAGTCGTGGAAGTTGCACCGCTTAATGACCAGGCGGGAATATTCCTAAAGCTGAACATTTATTGCTCTCAAACATATTTCAGCTTACAGAACAGGAGAAAATAGCATGTGCATGTCTCAACGTACCTTTCTTTTCTTTTCTTACTGAAGCTAGCGAACGCATAAAAGTAATTCACTTTCTGTTGTGACTGATTTCAAAATAAAGCATTTCCGTCCGACTTGAAAGTAATTTCACTGAACAATTATTATTACCAGATGTCTAGACATCTCTTTTACTGAAAATAATCTTAACTGAAATATCTGTAAATAGGATAAATCATGTATCTTGTACATTTTTAATATTCATCTTAAACTAAACATCAATTGCCTGTTTTTATATCTTAACTCAAATGAATTAGTCACAACACTCAGAGCAGGACATTATACCTTACCAGAACCCTGAAGGGGATGTCTTGCCCTTCAAACTCCCCTGAAAACCTTTCCAGTCAACCACTGGCTGACTAACGCCTGTGCAGATGACTGGTAATGACTGCTCAGAGCTGTTTTGGCTACTTTAAGGATATCAGTATGGTGTCAAGCAGGTGATTTCTTTGTTGTGACTGAAAGGTGGGTGTTTCTGACATATATGGCTGTTCACACTGCGAGCGCTGGGGAGTGACAGTATCCTCTCACGCTGTTAAACTGTGTATGTGTTGGCATTGAGTTTGTTGAGTTCTGAAGCCCTTCAGTCATTGTGGCAATGAATCTGACCAAAACGTATTGGTGAGTATTTTTCAGCTTAAAAGTGTATTTAATGAAGAGAGGACTGGAACAAGACATAATGTCAGAGCTGTTCTACTTTTTATATCATGGTCTCCCAGTTTCCAGATGTACTGACACAGACATAGCAAACTCTCAAGTTTATCCTGCATTGTTCAGAACAAAATCACACCTTCCAAACATTACGTGACCCTCCAATCATACACGAAATCTCTGCGGCTCTGAGTTCATGCCAGCCTAGTTCCAGCTCAGTAACTGATTGGTAAAGCCCTTTGCTCCTCGTCTGAACTGGTTCTCTGTGAAAGTTTGAAGAGTGGTCATGATGGCCCGAAAGTCGTACCGTCAACCTCACGATAAATCCACCTTGCTGTTCGACTCTCACACATCTCTTGTGTGTATGTGGGTGTTTTTTTATGAAGTGTGACACCGAGCTGTCTCTGCCTGTTTTACAGCTATGCCTCCATAATCCCCATCCTAATCCATGGTCTGTGCGTGTATCTCTTTGCACATGTGTGTCTGTGTTTCTGTGTGTTGTTGTGCGTTTCTGTGTGTTGTCTTTTACTTTAACGTTTGTGCATGTGGTATTTAAGATTAAAGCTTTCGCAGGGCCTCTCTTTGCCATGTCTTCCACACCACAGACAGAAACTGCAGCCCTCCACCCGTCTTTATTGAACCACTCAGAGGACACAATCACCAATATCACCAATATCTCCATTACTATTTCCTTGAACAGAAAACACACGGTGACAACTGAATGGCTTTGGGTAATATTGCTTTTAAGTGACCTGATGAAACATGCGCAGCGATGTTGGCGAAGGAAGAACCGAACAGTAGTTAAGACGAAGAGAGGTGAATAATTCAAGACCACGAATCAAGGTCAGCGTCCTTCTCAGTCGAGGATTACAACAAATAATCGGAGCTTCAGTCGGGTGGTGGGGGGCTGGGCGGGGGTAGATTTTGACATTGCAGTATTATGCATTCATCATTATAACACTTACATGTAAATTATTGTCTGCTATCATATATATTACATTATTCCATACAACTAAATGCACTTATGTACACAAAGTCAACTACACAGCAGAGCACATACCTCTTCTTCGGTCAGACTTTGACTGCATAGCGCTGCAAAAGCAGGTTAATGGCAGCCAGTTAGTACCTAAATATCTTTTACTGACATTATCCCACGTAGGCAGCATCGGTGAAGAGCCCTGGTTTTATTTTGGTTTAAAGCAAAACAAACCAAAACTTACTAGCTATATATTTGATGTATCATTTCTTGTCATTGCCTGTTTGTCTTTAGTGTGAAGTTAACTTTAAAAAGTTAAGTAAACCATGGTTTGTTCTCGTTTTCACACGTTGATAGGTCCTAATGAAATGTTAGACCGTATAAAAAGAACTGGACACATGCTCTGTGATGCCACTCACAGGTTTTCTGAAGAGTCAGTTTGAAAACTAATTTCTTTTGGAGGCGTTGATGACCCAATATTTGCAGGAGCCGACTGCACCCGACCCTAGGAAACCCCAAAAATGGACAAATGAAATTGTTACACAAACTGTGGGTTACTGTCCAAGGGAAAAAATGTCTGGAGTCGCTAAAGCAGATTAAGGTGTTTTATTTACAAAAATAATGAAAAAGAAAAAAGAAACTTGGACGTCCAACAAATAAAACTGAGAAAAAACGGAGGGAAAACATATGTACACTGATATACACCTGCTCTGTTCAGCAGCAACCCCCAAACTGAACAAAAAAAATACCTTGGTGGCCAGAGGCCTTTAACTGCCAAGCCCCTCCCTCTGGACCAACCCACAATTAATTGGAAATCAATCAAATAAAAGTAACCAATTAAAGGTAATAGGCAAACATTAAAAACATTAGAGGCTCTCTACAATGGCCCCACAAACAATACCACTACCTCCTATCCAATAAATCCCCAAATTATACCACAACACAACTTAATTGAATAATAGCTCAGTCACATAGGCCCCACTATCAGCACACCTGTGCAGCTCTGGTTCACTCAGTGACTGTGGAGGAGAGACCAATTAAAGGATGAGTATGAATAAAAAAAACCTGACTTGACTAAACTGTGACTATATTTTCTTGGAATATATATGACTGCAGTTGATGTTGTACATGTTCAATTGTTGTTTTATTGTGATGCGTGCACTCACCGCAATGACAGAGGGAAATAAGGAATATGAGGGACCATTTTTAGTGTGTGTTACTGAGTATGCCATGTGATGCCTGTCCTCAGTGACTGGCCTTTGTCACAGAGATGAACCAAAGTTTGGCAGCTGGTTGGAGCACATCCATCTTACTTCAGTTATCAGTTAAAAAGGACCTTTTCTTGGGTCTTGTTAACCATTGACACCTATTCACATTACCTTATCGTAATTCTGTCCATGTAAGATAGGTCTGAGGTCGAGCCATTCTGACAGAGCTTGGTTCAAGACAAAAGGCATATCTCAGTAAAGTGTGGTAGGCTAGCTGTTGGTTCTGGTCCGGTGGCGAAGGCAACATCGCTGGTCTGCTCTGGTTAACCCAAGCTAGCCGTTCCTGTCCGGTATGCTTCGCCCCGAGACACTTCCAGATCAAACCAGAGCCAGTCGCAGCCGTCTGTTAGTACAATTGACCCTTTGTCAAGCCCAGCCCCCGTTGCTAGGTTGGACAAAACTGTCATCTCTCCCGTCCACTTCCATTGTAACAACTGGGTTTTACATCACGTTATTTCCTATTATTTTACCAAAGAAAATCAACAGCAAAAAAAAAGGAACACTCAGGTACTGTGTAGTGCATTTAAAAAACTGACGTTTTCGGCAAAAACAAGATATTTTGATTAGTTTAGCTAGTAGCACGGTGGAAGGGATAAACTGCGAGTACAGCCATCAACATAGCTTAATCCAAAGCAGACATTTTTCGTAAAATTACGTTTGGTTTTGGAATAAAATGTATTCCTGTAATTCTGTGCCCCGAGCACACCGCTTAACCATTTTAAGATAAGTAAATAAACGTGTTCGCGGTTGTAGCTACGGGTTGTAGCCTGCTGCCGAACCGACTTTGTTTTGGAAGTACAGATCTGATTTTTGCCAGTTTGGGGATAAAAATACGCTGCACCCTTTTGTTCCTTTTACTGATAAAAGTTTAAAAAAAATAATCCAGTGATTTGAATTTTGATACAAGGCAAGTAAAAACGCTTTTTCCATTGATGTGAACGAGAGAGACGGCTGTTTTGTCCAACCGGATATTCTGACCCGGATGTAGCAACGGGGGATGATTTTTCTGATTAGTCAGTCGGGGACCAATCAGAAGGCTGACAAAAGGTCAATTTACTGCACATCATGGTTTTATCCACGTCGTGGATAAAAATATAAAAGAGAATAATTATTCTTAATTCAAAGTGCTAAGTACCGTATTTTCCACACTATAAGGTGCACCTAAAAGCCTTTAATTTTCTCAAAAATCGGCAGTGCGCCTTATACTGCAGTGCGCCTTATATGTGATCATTACGGTAATTTCTGTTACTGTAGTCAGGGGGATTGTAGCTACTGTAGTTGGTGTCGCCAAAGTAATGGCGCTAAAAACGTCAGGAATCGTCACAGACTTTCAAGACAACAGCAGCGACGCTGACTCGCATAATGGCAACTTTGACGAGACGGAGCAAAGCTGGTTTTTATTTTGTTAATAAAGTTTGACATACGGTACTTTTCTTCTTGTTTTTTTTTTTGCATTTGCTGTAGGATTTTGTAGCATTTCCTGTAGCGCAGCTCCATCAGGTAGATACGTAACTCCACCCCAGCCACTATAGTACGGTATTTTACCATATATTTGGTGCGCCTTATAATGTGGTGCGCCTTATATATGGAAAAGGTTTTTTAATACGTCATTCATTGAAGGTGCGCCTTATAGTGCGGAAAATATGGTAGCTTAAGGGATGACAGCTGGTCAAGGCTGATACATGCCATTGATCTGTTGAAGCTGTTAATGATGAATGTTCAATAGCCATATCTGGTTGTTGAAGGCCAGAGAGGTGATGTGTTTGGATGCGTCTTGAGTTCACGGGAATTCCCAAACTCACCAGACTTTGTCTGGTGGTGACGTCTCCTGTCCGCTTGTGGTCAGCAGATTGTATTATTATTTTACATATTTTAACAGTGGAATAAAATATATTAAATGCTGACAGATGTTATTTGCAGAAAATCGACTGTGGACCAAACTAGAAAAATATTCAGGTCAAGCCCCACACATGTGCGCGCAGCAGTTAGTTTCCTCATCCAAGAGCGAGCAGAGCTGCAGCCTCCCTTGGCCACGAGACGCTTGTAAGAAGGAGGTTTTAAATCTCAAGTCTCAGAGCCTTATCTCCTAGTTAAATAAAGGTTTAGGCAAGAAAACATGGTGTCTGGCATCTGGCTCTCCCGGCCGTGGTGTGTGAGAACGACTCACGTGGTGCACGCAAAAAATAAACACTGTTTCCAAGAAACTCATGTTGATCAGAAATTATGAGATGCCAGAAGCCTGTATAACAGTCAAATGCTTTTTTTTTCTCTCTCTCTCTCTCTCTTGTAATGGTCTGCTGGGATGTCCCTGGGAGAGATAATAGATGCTCTGAGGGTGACCACACAGGGAATCAGCCCCCTTGGTTTTAATTGGTGTTTAAAAAAAAAAGCAACCTGTGTCTGCAATGTGTTTATTTATTTACTTTGAAAATGGGTTCACTATGTGCTGTTATTTTCACTTATCCTTCCCCACAAGGTTCACCTCCCTGAGACTGGCTAAGTAGATGTTTTGCATCTTTGCGTTAAAGCAGCACAAGGGATTTTTTTTTCATATTAAATCATCAGTTTCAAATTCGCATGAATGAATATTTAATTGCTTGACAGAACATTGTTGTTTCTGGCTCCTACACCCGACAGAAACCACCCCAAGAAGCCATGGAATCCTGTCTGGGTCATCTTTGTGATGAGGGTAAATCGCTCTATGCTGCTACGTCTGGAACCATGAATTTACCTGGTAGAGCTGCAGTAGCTGTCATAGCAAAGTCTTGTTAGAGAGTAAATAAAGCCAAGACAGACAGGGACAGAGCAAGACACCAAATAAAGGTAAATCTCTCACGATATCCGAACAGTGTCTTCACCTTCACTTCTATAGGAGGACCCTCTGAGCTTAAAAAAAATTGCAAAAGTTGTATTTGTGCTACTCTAAGAGAGGGCGTCTGCTTCTTAGTGCCTGCACTTGATCAAAGTGAAATAAATCCTTGCTTTCTGGATCAAAAAAAGAAAAAAACAGACCTAATTTCATGAATAATGAGAGGTGGACTCACAAGAAATGTATTAAATGAAGTAAAATCCAGATATTGCTCTTTGAAATTGAGAAACTGGCAATGGGCTTGGCAGAGGGGGAAGTAGTTGCTGGAGAATTAAACTTGTTAGAGAACTTTTTTGTTTCCAGACATGAGCTCCACTTTTCAATTCCTTATGCGCTTTGGCTTGGTTTTCAAAAATGAACATCTCATCAACTGTGTGGGGATTTTACTGACAACCTAAAGAAAAGATATTGATGCTACAGCTGATGTAGGCATCGTTTTATCCGTCGTATACCCAGCAACATGTTCATAAGTCTCCCCCGTTAACTGATAGTGCCCATCAAGGCCGCAGCATCGCCGTCTTCAGGTGTTTGAAATAAAAATATAATCCTGGCAGTCTAAACCCCCCATCCACACAGCTAAACAACCAATCAAATTTCATCTTGTTGGGTACACAGTAGGCTGGGTGCTTTAACACGGTCGCGCCTCGATTTAATTGGCTGGCTGTGTCGCCACGACTTGGCTGGATGATGCAGCTGCATGCAGTGGTGCTTTTCTCAACCCCATTCTTCCAAAATGTCTGGTTCATGAGTAAACAAAGAGAGTTTTGTTGTATATGCCTGATACGGAATAAAAGAAACAGACTTGCAAACAAAACCAAACCATCTATCATGTCTCAGAAGCCAAAACAATTCATATTATATGAGCAGAAAATGGGATATATCTTTGCATGAGAACATACATTTGATTGCCTCAAGTTATTGCCAATTCAAACGCTCAGATAAACGTAATCCTATCCTAGCCAGATTATTGTAGTAAAAATAGAAGTTGTAAAATATGTCTTCCAGTAAGGCTTTTGAATTTTCAAGATACTTTGTCATCACGGAACCAGATAAGAGTAGATTGTTTTTTCATCATCGTTCTGCTTATCTCTACCCAACTTTATTTATGTTTATATGTCGGCGCAACGACGTATGTCTGGTGTAGCTGGGAATGCTACAACGTAATCTCCACTGTAGCCTTGTGTGCGCATCCGCAGAAACGTAACTACGCATCAGGATGACAAAGACCACACCAAATAGGTCTGCTTGGTAGCATTGCTTTCCTACACGCCTCCCGCTACTCCTCCTTTTTCGTCGTTATCCATGACGATGCCTGACATACAGTAGCTTAACATTTATCAGCTCTGATTCACATAAGATGTGCTGTATATCATCTGTTTTGTTGCTATTGTCAGAGCTATAAAATAGGCAAACAAGAAAAAGTGCAGAACCACAAAAGAACCTGTCATCTAGTGTTTGGCGTTGTCATGACAGTGACACGAAAAGTAAACACGGCGGCTATGAAATAGGCCTTGTACATAGGCGATGGGCATAGTTTATACAGAGAGGTATAATTCATCTGCCTCCACCCTTAATGCAATGCTTCTTCCTTCCATCCACAAAAAAACCTGCACATCGCATCCTCTTCCTTTTTAATGCACCTTAGATACTAGGGGTGTGCAAACAAGGGTACCTCACGATTCGATTCGATTTCGATTATTGGAGCTTCGATTCTTCGATTATAATGATTGTCGATTCGATTCGATTATTGGTGCCACGATTCTTCGATTAATGTGATTTTTAATGCTTTTTTCCATACAAGATTGATTTTGTCTTCATCTGTGGCTACATTTGTAAATAAATAGCCAATCAATTAACTCAGTTCCTCTAACAACACTCATTAAGTAAATAACAAGGTTTTTTAAACATTTGACATGTACTGTATTTTTCAAAGACACAAAATAATTTATTTTATGACTATGTAAACATTTGCTCTTTGACTTACTTAACTTTGACCATGGAAAAGCTGCACTTGCATGAGAGCGCCCTCTATTGGCGGAAAACACTGAAAACGGTCAAGCCCTGGATTTAATGAGTTCATTAATTCTTATGTTATCTTAATAATCGATTCCAAATCGTCACGTGACGCATCGCGATGCATCGACGCATCGATGAATTGCACCCACCTCTATTAGATACACACATGCTTACAGATAAATAATAATAAAAAGAAGTATAATCATGCTTATAGTGTAATGCTGATTACAAAATGTGCACCACTTGAGAAAGGTTCGGAAAATAAAGGAATGACTAACTTCACTCCCTAAAATCAGATGCTTTGAACAAAGCTGTGAAGACAGGGTAGAAAAGGGAGCTTTTGTACTGTATCCCTGTGGTAATTTGACCAAAACATGTTAGAGAAATTTTATGAAGAACTCAGAATAGTGTCACCTTATGGTACAAAAAAAATAAGGGTACAACTTTCTCCTTTAAGACTTTACACTCCTCGTAGAAACAGGCAGACAAGGACAGAAGATACAACAGCCTTCTCTATCCGTGAGTCAGCGACTGTGGTTTCACTGTCGGGGACTCTCACCCTCATTGACAAAAGGGTGCTTCATAGAAAATACATTTGTCCCTACATGTGGTTATGTGAGTAAAGAATATTTAACAATGAGGGGCAGAAGGATATCATGACAGACCACATTTGAAGAAAGACAGAATGAAGCTCACTTAGAAACGCCTCTTTCTTCCCAGAGTTTAAGAAATGTGCTTGATGACGCATAGAGAGGGGAGTAAGAGGCTGATGAGTAGAGCCCTCAGCGACCATAATCCCATTAGTACTGTACTGCATGCTAAGCTCTCCCCTAATGACTGATGTGTGTGTGTTTGTGTGTCACATGGCACGTACCGGGGATGTGTGCGTGAGGATTGCCGAATCCCACTCTGGCCATCCTAATTATCAGATGTGACTCACATTAGGGCAATTACTGCCTACGAGACCTCAGGAACAAGGCTAAGACCGACCCAATGATCTACCAGCTAATGAAGCGATAACACACATCCGTGCACTCTCTACTCCAAGCCTCTCACCTAAAACACAGGGACAAGGATACAGCAGGGGGAAGAAATGTGCCGTCCAAAGGACAGAAAGGGGAACAATGTTTCCTTCAGACTGCATTAGAGAAAGTGGAGAGATTTGGGAGGAGCTGTCATGAGACGCTCAGTCAGGCAGCTTGAAGCTGAGCCTGCTTCCTAATATGAACTAATCTGGCTGCTCTCTGTTCTTTGTCATATCTGGCCACGGCTCCACGGCACTGTGGTCTGCTCCCACAGCCGTGGATTAAGCTCGGCTACCCGAGACTAAATTCTCTATTGAGGAATCATCTAGGTGTAATCCCTGTGTGAAGCCAGCCCTGTATGGTACAGCATATTATGTCTTTCACAATGACTATTATTCACAGCAGACTGCACACTCTGGAGTTACGCACAGCAGACACAATCACATTTCCTTTTAAATATCAGCATTTCCTCTTTGATTTCGATTTTTTGTGATCTATGGCAGTGGTCCCCAACCCCCGGGCCGCGGCCCGGTACCGGGCCGTGGGTCATTTGGTACCGGGCCGCACAGAAAGAAAAAATAATTTCTGTAGCATCCCCTGATGATGGATGACTCTCAAACTGATGGTTCACAATGTTTTTATTCCTCGGATGTAAATGCACTGCAAAAACACATTAAGAGCTATAAAGGAATAAAATAAAATAGAGTTAGTCTTTCTCCATTCATATAAGTTTCATTTAACTTAAATACAGAGCGACACAGCTGCTCGGTCGGTAATAACAGCTACCGTTAACCACAATACATGAGTAACCATGGCAACCAAACTCAATATGTACATAAATACGGCATAACATTTGCAAAGAAAACAAATCCTTATCAGCAGGTGCTTTTTGTGTCAGTAAACACTTTAGCATTCCCGACGCTAGTTTAGTCTTTCAGACACACTTTCTACTGCCGTTAAACTTTTACCGTTAAAGTCCAAAATGCCTTTAATTTACAAGGTCTCAGAGAGACGCCTTCAAAATAAAAGCACTAAATATTGGTCTCCTTAATATTTAACAAATAAAATAAAGGCCTGGCTTTAAATAACATTAATGAGACATAAAACACATTTATAGAAGTACTCATATTAAAGGTAATTTACAATTTACAATATTTTTTATTTTTTATTTTTTATTATTCATCATTATTATTATTATTATTATTATAGAGAAAATACCACCGTTTTTAATGCCGATCTTGTAATTTTATTTAGTTTTTATCAACTTCATCTTTAGATTGGGCCGTGAAAATATTGTCAGACATTAAACCGGTCCGCGGTACAGAAAAGGTTGGGGACCACTGATCTATGGTATTCGCTGAGGGGGAAAAACAAACAAACAGCAACACATCACAGTCGTCAAAGGTACAAAAGCACAAATCAAAACAGGTTACCATCGAGGCAACAGACCATAATGACCTGATTAGTAAAAAAAAAATATATAACGAATGACAGTTTTGATAAAACGTGTCCCTTGGGTTTGTACTAATGGATGTCAGTCACAGGAAACAGAACGTCCAAACCAAGAACCTCTGTGAACACAGCCGATGCGCTCTGTGTTCACATCCGAGTGGGTGGAAATCCACAGCTCCCTAAAAGATAAAACTAAAGTACGGATATGGTGTAAAATGTAAATAAAAATGGACTCCAATCTTCTGCAAATCACATTTCACTCACAACAGAACATAAAAATCATTTCAAAAGAAAATAAAAAAAGCAATTTTGAAAACAAAAAACAGTTTGGACAGGCTGACGTTTACAACTGTCCAGCTTTTCATCTTCTTTCACAACAGTGAGGATACATTTGGGAACTGAGGAGACCAATGCTGGGGAACTATTTTCCCATTTTTGAGCCACTAAACAGTCCTGGATCATCTTTGTTGTAATGTAGATTTCATGAGTTTGATCTACAGGCAGCCAGGTTCTTCTCACTACGATTGCGTGCCGTGGTAATGGATGCAGTTTAGCATCGTCTTGCTGAAAGTTGCAAGGCTTTCCCTAAAAAAAGACACCGTTGGGATGGGAACATATCTCCAGAAACATTAAAGCACCCCTGTACAATCACCGACAAAAGCTTTTAAACTGAGCGATGGTAAAATGCTGGACGGTCCCTCTCCTTTACGCTCCAGAAACCGCGCTGTTCGTGACTTTCGGAAACAATTTCCAATTTAGATTTTACTGTCTACTTTCTCAACTTCCAAGGATGACAACAACGATGTAAGAAACCTAAACCTACAGGGGTTCACCATCTAATCTGAAAAATCACATGATGGTTAAATGTATTTTCAGTTGTTCTTATTAGCTTATGTATAATTTTAAAGGAGTCACTTTAGCAACGCTAGCAATGCTATGGGACCTCTGGTCAGTTCAGTCCTGATTAAGTTTAACTTGCAGCAAACTGATTGTGTCCGGTGAATTTGTTCCCTGTAGCAAGAGGAATGTCTTGTTATTTGTGTCAGATTTTTCTTCGTTTTGCAGAGTTATCAAAAGATTTGATGTCTTTCTTGGATGGCAACGAATAATTTTTACTTTTTTATAGGTACATTTCAGACACTTTCTTACACACGTATCTGCACTTCTACTCAAGTATAGGATGTGACTACTTTTGCTACCGCTGAATTTCAGGAAGTGTTTTTGAGCCCATGCAGTTATTTCCATTTCACATGCATTCCAATATTGATTCTGAAATTTTCTTCATATTATCAGAATCGTTTGATAATTTCATGAACTTCTAAATCTCAACAATTCCATGCAGATGATTTCATTCTGAAATTGTTTTGCAATTTAAAGATATAGTTGTTTTTTATCTTTATTTCTCAGAAACTCTGCTTGTCTAGGATGCCCTTTTTAATCATGTCACTGATCTGTTGCTAAATAATCTAATTAGTTGCGAGAGGATCCCCCAGGTGTTTCTGTTTTGTACTACTTCTGTTTCAAGCCTTTTGTTGCCCTTGCAGTTTTTTTATGATGTGTTGCTGCCATCAAATTCAACTGAGGTAACATTTTTCATTAAATCGTGAGCTCTGCCACTTTCAACATTTGAAATGTTTTCTTTGTTCGGGTGTGAGTGAAGGATGCGTTTATGAGAATAGCAGATCCTTGTGTTCCTCTTCGGTTTACATTTTTCACAGTGTTGCAACTTTTCTTTGGATGCGAGGTTGCACAAACAAATCCAGCAAAAACAAAAGAGCGCCCACTTTCTTTGCAAATGTCAGTTGTTATTGCGAAAGCAATCCTCGGCCTATTGTTACCACAACGAAGAATCACTCCTTATAATGAGGTCTAGCCAACACGCTCAAAGAAGAGGCCTTTGTGCTGTGTTTGGAGAGGACCTATCGTTATACGTCTAAGACTTGTTAAAATTCCCTAATCCCGAAGCTAATTACAAACTGTGGGCAGGAGCAAAAGGACATTCTGACAAAAACAATAACAGATGAGTGACAAATTTGCAGAACCTCCAAAAACACAGCCATGAAAGATCCCTGATGTCATATTTGCAAAAAAAAAGGGGGTGTGAGGATCACGTGTACAGTCAGTTACCAAAGTGGCACCAAATCCACAGTTATTCAGCAGAAAGCTGCAAAAGAGACAAGTTACAGGCAAGTATTTGGTGTGACTATCATACCAAGGAAGAGGACATTTTTCAAGGTCGACAGCATTATGCTCACTGTTAAGATTCAAAAAGATAAAGCTGGTTTCCCATGTGTAGGATTGTGTCTCCTAGGCCTGTATGAATAAATTAATAAAATATCATAAAAGAGTGCAGTGAGCTGTGTGAACATAGGAACAGAGATAAAGCACATGTACAGCTACACTGTGTGATATATGGATGTGATATAAGTGTAGCTTTTGTTTATCGATTTTGTAATATAACAAAACATTTTTGTATATATGACTATGTATCTCCTTCCATTAGTTGTCTATGCGAGAAAATAAATGCTAATAATGATGGAAACCTTGTCACAGTATTTATACATTCAAGATAAATAAAAATGTGTCATAATTGTAACAATATAACATTCATCACAAAAATTAATGATAAATTCATTAATACGGCTGAGGTATGACATGGTACTTATTGTGGCACATAATTGAGATCAATTTCCTTGAGTTCAATTCACACAGATTCCCCTCACTGAGCTGAGAGACACATACATGATTAAAAAAAGAGATGTTAAAGAATGTTCTTGGTTTCCAAGACCTTCTGTCCACAAGAGAGCTCATGGTTTTATATGTTTTGTTATCTTCTCCTGTCACTGGTGATTGGAGAAGATTACAAACCCAAAGAGGCTCCATCTCAGGTAAATACAGTATACAGTATGTAACTCAACCTTCATGGATATATTGACTGTAACACAATCTGAGTACATAGCAATAGATGTGACTCTTGTTTCATAATCAAGTTTTAGTCCTGTTTAGTCAGACTCAGCAGATATTATAAGTTGAGGGAAGAGGGATATCAAGGATGTAAGAAAGATGCAGAATTCGAGCATCTGTGTAAACTAATTCTGTTTTTAGTTGCTGACGTTTGGGGAGATCCATATCAGTCTTATCCTATCATCCAAATCTTTCTCTGTGCCACAATATGTGTCACAACATCCATACAAGTCTCCTTTTCCCTGCTTTTGTCTTCTTTTTCTTCTTATTCTGAATTATTTTAACAATAATCCTAGAATCTCTCTTTTTCACATACCCAAACCATGACTATTTTACCTCTATATATTTTATTCAGTCTAATGTAAGCTATCCTGCTGATCTGTGGTCACCACTCTCTATTCATGATTATCAATATTGTTTCCAAAGCAAATGTATATGTCTTTAATTTAAAGGGGACCTATTATGGCATCTAATACCTATTTTAAACAGGCCTTGAATGTCTTAAAAACAAGATTTTTACTTTTTTTGCTAAATAAATTAGAAATTCAGCCTCTAAGCCAGGGGTTTTCAATTCCGGTCCTCGGGCCTCCCTGCCCTGCATGTTTTAGATGTTGCCTTGCATCAACACACCTGATTCTAATTAATGTTCCTAATTAGCTTGTTATCAAGGCCTGCACAATTCTGTTGATGACACAGCTCCTTGTATCACGGTGTGCTGAAGCAGGGTGGCATCTCACACATGCCGGACAGGGCATACCTGCCAACATTGGGCTGTGAAAAATAGGGAGATTTTCTGGGGTAGCGGTTGGAATGCTCCACTCAGTCACAACATCCCCACCCTGATATAAACAAGGCGACTTTTAATGAGCTTTAAATCCATAGCTACAATGAAATGTGCTAAAATGTACCTCCCAAAATGATTCTACAGCCTTCTTGGAGCCAAATAAGTTTAGTATTAATAACAATTAAATACAATATTTGTAGAATTTTCCAGGTTCCCTTTGTCACCCAAGGACCTGTTGTAGTTGTAGGTGTCAGACTTTGCAGCTTCAATCACTTTCTTGGAGGGTACATACTTGTGGCCAGGGCTGGTATGGTTAATCTTGCAAGAAAGGAGTGCGCAAAGAGTAGAATTATCCATACTCATTGTGTTTTCTGTGAGGATCTTTTTCACCATGCTGAATGACCTCTCTGAGCTTGCATTGCTGTGAGGGATGCAGAGCATTGCCTTCACCAGTGATGTCAGATTTGTAAAGCTCTCCTCTTTCCCTAGAAGAACCCAGAACCTTCAACTCTCTCTTCCTGTGGGAGATCCTTGCTTGCTATGACTTGATACTCCACCAACTCTTCCCTCAGCTTTTTTCAAAGCATTTTCTCAAACAAAACAAATTTTAAAATTTTAAAATAACAAAATAACATATTTTAACCATTTTCCAAACAATAAAATAACTGAAAAAATGTGAAAAATTGTTCAAATATGTTATTTTGTAACTTGAACATTTTAAAATATGTTTATGTAATGCTTTGCTGATGAGAGAATATGTTTCTCCATTTTTCTTGTTTTTGTGAGGGGGGATATATATTGTTTTTAGGCACTACCTTGTTCTCTATAGCTGATATAACATGAATTACTGCGGGATCAATAAAGTTCTTATTTTTGCCATCTGAGAAAATTAAACATATTATATTTGGTGCCTAACTGTTTCCCAAGTGTCACCGAGGTGGTTCGTAAGCTCCTCGGTGGCCGGGCACCGGGGGTGGATGAGATTCGCCCTGAGTACCTCAAGTCTCTGGATGTCGTAGGGCTGTCTTGGCTGACACGCCTCTGCGACATTGCATGGAGGAAGGGGACAGTACCGCTGGGGTGGCAAACCGGGGTGGTGGTCCCTCTGTTTAAAAAGGGGGACCGGAGAGTGTGTTCCAACTACAGGGGGATCACACTTCTCAGCCTCCCGGGGAAAGTCTACGCCAGGGTACTGGAGAGGAGATTACGGCCGATAGTCGAACCTCGGATTCAGGAGGAACAATGCGGTTTTCGTCCCGGTCGTGGAACACTGGACCAGCTCTATACCCTCCGCAGGGTGCTCGAGGGTTCATGGGAATTTGCCCAACCAGTCTACATGTGTTTTGTGGATCTGGAGAAGGCATTTGACCGTGTCCCTCGTGCCATTCTGTGGGGGGTGCTGAGTGAGTATGGAGTCCGGGGCCCTCTACTAAGGGCTGTCCGGTCTCTGTATGATCGAAGCAGGAGTCTGGTTCGCATTGCCGGCAGTAAGTCAGACTTGTTCCCGGTGCATGTTGGACTCCGGCAGGGCTGCCCTTTGTCACCGGTCCTGTTCATAATTTTTATGGACAGGATTTCTAGGCGCAGCCAGGGGCCGGAGGGGATCCGGTTTGGGAACCTCAGGATTTCATCTCTGCTTTTTGCAGATGATGTTGTCCTGTTGGCTTCATCAGACCGGGACCTCCAGCATGTGCTGGGGCGGTTTGCGGCCGAGTGCGACGCGGCAGGGATGAGAATCAGCACCTCCAAGACCGAGGCCATGGTTCTCGACCGGAAAAGGGTGGCATGCCTTCTCCGGGTGGGTGGAGAAGTCCTGCCTCAGGTGGAGGAGTTCAAGTATCTCGGGATCTTGTTCACGAGTGAGGGAACAATGGAGCGTGAGATTGACAGGCGGATCGGTGCAGCGTCCGCAGTAATGCGGTCGATGTACTGGACCGTCGTGGTAAAGAGGGAGCTGAGTCGAAAGGCGAAGCTCTCGATTTACCGGTCAATCTACGCACCTACCCTCACCTATGGTCATGAACTTTGGGTAGTGACCGAAAGGACAAGATCGCGGATACAAGCGGCCGAGATGAGTTTCCTCCGCAGGGTGGCTGGACGCTCCCTTAGAGATAGGGTGAGGAGTTCGGTCACCCGGGAGGAGCTCGGAGTCGAGCCGCTACTCCTCCACATTGAGAGGAGCCAGCTGAGGTGGCTTGGGCATCTGTACCGGATGCCTCCTGGACACCTCCCTCGTGAGGTGTTCCAGGCATGTCCCACCGGGAGGAGACCCCGGGGAAGACCCAGGACACGCTGGAGAGACTATGTTTCTCGGCTGGCCTGGGAACGCCTCGGACTCCCCCCGGAAGAGCTGGAGGAGGTGTCTGGGGTGAGGGAAGTCTGGGCATCTCTGCTGAGGCTGCTGCCCCCGCGACCCGGGAACGGATAAGCGGGAGAAGATGAGTGATGAGTGATATTTGGTGCCTAACTGTTTCCCAAGTATATTAGTGCGTGTGTGAATGAATAAATGAGACGTAAAACGTAAATTTCTTTGTAGAAAGGCGCTTTATGAAAATAAGTCCATTCACTTGTATTAGTTTACAGCGCAGTCTTGCCACATCCAATATGGCGGCGACGTTGACGTATTGGCAGCTCCATGGGGCGGAGCTTGGACGTAGGCAGTGCTTTTGGGTTGGGTTGCCAGGTTTGTCAGGAACCCGTTAATATAATACATCCATGCAGGAACCCCGACACGTGAAACACCATTGACTCATTTCACTTTAAAATCGGGAGATAAGCGGGAGAAATTACAAATCGGGAGCAGGGCGGGAGAAATGCTTGAAAATCGGGAGACTCCCGCTTAAATCGGTAGTGTTGGCAGGTATGCGGACAGGGGGGCCTGGGGACTGGAATTGAAAATCCCTGCTCTAAGCCATGTCTTTAGCATCCCATTCTCTAACCTCATTATCTATGCGGGATTCTGAGTGGGCGGGGAGGCTATGATAATGAGGCACTGTGCTGATTGGCTGCCTGAATGATGCGTAGAAAATGGCGGAAGCTCCGGCCGGCAGAGTTGTTGTTGTTGTTGTTCCGACCAGAGTTAGTTGTGGGCGTGGTTTCACGCATCGCTCCCGTCGTTACGTAACGACGGGAGCAGAATCTGAACAGCTCGTATAGCCACATCACACTGGATGGCTCATCCAGGTGGGTACAGACACGGCAGAATTTGGTTGCTTTCCTCCTTCTCTGAGTTGGCAGGCTGAGAGGAGACCACTTTATATATGTTAAAGCAAGAGAAAACGTGTTTTTCATAATAGGTCCCCTTTAATTGACTCATATGTTTGCATCAGTGGGACATAAGAGATCTAACTCCTGTTGGTATCTGTTGAAATACTTGACCTGCTAAATGCTGTTTTAGATCATCTATAGTTATGAATCAGACTATATTGAAAATTTAAGGAGAATATATGGCAATAAAATGGAATTTTGAGATTAGATTTAAATTTATACGTACTCCTACTAGTAGAAATATATTCCAGCATAATCGTTGTAACAATCGGATGTAATTTGAATAAAGTTTAACTTCTACCCTGTGCATTTGAATGCAAATATATATTCTTGCCTGCTACATTAAGAATATTAAAGCCACAATGTTTGAGCTCAAAAATCACATACAGTCAATTAAGTTTTAGCAATATTACAAGCTAGCTAAATAAATTACAACTATGATTTTTTTCTACACCAATTTAGCACCATTTTATTGAAAGTTAAAGACTCACTACCATGCAACTAACTAGAATCTTAAATTGTCAATAGAATGACACTAGCTAGCTATGACTCGTAAACTAGATATGCTAAGCACGAGCTAGTTAACTCTGTTATTTCAACTGTTTAAGAGGCTAGCTTTCATGCTGCTAGCTAGCCTCTTAATCAATTAAAAGGTGCTAGTTAGCCTCATGAATAGTAAACCATATACTAAATACAAGCTAGCTACACCATTATTTCAACCATTTAAGAGGCCAACTAGTGTGCTACTAGGTAGCTCATTGCTGTGTTGTGTCCACTGCCTTGTGCTAGAGGGTTTTCCGTTATCAAAACCAAAACAGACTTTACACGGAATTAGCGTATTGATGACAATACATTCATTAAACCTATTTCTACTCACTTTCAAAACATTAGTTGTAAATTATTTTATCCTTTCCAGAATATTTTAGTTTTTAAGCTAACTATATGATATTCTATTAACTATTAGCATTCATGTTTTTTTCTGAAGCTTCGCATGGAAAGTGTCCTGAAGTTTGCCAGAAATTTTCCAGTTGCTAATCCTTTCCAAGCTCTACTGGATCAACTCCCTGCTCTCACCACACATCACAATTGTACCTGCGAACACCAAAGTCCACAGAAATATTTGCCAGATCTTACTGTAATATACTGTGATATAGCCTACTGTAAATGAGATGGTTCAGGGTCCCTTTTACCTAACACCTCACTGTCCAAACCCTGATAGAAAAATATGAGTGAATCAACGTTGAAATATGGTTAGGCAGAAACATTGAATCCATGTTGAAGCCATGTTGAAGCCTGGTCCACGACAAACAGAATATGTTGATTCAACATTGATTACAATTGGATGATTGATTGATGGTTGATCCACCAAAAATCAACCTTTTTGACCAAAATTCAACATTGATTCAGTATCGTTTGCTATCTGGGAATGCATATCCCGCACCACTCTAACATATTAAACTGCCATTCACAAAGTATTTGTGTAACATCACACCTGATTAGTGCTCATAATTTTTCTCAACATCCATTAAAAAAAGTGCAACTCTGTCTTATCTCACTATACTCAAATCAGCTGTAGAGCTCCTTCGTAAAACCACACTATTGTTGCTTCCATCATGCACTCCCACAGTGACATCCATCTACTTTATATAATGGCATGCAAAAGTGCACGGCTAGTCAAAAACTTTCACTGTAACTACTTAAGTGATTTGAAGATTAACTGCTTCTTTGAGCACACTGTAAGATTTAGGTACTCAGATGAATTACAACAATACCTCAATGGGTTCTCACAGTCATCGTTCAGAAAGCTAAGGTCATGTTGAAGCTTTATTCTGCCTTCCAAAGCCTTGTGCCAACAATCAGCAGCAGATCTCTATCAAGTGGAAGGAGGCCACTCATTTTAATTTCTACATTTACTGAGTTCACAAGATGGGATAAAAAAAAAGAAGAAAAAAATTGAGGCATGTGGGAGGTCATGTTGAAGTCTTATAAGATGACGCTGAAGTATTTTGGTAAAATGGAGTTGTTAGCACTGTTGCCCTTACAGAAAGAATGTTCCTGGTTCGACTCCCGGGCCCGGCAGCAGTCTTTCTGTGTGGAGTTTGCATGTCCTCCCCATGCTTGCGTGGGTTCCCTCCGGGTACTCCGGCTTCCTCCCACAGTCCGAAAACAGCCATGATTGATGATTCTAAACAGCCCGAATGTCTCATTGCTCCGAATATGATCAGCTGTGTGTGAGCATGATTAAAAAAAAAATGTGCCAAGATTGTAGCCTACGTTTTTTTACAAGAGCTGGTTTTACTACAATTTTCAACGCCTCAGTTCCATACGCTTGTCCTGCTCATGTCTCAATGTCAAATTATTCCTGCCAGGAAGCTTCTTGATCTCCAACGTTGATGTGAAAACCGTTCTTCCAGCATTTCTCGCCAGCAAACTTTGCCTGCTGCACACTGAAAAATGTTAATTTCTCCTGTGGATTTTGGACAGAATATGGGCTGTGCTAGCTCACGTCAGAAAACTAGCAGGCTAGCTTCAGTTGTTTGGCTATGCTGTGAAATTTTACAGGCTATAAGAGTAGACTGTTGTAACCATTAAAGTGAACATTAGATGTCCTTTTCGAACTGTTTTTGTCGCATCTTGGGTATTTCTACTGTAAGTTACCCATCATAGCTCCAAATGGTCTGTGATTACTTTAATGTGAACAACTTTAATGATGCCTTTAATATCTTCTGAGAGGCCAAATTTCTACAGGCTTTCAGTGAGAACACAACTGCTGTTGGCGGTCAGAAACAGCGCAGAGCTCCAAGCCAAACTATGATAAACATAACGTTGAGAGATAACTAATTGTTTTAAACAATAATAAATCAAAAAATCCATCCATACTAGTTCAAGCCAGAATCGGAACTGGGGTACGAAAGTTGTCTTGCGGTAGAAATGCAACAACGAAGATTACACGCCATAGTCTCCGTTTTTGAACTCCTTTAACAATTTACATACAGCTCTAGTCTTAAATCTTTGTTGCCTCCTTACAATGAAATATGCATTTCACCCAAAACATTATGGAAATGCTTTCTTGGTGCGCTATAAGACTTTAAGAAGAACACTGTCCATGAAAAACACAGAAACGACTACATGGCTACTTCCCATTAGCTGGGCCAATGACATTATGATACACAGCTAAAGTTGTAGTGGAATCTGATCAATGACCGTCTATTGAGAGCTAGTTGAAGTCTTGGCGTAAAGTCCTCACCGGTAGAGTTTGGACACGCCGTTTTCATTTAGCAAAGACAGTCAATAACACCTTGTAGCCTACGTTTCCTTTTTTTTTTTTAAGCATATAATAATGTCTAAGACAATAATTAATTGTTGGTACACTTTGGATAAGTTCAATACACAGAAAAACATGCTATGTCCACTTTACAGAAATTAGATATAAACTAGTCAGTTCATCTATCTCGTTAATTAATTTGATGCTTGAGCACGGAACCATCAACATAAACAACTGTACCTCTTTGAGTTGAACACTAGGGGCATGTTGCATATATTGCAAAGTTATGTAGAGGCGTATAGAAATTACGTATTGAAATGAATGCAAATCTGTGATTTCACCTCACAGGAGGAAGACGCTCCTGAAAATTATAAAATTTCATAGAACACAAACTTTTCTGCAGGAAAACTGGACAAAAGTCCCAGAAAGAGAAACCTCGTAAGGCTTTAGCTATTGCAAAATAATTTACCAGTTTACTGTTTGTATTGAACCTATGAGAGGCTCAAGCTTGAATCACTTTCTCATTTTTATTTTGAATTTGTAAAGAGCTAGATGAGTTCACCACACACACTTCACATGCTCGTGGACATGAAGTTGTGTGGTAATGCCCAGAAGACAAACACAAGGAGATCAGCCACTTTTTTAAAACTATTATTATCTCTATCATTACTATTATCATTATTTCGCTGGTAATGATCTCTGAACCTCTTACATTTACCACAAAAGGCCTTGTAAAGGGGGTTAAACTTGAGCTGGAAACCACTTTCTGAGAACACGGTGAAGAAATTACTAGAAATATCAACTTTAGAGCTTTTTCTTGTGGCTGCACGGCGTTTTGCAATCTGTGTGCTTGCAAAGGCATTCCTTCTGGTTCTAACGGTTTGCACAACAGCTCCATTCATGCTGCAATTTCAGTGAAAAATGATACAAAGAGCGACCCACTCATGTGCTGGCCTGTGATTCAGAGCAGGGTACCCTCAGCCCACACTTTAGCTGTCACAAGATCCCGCTGCAGACAGAACGTGTCTGTATGTGCGTACGCGCATGCAGATGATTGTGTGTATCTGTTCAATTTCAATTCATGATTATGCAGGTGAGTGTCTCTTCAATGCAGATAAACAAATAGACGTAACACACCCACTCTTATACAAAAATACATATGCAAAAAAAAAGAAGAAGAAACACACACATAAACATTGCAGAAGCCACCTCATTTTCTATTCCACCCCCATCAGAACTCTTATATTCCTATTTGGTCTCCCCAACACTCAACCCACAGTCACTATAGCAACCCTTACAAAGAGCTACAGTCACAGGGCTGTTCATGTCACTGCAACATCCATCAGAAAACACACACAAACACACACGCACACGCACACACACACACACACACACACACACACACACACACACACACACACACACACACACACACACACACACACACACAGCTCTACATCCATCTAAGTGCTTTGAATAAAGCTCCCCTGAGGGGTTCACCGGCAGACAAAAAATAATTATCTCACCTTTGTTCATGGTTCATCCTTAAATATGAAGTTTGGAAGTTGGAGCTGAAAGAGACCAACGGAGAGAGTCAGCGCACTTGATATATCAACAAAAGAGCCACGGTGATTGTTTTTGCTGCTGTTTTTCCAGGCCTGGAAAAATGACTTGCTTGAAAACCTGAACTGATGAGAGAGACAGATAAACGTGAGAGCCTGAGCAGGCCGATGGAGTCTGTTTCCAGCCACGCTCCTGCTGGATGCGCTGCTCTGCTGCCACCTGTGGTTGAGAGACGGTGCTGCACCTACACAACGTCTCAGGTCTGTCACTTCAGACAACCCACATCAAACTTGTTACAGGGGTAAGAGAACACATAAAGGGAGGGATAGGTGAACTGTGCAAAACTTTGTTACTGACAGACCGATTCAAACTATGACGCCATCTCTATCCATTCAGTGCTCAAAACTCACAGAGAAGCACTCAACATGCCTGGGGATACTGTGTGCATCATTTAACAATACTTTCAAAAGACTCCGATACCGTCTTTTTAGTGTTTCTGCGGATTGCCAATAAAACACAGTCACACGGACTCAACTTTAGCCAGGAGGAAAGTGGCACTCAGAGCGACGCACAAAGCCTACGTGCAGTCGCTGCATCTTTTTTTATAAACCAAAAAAAGGGATGAGCCAATGCTTTATATTTAGCACGGTGACGGCATGCAAAGTTGAGCGCTAACATGAGAGGAAAGCTCAGCGATGCGTCCCGAGAGCGGCGCGTTCAATAATGTATCAGAGGCAGTCTTTTAAAAACAGCTGGGGATTGCCTCTCAGCCTCGTCTGTCTCCCAACATGTCGTTCCTGCAGTCTGGCCACTGTGACGGCAGCAGGTTTGCCACTCCCGGGGGCGAGATGTTTGGTTAAAATTTCATCCTGTCGGACTGTGTCTATCCCAGAGAAAGACTTTCCGGCTTAGTTTTTTTTTAAATATTTCCCAGAACAAAGACACCATCCGATTCGCTTTCTTCTCGTACTCCCATGCTGTCAGCTTTTTTACCAGGCAGGAAAAGAAAAGGGAAGCTAGAATCTGGTATGGATCACGTACGGCTTTTGACAGAAAAGGAAGAAGAAAGTACACCAATGTGCATACGTTTATTCGAAAGGAAACTCCTTACCTGTTTCAATACTCAGGTCTGTTGTGGTGCTTCATCCTCGAGGAATGAAAGAACAAGAAATCTCCCCAGAATTCTCCTGCAACAGAGATGGAGAGATAAAGAGAAGGAAGAGGGAGAAGGACAAGACAAAACAGAGGGAAATGAATTAGTACGAGAGTACAATACATTAAAACCCAGTTCAGAGTTTCAGATACGTTCTCAGTTATTGAAACTCGTGTTGTTTGGAGTAAAAAGTAAAAAATAAAATCATAACTTTTTCTCCTTTTTTGCAGCGTCATTAATTATTTCAAACAAACTAAGCCAACATGTACAGAATTTAAGGGGGGAAGTGGCAGCCAGGTAATGTTACAAGAACTGATCCTCCGCAGACATTTTAGCAGTTTGCTGGTCTGGAGCATTCAAGTGTGTGTTTAAAATAACACCAAGAGAAGAAGAGAAGAAGAAGAGAGAAGTTACACACCACCCTGGAAGGGGCTATTAAACCAGTTCCTAATATTTTAGAGTTCACTGTTCTGCAGTGAAAAAGATTCAATCTTCCCAGGAGTGGACTCCCCAGCAAACCTGCCCACAAGGTCAGGCTGTGCAATACAACGGAAAGACAAACAAAACCAGAGCTAGATCTTAGACCAGCAACCACTGAGCATGACATAACAAGGGCGGTTGGTTTTCAAGCATCGCCAGGAGAAGGCTTCTTTGGTCTAAAGATACCATGACAGTGTGAACGAGCGTTATAAAACTGCACCTGAACAAACCACAGTACTACAGGAACGGTTTCCTGTAGAGGGATCAGATCGAAGTGGTGGGTGTTCGGCCTAAATGCTGAATGCATTTTAAACAAAGTCTTAACCACCGCCAGGCTCGGAAGTGACATGTGAGGCTGCATGTGAGGACATCTGTCTGCAGCTTGGTCGAAATGGCATTATGCATCTGCAGCACACCATTAAATCTCGGTCCGAACGACTGTTAAAAGAAAACAAAATCCTAAACTGAAGCAATGTGTGTGTGTGTGCAGAATGATGGACCAAAACTCCCCCATAACCAAGCGACAGCCTGATAAAGTCACACAGGAAGCAGTTCCTTTAGGTTGTAGCTGTTAAAGGTGGATCTACAAGCCATCACCCCACGAGGGGTTAAATAAATGATACAAAAATTACATGAGAAAAAAAATCTATGTTGTCCTTTTAAGGTGCTAATTTGATTTCACACAAATAAACAGGATTTAAAGACGGGGAGTAACTTCTGCTTGTGTCGTACAGTTGGAATGGGGCCTCCAGCTCAGCTCCTGCAGCTCACTTGTTCCAAAAGCAGTTTGGGTCAGATGGATGGTGCTCGCTCGACTCCTTCACCGGGAGCTCTTAAGGCTTTTAAGGTTTCCACCCCAGCAGCTTACAACTCTTATGGGCTTGCGAGGGGAAGAGGCTCTAAAAAGCCCGGGTGGGAAAAGCATGCAGCGCATCCCCATGAAAAGTACACAGACTGACAGATCAAAGGGGTTCGCTTTAGGACGCAGGCGCCCGTGAGCGCAGGAGTGTGTGAAGTGTAAACACACACATGCAGATGTCACTCTGCAATGATCTGAATTCTCCTGACTTCCCCAAATCACAGCAAAATGAAAAATCCCTGCAGACGTGGATAGTGCATCTAAAAGGATGCAGTCCCATGGTGGTTCCTGCATCCTCCCCTGAACTTGAAACATTTTGGAGGTTTTTTAACGACTGAATCTGCACCCGGAAACCCAAAGCGGTGCTATGATGCAGAGCCCCCACCAGTCTGTGCTGTTACACCACTCCTGTCTCGGTGCTGCCGGCCGACTTTACAAACAGGCACGGTGTCGGTGATGGCAGCATTCATTAAATGCAGAATGTGATGATGCAAAGATCCTGACTGACTTAATTGCAAATGAAAACTGGGGCATGTGTCATTACTGTTGCATTTCATAACCCATAAACACCAGTTGTTTTTAGGTCACACCAGCAACGTCTTACGTAATGCAATCAGAAGCCGTGTGAAGGATCCTTTGCCGGCTTTCTGACGATGTGTCTAAGATGGGATGAGTTTCATTGCTGCTCCAGCTTACATCCGATATATGCACGGTGGCAAATGGTTACGCCAATATTTGTGAAAACTACTTCACGCTTTATTTTCAGCTGGTGACACATCGTTCCCAGGATTCTGTGTGCAGTCGCACCGTGTTTCTGCGATAATGATTGGACGGTGGGGGTGATATCAGCTGGGGGGGGTAAGTGTGTGATGAGAATCGGTTACCCTCTCCATAGCTGGCTGCAGTTTTCCTCTCCACCACGTTGTTTTCCTGCTGTTTCCCTTTCAGAGCTTTCTGTTTGGAAACCCACTTTGTTGGGGAGGATGTGCTTCACCTGTGCCGGCCCCAGCAGAGGTAATTAAGGCCTCCGCAGCGCCGCGCTCGAGGGTTCATTTGGAAACGAGATGGAAAAAGCTCATGTTGGTGCAAGCCGTTTGCGGTGCCTGCGCAATGGGACCCAAGTTATATTTAAACAGCACTGGAAGGTGCAGCACCACTGTGGATTGCGTGTTTTCTTGTGTGCGGAGGGATCTCCTTTGTTCTTACTAGTGTTGATTGTCTGCGATCACCTGAATTCCTGTCCAACGGCGTCCAGAGGCAGTTTCTATTGGAAATCAAACTAACTAATTGTACCGCAGAGCAAAGAAAATCAGGACTGCTGGCCAGGCTGAGTGACAGTCCGACTCCGAACCTTTTGAAGCTGTTTTGAATATATGTGAGGAATCCCATGGAAACCCTGACAACAGCCTAGAAAGACGTTTTCTTTTCAGTAGGAGTCAAAACACTCATAATTAGAAGAAAATTCAAGTCAAGGTGCTGCACACGGGCCTCCTCTTGAAAAGTTTCTGCCAGTCGCAGATACAAAGCAGCAATTATTTAGGTCACTGAAGTGCTTTCACATCATCCCTTCCCCAAACCATGAAAAAAAAACAAGTCTTTCTGCACTGATCCGCACAGTTGTGGGCCAAATAATCTTTTGATGTCTCACCCTAAAAAAGGGCAGCTGGATAGAATTCTGATAACTTTGGTTTGGCTGCACTCTGCATGAGCGAAAGACTCTGCTCGAGCTTCTGTCAATAGAACTCAACATCAGAGCAAGTGAGTGAGCGGGGCGGCAAAATGAGCATCAGATGTCCACCTCATAAGCACAGTTAACACGTATTGGCACAGCGGGGCCGGCCATAACACTGACACCATGGCCTACAGACGCCAGGCACGACGTTCCTGCAGCTGCACCGTCTCTCCTGACAGCGTCAGGGAGAAAAACTCGAAATTTTTTCTTGAAATGTACTTCAGGAGCAAATTTGAATTTGTAAACATGTTTATTCTTTTGAGGCTCAGCATGGATCCAAATTTGCCCGGGAATCTTAAGGAAGTCGTTTCAGGGCCGAGCTACAACAACCAGGACATAGTTCTGCATCAACGACCTGAACTTGTTTACATCTCGTGTATGTGTGCATGCCTAACATTTACATTTGAATGCAAAGTTTTAAGCATCTAAAATGACTTCAGGGAACTTACGACACAATTTATAAATGCACTCACAAGAGACTGCTCTTCCCTTAAAGCATTTAGGACTTAAAATAGGGCCCAACATAATAATAATAACAGTGTCGATCTCCCAAACAACAACCAGTCAAACACAGAAAAGATGATTTCAAGTCTAACTTTAAACTATAAATAACAATAATAATCCAAAATTCCAAGTAAATCCCAAAAATGTAAGCTGCTCTGTGAGAGGATGTAGTTTTAAGATGTTTTCATGTGAGAATGTAGCTCTTCTAACTTCATATCCGAGGCTGATTAATCAAAATGGAGCCTATGTGAGAAATTCTTGCGATGTTTCTGCAGATGTTGGGCCCACTAGTGGGAAAGAAGGATCATGTTTTAATACCAGCACTGTCCGAAACAAGAGATCTTGTATCTCAACGGGACATTTCCTGGATAAATAAAGGCTAAATAAAAAAATAAATAATAGCAAAAAAAAGACCCTGCTCTTCAGTTTGCACTTGGTCACATTTTTTTCCTCAATATAAACTTAATTTCAACAAAGGTGGTTTTCAGAGTTAAAGGAGCATGAGGCTCCTTTTAAGAAATGAGACTCTCTAGCGCCACCCTTCACCACGACGGCCGTTGGGGGTACTGCAGCCAACAGTGAAGCCGGCACGGGAGAACGGGGAGAACGCACATGCAGCGTCATGTGACGTCAAATCCGCAGCCCAGCGCGGGAAATTCGGGACCGAATTGCAGAACATTTTGCAGCACACAGCCTGTTCAAGGCAAAGGAGAGATACACTAGAGGGCTCATTCTTTTGGGTTTGGAACGCTTCATCTGACATTATTACTAGAAAACTTAAAATTTATACAGATTTTTTTCATAAATCCTGCCACAATCCGGCCTCATGCTCCTTTAAAGACAGAAAAAAAGAATATAATTAAGGTGAGGAAACAAGACAAAGAAGGGACAGGGGTTTGTAAAAATCTGAGCAAAACGTTGAAGAACAGGAACATGAGATAAAGGTACAGACATAAAGGGAATTGGAATAGGTCCTTAATCAACCAGGAAGTGTCTTCTGGTTGCAGCTCCTCCACTGGCCACCGGGGGCGGGCTCTCAACGTGAGTCAGTCTCCCTGTTTTGCACCTTTGAGTCAGGTTGTGCTGGTTGCTTTGTGTAATTCCAAATTGATTCAGTGGGATGACATCAGGGTTTTGTGAGGCTAAACTATCTGCAAGATCCACAGCCCTTGATTCTGGAAGGTAGTTAACTCTGTGGAAGGTAGCGTTCGAGCCGGTGAGGTCATTTCTGGGCCGATCAGATTCAGCGTTCCTGGTGTTACTGAAGGATTTGATCTTCTCAGTGCTCCCACTTTTATGTTTTCATGCACAAGTTAGCGACTTTGGCTTTGCTTCTACACATAAGGAGCTTTAATTTCCCACAGACCTCTTTGAAAACCACTTCTATCCAAACTATTCTGGGCTGTAGACGGATGTACCTTGGTCCCATTGGTTCCTGCCAATTTAGTGCTGATGCCGCTGCCAGATATCCTATAATTTAGGCTGAAAGAAAGTCCACTTTGCATGCTCGTGATCTGCTGCGCTCAGTTAAATTGGATGACAAGTGCGTTTCAAATCCAGGGACACATCTTGACTGTTTAAACTAAAGGCATCTCTGAGACATGCATACAGAAAGCACTTCCTGTGTGGGGACAACATAACGGGAGCTCAGCTCGCCATCTCTCAACCATCTCATATTCAGTGTTTGATGAACTGTTTGTACTAATTGCACCACAAATACGTAGAACTGATCCAGTGGTGACTCAAGCAGAGCCCGACCCAAGCTTAATGGATCCGAGGCTAATTAGACCTAATGAAAAAGGTCAGTTGACTAACAACAGCAGGTGGGGAAGAGCAATAATATGATAACGATAATCCCCTCTCCAGGAAAGAAAAAAAATAACTTTCCTCCTCCTAAAAATGAAATGAAGGCTTTAATATTAAATGAAAGAGTGAAAGAACATGATATAGCATTGTATCACTCATTCAGGTGAACACATTGAAACTGGATGAGTTTTCTATATTTTCTTAATGTGGGCATATTTGAGGCATGTAGGGCACTCATCAGTCAATCAGAACATTACTGGTTTGATTCATGGCCCCCACGGTCCACATGTCAGTGTCCTTGGGAGGACATTGAACCCCCACGTTGCCCCTGATGCTTTCATTGGTGCACGAGTGTTTGTGTGTGATAGAGGAAAAGACAGAGAGGGTATAAAAAGAACAGAACAACCCCCCTGTGACGTGACCCGTAGGTTTTCTGAAGAGGGTTTTTGAAGTTTCTTGTTTGTCTGACCCTGATTGCAGGAACTAATGCCACCCAAACTTGGTCAATCCAAAAATGAGGAAACGGGTGAAGCAGGCCTGGAAGCTGGTGGAAACACACCCACCTTAGCTTAGTTACTGTCGCTAGCTGACGGTTTGTTAACCGTGGTTCTGGGTTCTGGGCCCCTGGGACTTTTATCTGCAGGTTTCTGGCCCAAGCTGGTTTGTTGGCTCGATATATATCTTCTCAAAAAGTGCATTCAAATAAATATTGTATTTTCCGGACTATTAGTCGCTCCAGAGTACAAGTCGCAGCAGCCATAAAATGCATAATAAAGAAGGAAAAAAACATATAAGTCGCACTGGAGTATAAGTCACATTTTTGGAGGAAATTTATTTTATAAAATCCAACACCAAGAACAGACATGTCATCTTGAAAGGCAATTTAAAATAAAAATAGAATAGAGGCAACAACAGGCTGTTTGTATAATTGTACGGTATGCTTACGTTTCATGACACGATTGAGAACGTGCCTGGTATGTTAACGTAACATATTAAGAGTTATTCAGGCCCCGTTTACACGGGGTAAAAACGGAGGCGTTTTCATGCGTTTTGGCCGTTCGTTTACACGAAAACGGAGGTCAAAGCCCCCAAAAACGATCATTTCTGAAAACTCCGGCCAAAGTGGAGATTTTCAAAAACTCCGTTTTCACGTTTGCGTCTAAACAGAGAAAACGGAGGAAAACTGAGATTTACGTCACATTATGCGACAGAAACGTCACCAGCAGCGTCATGAGTGCGACCTGTGTTTACAATTTGTTTGGCCACCGTCAATATTTTCTTTTATTTTACCTGTTTTAAATTCTCTCAGACTCTCGTTCCGTCTTGGAAGTAAAGCCTGAATTATGGTCCCGCGTTAAATCGACGCAGAGCCTACGGCGTAGGGTACGCAGCGATGCGCGCCGTACGGTGTGCTTCGCCGCGTACCCTACGCCGTAGGCTCTGCGTTGGTGTAACGCGGAACCATAAATCAGCCTTAACTGGAAGTTACACGTGTCATTTGTTGATGTTTTTTCCAGGATTCTGATTGGCTGGAATGACGTTAACAGCGTTTTCATGCAAGTCCGTGTAAACGAGGATATTTTTGAAAACGGAGAGGGGAAAATATCTGTTTTTGTAAATACCCGGCTACGTGTAAACGTGGCCTCAGATTCAGAGTTATTCACTATAGCATAAATAACATGCTAAGAAGTTTACCAAACCATCCGTGTCACTCCAAATAACAAAATCCAATGAAATCTTCATCCTCTGTGTCACTTTTAAACAATTCCGCTAACTCCGGAGGTAGAAGATGCGGCGCTTCCTCTTCTACGTCGCTTACGTCAGACTCATCGTCAGTTCCAGTGCGCCCTCTTGCGGTTTAGTGTGAAAATAAAATGTGAAATGATATACCGGTAATAATGTGTTAATGATTTCACATATAAGTTGCTCCAGAGTATAAGTCACACCCCCGGCCAAACTATGAAAAAAAATGTGACTTATAGTCCGGAAAATACGGTAATCCTGTATTTGTTATTTACATAGCTTCTCACTGTCAAGTTTAGGTCCAAGCTGAAAGAAAAGCAAGTGTTGGATTTGCAGAAAATCCAAAGGTTTGAATTGCTGAGAACGTCATTTCTTTTCGTTTCTCTTTTTTTTTCTTTGGACACAGTGGCATTCAGTTGGTGTTCAACCATGACTGATTCAAACTTTTTCCATCAGCTCATAGAAGGCATGTCCCGGGTGTACCTGCCTCTTGCCTACGTGGATAGATCCTCTCTGAATCTGGTTTTTGCTGAAAGCCTCTTCCTGTTAAAAGGAAGTTCTTCTTCTGCAATGTTCCTCTGCACAAGGCAGGGGATTGGCTCATCAAGAAAAATGTCATGCAATCAGTTAAGTTTAACCAGACAACTTTTCGTGACTTTATAAAGAACATTATACTAAACTGGACTGCATTGAATTAGGTTATCATTGGGTTGAATTGGAGATGAGGACTGGCTGGTATGAATGGATGGATGTGGATTATAAATGGATCAAATTATACTTGAATTTAAATTGTTCCCATCCTCTAAAAGGTGCCAAGAGAAGACTTTTATTTTAAAATGTTGCCATATAGATAAACTGAACTGAACTGAACTGAACCGTTTCCAGTGACCGGATCGGTCCGGCGTCTGCGGTTATGCAGACTTTATACCCGTCTGTTATATTACACCGAAAAGTGAACGGAGCCAAAATAAAAGGCTCACTGTTTACCAGTCGCTCTAAGAACCTAGCCCAGGGCTCCAGACTGCGACCAATTGGTCGCATTTTGCGACATTTTCTAGAGGCCGTGCGACATACTGTAGTTTTTTAACTAGGAGCACCAGCGCGACTTACAAATCCACCCCTCTCCCCCATTTTCTTTCTTTTTTTTTCATAATTTTGTGGAGGAGCGGAAGCAAGTGTCTGTGTGTGTGTATGTGCCTGTCATACGTGTCTGGATGTGCACTGCGAAGCGGGGGGCGAGGTTGGGGGGGGGCGCCAATAGCATAGCAATGCGCAGCATTTTTAGTACGTGTGCACTGGGCACGAGATTAGGGGTCACAGGATTGAGGAGTCGTTTTTCACAAGAAAAAATAATCCAGAAGCTCCTGTCGGTCCTGTGCCAGTTTCCCAAACTTCCGACAACGATAGTTCAGAGGACGAGTCAGCAGGTGATGTCCCAGCAGCAAAAAAGCCCAAATCTTATCATTTCAGACAAGAATGGCTCACTGAATTTACGTGGTTGAGATATTTTAAAGAAAAGAAAGTGATGTCCTGCATGTACTGCTCTCAGTGCGGTCCGAAATTCGCCGGGAAAAACTAAATTTGCCGACTCCAACACACACTTCAAACATGAAACGCTGGTTAAGCACAACAACAGCATCAGGCATAAATGATGCAGGGACAGATGCAATGATGGAGCAAAAGCGCCGCTGCCCACATAAAAAAAAAAAAAACGCTTTCCGTCTGAACAAAGTCCTGAGGTGCCTGCGCAAAGTCGACAAACTAATAATAATACTGTAACATGCCATGCTCAGGCAGTCTGCAAGGACGCAGATGGGAGACACATTCAGTGCTTAACTTTTATTTCAAATCCACTCTATATTCTTCTGGTCTGTTATCCTATATGTTCCCCCTCTAACCCGATACATACATAGGTTCCTCTAAACATCTGTTCCCGCAACAACTACCATCTATATAACTTGAAGACAAGAGTATCTCCCAATGTTTCAAACCAAAAGCAAAATAAAACTGGATTAAACTGGACAGGCGGAACATGTTTGATTCCATGAAATCCAGCTGTCAAGTGAATGACAGCTTCCTGCAAGTTGTAAGGTATCTGGTTAATTCAGAAAAACAGAGCAGATTTTTTTTTTCATTAAAACTTTTCTCAGAATACTGAGATAATTATCTCGTTAATTCAGAAAAACAGGGCAGAATTTTTTTTTTCATTAAAACTTTTCTCGGAATTGTGAGATAATTAACTCGTTAATCCAAAAAAACAGAACAGATTTTTTTTTCCTCAAGTGAATGCAATACGCTTCCTTTTGCACATATTGCCAAGGAGAAGTTGCCATTCAAAAAATTCAGGGACCTGATTGAACTGTTAAAAAAAACAGAATTCAAATAAATCCCACTTACTGCAACGACACAGCATGTGCGCAGTTCATTGGTGTTATTGCTGATGCTATGAAAAAGCAGTACATTGCTATTACTGTAAATTGTCTGTGTTTATTGCTAAATTGTCAGTAATGCTGTTAATATACACAAAGTTATGAATATGTTACGTATGTTATATGTATGTGTCGATATGGATGCTCCTAAATTTTGTGCTGGTGCTCCTAAAATTTTCAGTAAGGAGCACTGGTGCTACTAGTGGAAAAAGTTAGTCTGGAGCCCGTGTAACCTAATCCATGGTCCTGGATTGTTAGTCGTGGCCAGAAAAAACAAGATCCCTGGTACAAGAGGTTGAAATTAGTTTCCTCCACGTGGTGACTGGACTCTCCCGTAAGGCCTTGACACACCAACCCGACTTCCCCCGCTCTCTGCCGACTGCTGTGTCGGCTCGCGTCGGCTGTGTCGGGCTGTGTCGGGCTCTGTCGGGCTCACTAGACACACCGCAAATACGACACCCGACGGCGAACTAGCACGTACGTTCTGCGCATGCGTGAGAGGTAATTCCCCTCCATACCAGCAGGCAGCGGTGGTCTGTATTCAGGGGCTCAAGGAGGGGGACAGCACTTTATTTTTCAAAGCTTTATTGAGAAAACACAAGTGCAGACAAACAAAACTCTGACCAGAACAGATCTGATCAAAACAGACAAACAAAACTCAGTGTAGAATTACTGCTGGCTGAAATAAATCATTTAGGAAGATAAATGTTGGTTTAATAGATGAAATCTAACAGTTGTAGCTACGCCTGTTAAGTAATTTGCTCCGAAAATTTCGGGATTTTCTGCCTGCCGGCTCCGGAGCTGATTTATGGTTCCACGTTAAATCGACGCAGAGAGTACGGCGTAGGGTACGGCGTACGGCGCGCGTCGCCGCGTAACCTACGCCGTAAGTTATGTGTTGGTGTAAAGCAGAACCATAAATTAGCCTTTATCTGGCGCGGTTTGAAAAAGACAAGCGAGTGATTATGTACATTCACTGAGTGAATATTATGAAAGTAAAATATTTATTTCTCGCTAGAAATGTTTTTTTTTTCAGTCCAATGACGACGAAAAGCATTCTGGGAAATTCTGGGAACAGCCAATCACAGAGTGAGTTGTTTGACCGACGGCCGACGCCGATTCAACATGTCGAATCGGCTGAAAAGCTCCCGACGGGCGCCCGACATGTGGCGACGTGCGGGACACACCGGGGAAACTATGCCGACAGACGAGCACCGACGCTCACCGATGGCCCGACGGCCGATTTTCGACTTGGTGTGTCAGCCCCTTTAGAGATAAGTTGTGACGTTTGTTATTTTGAAGAAACTCTGCTCCTCTTCCACATTGAGAGGGAGGTGGTTCGTGCATCTGGTTGCTCTGCCTCCTGGAGACCTCAATCAGGAGATGTTTTGGCCATATCCCGTCTGGAGGAGGCCCAGGGATACACTGAAGAGATTACATCTCTCAGTTGGCATGGAAATGCCTCGCTATGCCCCATGGAGGGCTAGAGGAGGTGCCTGGGGAGGCAAATGCCTGTGCTTCCCTGCTTAGGGGGCTGCACTGCAATCTGAACTTGGATAAGCCGTCGTTAATGGATTGATGGAGCCGATGTGAAAATGAATGAACTCGAAGCACATGAGATAGCTCCCTGAGTATAACTCCTCAGTTTCACCAGAAGTGCAGCGAAACAGCTGCTCAGCACCAGCTGCTGTGAATTGCAGCCCTTGTACTTGACGAGAGTAAACCCGCCACAAACCGCAGTGTATTTTCAAAGAGCCCTGCTACAGATACGCATGAAGCTTCCTTTGTTATTCAACCTCAGCCAGGCTGCATCAGTTTACACACAGCAGACTGAGCTGGCATGAAGTCAGACACGAGACTGGCATAGAGAATCTTGCGTATTTTCAAAATAAAACACCACAAGTGAGCTGCGACTATCTCAAGGAGATAATTGAGGGTTTTAAAAAATATTTAAACTTTTAAGGGGCACGGTGGCACAGCTCGTAGTGCAGCCGTCTCACAGGAAGAAGGTTCTGGGTTCAATTCCCGCCGGGGTTGCGTGGAGGAGACCTGAGCTCAGTGCAGGGCCCTCCCCGGGTTGGTAGAGGATGGCAATGCCCAGGACTGTCACTTAGGTAGGAGCACTGGGTGATGAAAACGGGAAAAAAAAATCGGGGATAAAAATATTTAAATAAAAAAAAAATTTAAACAAAATATGGGTGATACCACTCATCCTTTGTAACGGTGAGAGATCTTTAGCAGTTTACAGTCTGACTCTCATATGATCTTGAAATATTTTGGATAAACTCACAATCTCATGAGATTAGCCGAGCGGGCAGTGCTTGTAAGTGCCCCGCTTCCGCAATGCTCCAGGCAGGACCCGAGGTCGGGCCGGGAACCGAACAAAACCCAGAACCCCAGTTCAGCTACTGACTGGGACCCAGGAGTAAGAGATTCTTCCAATTCTTCTTACAAAATGAAAAACAGTGCGGCTCCCATCACGAAAATGTCATCCTGTTCTCCAAAATGTATGACTTTGTAATACCCAACTTTAATGTTACACAACTCCCCTGGCTCTACAATTTATCTCCTTTTTCTTTTTTAATCCACAGTAGCTTTAAAACACTGTGGTAAGTAACTGGGTTCGGAAAGACTTCAAATTAAAGCAAAAAAAGGAGTGAATACAAATGTCCTTGCAAAACATGTTGGATGACGTCTTAGAATATGTCTGTTTTGTGTTAAAACTTGTTGTTTTGAGGAACGCATTAATGGAGGTTAAAGTGCAATGTCATGTTTCAGCAGTTGTAACAGCAAAACCAGTCCATTTTCACACATCCTCAAGGTTGTAGAACCTGCAAGAGAAAGGCTGAAAAGGCTTCTCCGACACCAACTAAATTGCGTTTTTTGCCTGAAATTCCATGTCTTGTAACAGCCGAGGTCTCAATGCAGCCAGCACCTATTCACCAATCACTCAAACAGCATGTACTCTGCATGATCTTTAACCACGACGTGCAAAAGCTACAAAACTCATTTGTCTGTGCCTTTTAGTTTAAATGTGTTCAAGTAAGAAACAACTTGTACTCAGCCTTGCAACATTAGAGCAATACGGACTAAAAAAAATAATGTCCCTGACTGCAAAAGAGCTGCGCTACAACAGATTATGACTGCAAGCAATTTCCATAACAATAAATGACGTGAAAAGAAAATTACATGATGCAGATTATTACGTGAAATGGTGTCAAGCCTTTTAAGTTCCACTGAAACACCACGATGACAAGAAAATCATGATGCCTGTCCTCCTGAGTGGAAGATGCTGATGCAGGCTTGGGGCAGGTCTGCAGTCGCTGTTATATGGTGACAATCTTGAATTATCACTTCATAGGTGCAACAAATTACTCAGAGATGTCCTACTTTTAAAGACATATTGGACTCAGCTGTGCTGGGGGCCAATGGGGCGACTAACCGAGGGACCGAAACACCTGAAACAAGAAAGTGTCTTCAACACAGAGGGGGGGGCGTAAGAAATACGGTACAGGTGGAAAAGTGTGACAAGAATGGAAGCAGAAATGGAAAAATATGGAAAATCTGAGCAGCAAAATGAAATATGAGCGAGAAAAACCATCGAAGGAGAAAAAACTGACAGAATTTGACCCAATTACATCTGATCATCTATAATCGTTGAGAGATTAAATTAAAAAGTACATCTAATTTCCTTTTACAGGTAACGTGGAATTGCGTCTGTACTAATATCCTAATGCTGCTTATACCGCAGAGAGAAATGGTGCAGCTTTTGTTGCTAAGACCTTGGAAAGTTTCACAGCATGCATGCCTATTTTTCTTTCAAAAGGAAAGAATATAAGCTGTAATATAGGCTGAATAAATCAAGAAAAGTGTCACCATTTTGGAGGTGGGGGAGACCAGCGTGACCCGACGCCTGGTTATTTCTTTTATTTCACAAGGTCGAAAGTGTTAGGCAGATATTGGATTCTGATGAGTGCTGATCGAGAATGCTGATGCAGAATGAGATGGCTGCAACTGTTTCCTAATGAAGACTTTCAGACCCACTGCAAAATTGACCCATTTCTTTTTCCCCTCTCTAACCGATACAGATGCCCTAAATTCTTAACTGAAAAGGGTATGCATAAATGTAATTAAAATGAGTCACAATCATTAGAATAGATACTGAAACCCCCCTGTTGGCTTGGGGACCCTGACCGCTACAGAGCCTGATGGGGTCAGTTTTCATTCTCATGAGAAAATGTCACAAAGGAAATGGAAAATTACAATAATTTTAATATTAAAAGGACAAGACTGGATTAAAAATTGTTTCTTGCATGTGTATTTATTTGTGTAAATGGTTAAGCACCAGTACTCTCTGCTTTTAAACAAAAGCAAAATGATGCCGAATTGATCGTATAGCAGATTTCCATTAGCCGGGGTCTGGGACTATCTCCCCGTTAGTATAACGGCTGCAATTAGATATTTCAGGAACTTCTACAGGGCTGAGACAAGTCCATGCTTTGGTTTAGGTACTTCGGCGGGGCACAAAAAACCTGCTAGGTGGGTTTAGTGTTCACTCAGTGCAGATTGGGCAAGCTGTACAATATGTTGTCCTTTAGAATATTCTCATTCATTGCCATCTTTATCATGAACCCGAGCGAACGGAAGTGCAGCTACTTTTGTCAGCTCTGTCCATGTTTATCTCGTTATTTTCTTGTCTTCTTATTTTTCCTTTTTCTTTCTTATCTCCCTTTTTTTTTACTTTAAGTGCATTACCAACACCAAGTGGTATAAAGCCATAGCTTCCTATGTCACTGGATCCTACTGGCTCAACACTGTAACAAAGACACATTGCCTGATGGAACTGTAAAAGCAATGTACGAAGCATTAGGTCATGTGACCCATTGGTTTCTGAAGAGCAGTTATGAAGCCTCTTTTTTTCCATACAGAATGCAGCCATGTTGCCTTGGAAGCCGACAGGAAGACGCCCATCACATCGCAATCCAAATAAGCAGTGGCCTCCAGCTCTTTCAGCCGAGCCCCGCTGAAATACTGTGGCTTCAAATAACCAGAAGACATTTACAGCAAAATACCATTTCACATGTCCACTCGATGGTGAATCTAAAACTGATCATTTAAGCTGATGCTGGGTTAGTACAAACTGCCAATTGCTTCAGTTACTGTAGTTTGGCAGCATTACAGATGATGAAGCGATAATGGCGAGTTACCGGCTGAGCTGACTGTCCATCAATCATATTGGAAATAAATGTATTCCTTTATATACATTTTCCTAACATGTTCCAAAAAAAATCACATCCCTCAGAGTTGACATGGGTGTGAAATAGGGGTGTAACGATACACTAATCTCACGATACGGTACGATACACGATATTGAGGTCACGATAACGATACGATACGATATTATAGCAGTATTTTTTTTAACAACCTTGCATGAGGAACAAATAACTGGAAAAAAATGTATTTTATTTGAAAGACACAAAATACAAAACAATGCTGTGCGTTTGCCCTATTGTTCCAGTTTGTAATGCTTTATAACTGTTTAAGTTTTAAAGAGAAAGCCAGGCCAACCATTTTCCACAAACTGAACTAAAAGTAAATGTCAGGTTTGCGTTATGATCTTCAGTTTCATACAAGTAAAAATAGCCACAAACTGAATAGTTTCTCTCATGTATGATTTGACTTTTTTCTTTTCCAGAAATTTAACAACTAAAATTAAATAAATAAATAAAAGTAAATAAATACATACAATTTTACATCATGAAAAAGATTGATTCATGCTCACCTTATAAGTGTAAGAGATTTATTTTTGTTACGAAGGTTATTTTGGTAATTCAGGGTTCATTATTTTATAAATATATTCTTTATATTCTGATGTAAATCAGGGACTATAATGACACTAGTCAGTTTATCTGTAGTTGTTAATACTGTATGTTTTAGATTGGGCGGAGTGATACAGCACTAGGTGCTGTGTTGATGTTCTAAAATCCTACGCTGTTGAGCGGACATTAAAGTACACTCCAACTCGGAAGAAGTTTTCCCGTGTTTATCCTACTCACGACCCGAAAAAGGTTTAATTTAATAAGGTAAGGCTTAACTCTACACCAGACTTAAAAGTTCTGAGCTCAAAACCCTGCTAGAGTCCCGTGATCGGGACCGCAAAAAGGTACTACTTTCTTCTGAGCGGAGTAAGATTTTGGTCCGCGGGTCGAGGCGCGGTCGCCACGCGCGGTCGGATGCGCGTTTCTAGTCAAAACAATAGATTAATATTAATAACCCAATATCGCGATACATCTTTTCACCTCCACGACACGTTTCGTGGCGTTTTTGTATCGCGAAATTTCGTGGCACGATATATTGTTACACCCCTAGTGTGAAATGAAATTATCAAGACCAAAACATTTTTCTTGAACCAGGCTGTGAATATGTAATCTCTGCTCTGAAGTTGGACATTTTAACATGAGAGTCGTTGACTCGCTTTTGGAGCCAGCCTCCAGCGGCCGGCAACCAATGAGACTCAACCTGGAAGTTATATTGCTGGCATTTGGAAAAGACAAAAGAAAAGGTCGGCCATTTTACTCTAGCCCAAGCAACTTCAATTCTGACTTAAACTTTGAATACATTGTTTTTCAACCGACCACTGGGGGCTGGCTCCAAATGCAAAATGCTTCCTTCGCAGCTCCTGGAGCTCAGCTCAAGTGACTGAGCTGGGAGCCACGGAAAAATCCATCCAACTGGGGTCCCACTGGGAACCACAGTCAAGCAGCCAGTAGGCTTCAACTGCGATGGCTCCAACCCTGCAACAGGGAGTCCCGGCGGAGCTCCGCTAGTCCTCGTTTCAGCACTGGCAACATCTGCCTCGGTAGCGTCATTTCAAATGAGCATCTTTGGACAGATGAGATCAAAGTGAATATAAGAAGCATCATAGATGTGCAGAAACAAAGCCAGCCAGGCTAAAACAGTGAACTGTGACCGACATAAGGACTGTTCCAGCCCTTCACGTTTCACCCATTTGCAGAGGTGGACAGAGTACTCGACCCCAGTACTTGAGTAAGAGTACAAATACTACTGGTCAAAATTTACTCCGTTACAAGTAAAAGTAGCTCAGTCAAAATATTACTTGAGTAAGAGTAGAAAAGTACTTGCTTTTAAAGGTACTTAAGTATCCAAAAGTAAATGCTTTTAAATTTACTTTAAGTAAAAGTAAGAGTAAGATTAAATTTCTTATTTTCTACATAAGTAAATTACTATATTTTTTCTAAATTAATTTAAGGATCTTTTAACTCTTGTTTCTGAGAATTAACTCTTTGAAACCAGCTGCACTGATGTGCTGCTTTTAGAACCACAATGTTATATAAAACCTGCAGAAACACCAAAAACAAATCAAATGAATGGGATCATAAGAGGACAGCAGATGATGCAGAGTTTATTAACAATCATGAACTGAAACCAAATGAACCTGCACCATCCAACTAAGTCTGGATCCCCCTCAAAGACCACTGCTTTACAAAAAACTACATCTCTGCTTTCAATAACTCAATGTTGAAGTCACTTAACTTTACAGGAAGGACATGTACCAGTACAATATAGCAATATAAAGCATAACAAACTGTCTCCCAATGTCTGTCTTGTCTCCTCCTTTGACAAAAACAGCTTGTGTCCAATAGGATTTTAGGGAAGAAGAAAAAAGAGCAGACCTGAAAGTAACGAGTACTTTTCAGCCTTCCTAGAAATTTACTCGAGTAAAAGTAAAAATATTTGTCTTGGAAATGTATTCAAGTAAGAGTAATAAGTACCAAAGAAATCTAATACTCAAGTAAAGTACAAATTCTCTGGATATGTACTTAAGTACAGTACTCAAGTAAATTTACTCCGTTACTGTCCACCACTGCCCATTTGCAACAAGGCGCCTCACAGTATGTGGTGAGGCTTCACAAGCGCTACTCAGAAAACATATTGGTGACATCAGAGGTGGTTTGCCGAGTCCTTCCTAAACGGTCTATGTTCCAGTCTCCTAGGATTCAGCCTGGATCCTCATTAATGGAAACCCACCTTATTAAACCTTAAAAGGATGTTAAAAAGTTTATGGAGTAAAAGTGTGAGGTCCATAACTTTTTTCTAAAGACTCTTGTCTACTGTGTACAGTATTCTCGAAAAGAGCAGCTGTGTCACTTTCAGGGTGTATGAATATAATTGGGTACTTACTCAAAAAATAAATAATTAAAGAAAGCATTCTCTTCATATCTAGTTTAGGCTGTCAGGTGGTACTGTGCTATTTTGTTTGTCTTTTCTTCTAGTTAATATTGTAAGCTGCACTACCATAATAATGCACAGCGGATTAAAATTTGACACTCCACAGTCATTTTAAATTTTAATAATTTTGTTTTAGAGCTATCACAACTGTTATTCAATATGACTGAAGGGCCTTTACATATTTATATCTCTAAAATGTAGAACGTCTTTAAACAAATCGAGTAATCCTGAGTAATTTGAGTGCTTCAACGGCAACGCGAGAAACGTAAACTGGACAGCTGCAATTTTCTGTCAGCCGGCCGCAATAAGAGTCATCCCGCATCAACGGTTCATCACATCACACAGGCAAGAAACTGAGTTGTGTAACCTTTGTCAAGTATTGTAAAAGAGACAAATATCAGCGGAAAATGTACTTTTAATAAAAAAGGAAGCCACAGTTTGACCTCGTCCATTAATGGTGTCAAATTATCTGGACTCTGAGGTCTGTGCAGCATCACACAGTGGAAACATACAGTACATCGCTCTCAAATAAAGCAGTATTTTAGATTATTTATGGAAAACATGAACCCTGGACCAGAGATGAAAAGGATCATTGATCGGACAAACAAGGGTCTGTGATGGAGTGGAGTTGTATCAGTGCCCTTGACCAGGGTTCTTACTCTTCCCAGGTGGCAGCATTATTGTAAAAAGGTAAACATATGTCTTTTGCAGGTACATCCACACATTTCTCCACAGGATAAACTGAAACTACTTTCTTCACACATTACAAAGGTGTAGCTGAGGAAGAGGAGAGTATCGTTACTGGAGTAGCCTCTCTACATTCCTGAGGAGGAAGATTGGGACAAGATAAGAGAGAACAATTCATTTGGTCTCCTCAATGTCAGATTGGCCTTTTAGTGTTATGAGAACAAATGGCAACATTAAAAAGTGACCGCAAAGTTATAAGAGCTATATCGTCCCAACTTTTTCTTTTTTTTTGGGATCTGAAACACAAAAAAGTGTGTATATTAACAAATGAAGCTGACAAGAAAAACATAAATATTGGCACTGAAATAAAGGCAAAGTGGATGTAAGAATCCATCCATTATCTAAATCTGCTTCTTCCAAACACTAGACATCCATGGACGTCTTTCCTTGGGTGTTCTCGTCAAAGCCCTTATTTATCCCTGAAAAAGACGTTCAATATAGGTCTGTGTTTAGCCCGTCTGACGTAGTCCAGATTTAGCCCTAAAAAATACCTTTAGAGGTCAATGGATGTCTTGATTTACACGTAATTCATATGTCCGGTAAAAGGCGACTTCTCACTTTTCGACCAAAACAAAACGTGGTTTAGATGACTGACATAGTTGTAATTTCAGTTGTCAATTGTCTTTGCAATGTAACTTTGCTGGGTGGGATTGTGTTGGAGCCTGCCACAGTTCCCTGGGGGTGGAGGGTGGAGGGCGGGGGAACACCCTGGACAGGCTGCCAGTGCATCGCAGGGTCACATATAGAGAAACACCCTCACATATCCTCCACTGGGCTATTTAAGCACCAATTACCCAAACATACTGTATGTGTCATGAGCTCACCAGTAAGCCACTTTGCTGCTCGATGTATATCAAAATCAACGTGCTCCATCTCTGCAAACAACTTCATATCAAGGGTCAACATTTTTGACATCTACTGAATACAGGATTCATAATATATCCAAAGGGGGACTGTAAAATCGTCTGTCCATCCATTAATGAATGAATCTTTCTTTATTCCGGCTTGTACAGAACAAGATGAAAAGGAAGAAAAAAAAAAAACATTTCTTTTGCCGAAAAGGTGTAGGCTGAAGCCGTAGCTTATAGTGCCTACCCTTTTTTCTTTTGATCAGCAAAAATATGAGACATTAGCTTTTACTCAGTGAAAACAAACAATACATAAAGAAGAAAAAAATAAGTAAGACAAAATATAAAATTGACATTTCACATCCTAGAATGTTTTTGATAGTATACTTTATAATTATAGTGTTTTATATTTATTTACAATATTTTCTTTAAACAATTTCTTAAACTTGACGATAGAGCGACACATTTTTAGGTTGTTATTACAACTATTCCAAATTTCTCTAGCCTTAACTGATGTACATCTCTTTTTAATATTAGTTCTTGCTGTCGTCATCTCAAACATGAGTTTCCCCCTCAGGTCATAGCGGGTTTCTTTTATCTGGAACAGGTCCTGAATGTAGTTTGGTAGCAGTTTCTGCTGGGCTTTAAAGGCAAATAAAACAGTTTTCTGCTCTACTATGTCATGGAATTTTAAGGTATTATATTTAATAAAAAGATTATTTGTTGGTTCATAATAGTCGGTTTTATTAATTATCCTTAAAGCTCTTTTCTGTAATAGAAAAATAGGGTTTGTATTTGTTTTATAGGTGTTACCCCATACCTCCACACAATAAGTCATGTATGGAACTATGAGTGAGTTATACATTAATCCATCCATCCATCCATCCATCCATCCATCCTCTGTACCCGCTTCAGGGTCAGGAGGGGGGCAATCTGGAGACGATCCAGAGGTGAAACTGGACAGGTCACCAGTCTATCCTGGGGTATTTTTAAATCACATGAAGTTAAAATCATATCTGTGCGATCAGCGACAGTGACACGTGATTCCTGTCCACTATGTTTCCCGTGTAAAACGTGCAGCTGATGTTTCGTAAACTATCCTTTCAAAATAGAAACTGCTCGTTAATCCACAATGTCTTGTTTTCCATGTTAGATGCCGAACATGCAAGGGTTTTGAATTATTAAAACACACCTCTGCGAAGCGGGGCCGAGTAATGAATGACATTACAGATTACTTTGTGATTAATTTATCAAAATCATTAGTAAAATGGTAATTACTTTTTAATAAGTTATGTAACAAGTAATTAAGTGCACCTATTAACAGGCTCGCCAATCTTAGAACCGCGATGGAAAACCCCTCCGAGCTTGCTGACGTACTCGCTCTTAAGGGTTTTCTTCAATTTCCCCCGTTGGGAGTAACCTGCCCCGCGAATGGAGTGATAGCATTATCTCTTCACATCAGGAAGGAGCAGATTACTCCTGTCACTGCTTCTGTAGCTGCACAATTGTTCATGTGTGCATGTGCACACATTTCCTCTTCTTCTTCTCAAGTATCTGCTGTCATCCAGTTGGAGAAAAACGAGGCGCATATAAGTCATCCGGTGAGAGGTAGTCACTAATAGGATAGAGGCTGCTCCCTCTCTGCTACGCTAGGACTCACAGACACACAACTTGTGCACACACGGTTGTCTAAGACACACACACACACACACACACACACACACACACACACACACACACACACACACACACACACACACACACACACACACACACACACACACACACACACCTCCACAGGAATGAGCTATGACCTTATTACCCACCTCACTTCCTTGCAGCCAGTGTCCTCTCGTAAAAGCACAAGACATTTTCAATCCTCTCCTTTACATTTTCCATCCATCCATCCATCCATCCATCCATCCATCCATCCATCCATCCATCCATGTTTACATTATTTCTACTTAGCTCCCACCTTTCCCACCTTTTCTCTGACCTTTTTTCCCCACCTTTCCTCCTCCATATGATTTACTTTCCTCCTATCTACCATACTTTCTCCTCCCCATTTGCTCCTCCACTCCACACCTCTTATAGCCCTCCTTCCTCCCTCATTTGGCACGTCCTCCTTCATCCACCTCAAGCACCTGATTTCCTCCTTGTAGTAAAACAGCGTTTTATATACGTCTTCCCTCCCCAACCGCCCTACCTTGCTCTTCATGCCCTTTTGCCCCGTTCCTTCTTTGTGTTTTCTGCCCTAATCCCACTTTAACCTGACCCCATCCCTCTTATTTCTCTCCTTTTTTTTCTTTCTCCTCTCAACTTACATCATATGCCACTCCACTTGATCTATTAATCTCTCCCAGTTCTTGTAAAGTCTTCCTTTCCCCCTCGGCTCCTTTCCTCCCATATCTCCGCCTCACCCCTCCTCCTCTTTTTTTTTCTCACCCTATTTTCTCCACCTCTCGAAGCCTCAGCACCTGCTGCTGACGTTGTTTAGACTGGCAAGGAAACGGGGATGGAGAGAGGGAGAAGGTGGATGGGAGACAACACAAGCAGGGGATGGAAAAACAGGAGGATAATAATAGATAGAAACTGAGAAGAATGCGTTAGATGACATGAAAGTGTTTAGATTTTTTTTTAAAAGGTTTATGGCGTGTGTGGGACTTCCTGAGGTGTCTCTTTCATTTTTTGGGGGGCTCTAAGTGACACGATTCCCTCCGGAAAACACAAGAATAATCATTTTCTATTGATGCCTCCTTAACAGCTGTGATTCCTTTTTTAATTTGACAAACTTCTCACTTCACAAACAGTATGAAATTCAGGGAGCACGTTTTCATTTCCTTGTTGACGAACAGAACCGCGTGTCATCGGTTCTGTAGTGCTGTGAATGTTTGTGGTAGAAGAGACGAGGAGGGGCAGTGAGAAAAGAAACGAACGAAATAAAAGCCACAACTGTGTTATGAGGGAAATGAGGACAAGCAGATGCTAGATGCTAGATTACATCTTTATGTGACTGTAACACACACAATCAGAGTTTTGTTTGATGGCCTGTATGTTTGCCGGGTTCAGGCTGTTATGTGTTTGTGCTCGACAGGAGGGGGTGTCCTGTCTGTCTCGAGCAGGATGTGATAATTAACCTTTCTCCTGCTGAGAGGACCTATTAAAGCGAAGGCTGTAAATGAGTTTTATCACAAACACATTACATTACACAGCTGAAGCTGTACATGAAGAGTGAAACCGTCACCTGTACCAGCTCATGTAACACCGTTCCGCCTCTTAATGTCACTCCACTGTATATTTATCTATTGCATGTATTTGTTTAGCTTCCACACTAACTTTTAATTCATGGGCAACCATGCTGCCAGGGGAGATGCGTTCTACTTTTTAATCAAGCAGAATTATTCAAACATGCCCCAAATTATTATCAGCCGACATCCATTTCAGTCGGCTAATTTTCCCCGTTTCATCTTCTCCTCTTACCTGCCATCTGGAGCGATGAAAGTGACTAGACTGACTGACAGCCACTAAATTTCCCAGCTTAGTGCATGTAGGGATTTGACCAAAAACCAAGTGTTATGTTTATCGCTTGGCAACAACTGCGGTGATGACGTCACATGCAGCATGAGCGGGTGGCACTGCTGAACTCTGTCAGCAGACAGCACAGATAAAAAAGTCAGGAGTTCAATATCTGGGATGTGCAGTAGCTTCTTCATAGTCACATGTCCAGGTTTACACATTTGTTATTAACAGATCCAATTAACGAACATCCCAGCTGAAGTCCAGAACATGCTACTACTAGTCATGTATTCAAAAACACAATACTCCCATTGAGGTCACACTGCCTATAATAATCAGGAGAAAAAAAAGGGGCCAAAAACGCTTCCCTGTTGCACTCCATTGGAGAGAGGATCTGTTGACTTGTTGTCTTTTACTTATTAGTGTTTGAAGTGTTTCTCTGATCATTAGCTGGTGTTTGGAGAGCTCAATCTGCTGTTTCCACATGTAGTAAGCACATTTCTGTCATATATATATATATATATATATATATATATATATATATATATATATACTGTGAGGCAGAACAGGATCCAAACCAGCATGAAAAAAATGTCTCTAATACAGTAATCCCTAGTTTTTCGCGGGGGTTACGTTCCAAAACGTCAAACCGTATTGTGGGGCTTGAGGCTTGAAGTTTTCGAGGGGGCGCTGTTGAGCCATTTTGGCACGCCCATTAATGCAAACCATTAAATATCACATTTTTCGCCAGGCCTGGATTTGGTGACTTTTGGGGCACGTTTTGGGGGGCAAAAAGGCCCTCATTTTTTCGTAAGGAAAATAGAAATGAACGAGGATAAAAACGAGTAAAAAAATTCCTACAGATACAATAGGGCCTTCGCGCTGTCAGTGCTCGGGCCCTAAAAATCTCAGGCAACAACTGATATTTTACTTCAGCAGCAACTCAAGCTAAAAGTGAAACCTCTCAATCTAGGGATGTCAATTTTAATAAATGTCCTTAATAAGTTGCTAACCTACAGTTATTAAACAACAATTGTTTAGTTGTTTCTTGGCTTGTTGTCCCACTGTCAATTCATTGAACCTCAAATTCTACTCCAGGCTAAGGGCTAACAGCTAGCCAATTAGCTTGTTCGGTTATGGATGATGAACATGCAGGCTATATCCCTCAATTCAATGTTTATTTTTAATGTGAAGAACAAACTTGTCAAGAGTTTAATAGGCGGCAGTAGTAGTAGTCAGGTGGTAGAGTGGGTCGTCCAATGATCGGAAGGTCGGCGGTTCGAATCCCGCTCTGTCCCAATTTGCTATCGTAGTGTCCTTGGGCAAGACACCTTACCCACCTTGCCTCATGTGTATGAATGTTGGTGGTGGTCGGAGGGGCCGTTTGGCGCGATATGGCAGCCACGCTTCCATCAGTCTGCCCCAGGGCAGCTGTGGCTACAAACGTAGCTTACCACCACCGGTGAGAATGTGTATGAATGAATAATGATTTCTGTAAAGCGCTCTGGGTGCCTTGAAGGGCGCTATATAAATCCAAGTCATTATTATTCATTATCATTATTTTGAGTAGATTACATTTCACAGTTTGGGTGAAAAGGTAAATGGAAAAATAAAATGTTTTAATTTGAATAATTAGTTTAGCATAATCCCTCTCAGACCATCTGGGTTGGTGGCCCGAAAGTAAAACTATGCCTAGCCTAATGCTTTCAAAAGGTTCCTTACATACACTAGTATGGAGTCAAATCAAGGCCAAAAGCTCAATTTTTTTTTGTCAGTATCAGATCTTTTTTTCAGTTTCAGAACTTTTTATTTCAGTTTCAAATCTTTTTTTCAGTTTCACATTTTTTTTTTTTCGGTTTCACATGTTTTTTTCAGTTTCACTTCTTTTTTTTCAGTTTCAGATCTTTTTTCTTCTTTCATCTGACATTATTACTAGAAAACTTAAAGGAGCTTGAGGCCGGATTGTGGCAGGATTTATGAAATAAATCCGTATACATTTTAAGTTTTCTAGTAATAATGTCAGATGAAGCGTTCCAAACCCAAAAGAATGAGCCCTCTAGTGCAGGGGTTCTTAACCTTTCTGACCTTGGGGCCCAATTTTTTCAGTACAGAGTGGCCCGGGGCCCATTAAATATAAACACTGTATAGCAGGGGTATTCAACTAAAACTTTAAGAGGTCCATTTAGAGAAAATGTACTCAAGCGAAGGTCCAGAACATCATAATATTATATATATATATATATATATATATATATATATATATATATATATATATATATATATATATATATATATATATATATATATATGTGTGTGTGTGTGTGTGTGTGTGTGTGTGTGTGTGTGTGTATATATTCAAGTAGCCTCATAGTTGTATCAACATCTGCATCTGACTGTTATATTAAAAAAAGTACATATTTGCCAATTAACATGTTTAACTTGAATTAAACATATTTTTTTTCTCTTAAAAATAAAGTAGATTTTATTTTATTTTTCAAATGCTATCTTATTTTATTTCTCTACCAGCAGTTTGAATTTCCCCTTTTCTTTGTTAATTGTCTCAACACATTTTTATACTAAATTAATATAAACACATCTTAACAATTTAACAGTTTTGCAGTTTTTCTTTCTTCCCCTCTTATAATCTTATGCCCCCACTTTCTGTCGTTCAGTGAGAGAACTGAGCTCTAACTTCTCCTGTCAGGACTTTAAATCTGGGCTGGATGGTGTCAGGTTCTCATATGCATGTGGAGGTGTTCATTGTTGAGCCTGAAACGATATTTAGTTTTAATTATGTTCACTGTGGAGAAAGCTGCTTCACAGCTGTATCTGGACCCAGACATGGGCAGGATGTTTTAAGATGGTAAGTTTATTTTTCTGTGACTTCAGTTCAGACTTGAGTGGATATGTTTGATGAAAAACTTTGTGTTTTGTTTCAGTGACGCCACAGTCTCTGAACGTATGAGACACTGGTTTTGTCCCAGTGGGAAGACTGAACAGGATGAATTTGTCCATTCCGGGTTGCATATTTAAAAATACAGCGAGGACAAAACTTAGTTTGATTTTACTTTAAGTTATTTACATTAATAAGTTGTCAGGACTCAGTGTGTCAGGTTTCATCCGAGCCTGATCAGCTGCGACGGGCACAGCCCGCACCGCAGCTCTCTGGTCGCGCTGCAGCAGTTACTTTCCGATGCTTTTTCGAAAGCCCGAACAGTCCAGTCCAGCAGACACGACAGCCCACGCATCTACATCTACCATCCTTCAGCAGTAACGACGGAGCCCACCGCCCGAGCGGCAGCCTCAGCCGACCTCCCCGGCCGCGGGGACGCGCCGGGATAAATGATCACGCCGCGCTTGCTTGCTCTGGGCGCAGACCCAAGTAATTGATCCCTGATCCTGGCGGATCTAAACCTACTCTGTGCAAAATGAAGGATTTTCTCTGTAAAGACACACCATTTCTCTTACTATTACACGTACAGCTAGCTGAGTGTCTTCTTCTCCTCATTTGGTTGGGAGTTGCTATGCAGTCCCGCGGCCCCCGTGGCCCACACGTACAAAACTGAATTTTTTTGGCCCACTAGATGGCGCTCTATGGTTAAGAATCACTGCTCTAGTGTATCTCTCCTTTGCCTTGAACAGGCTGTGCTGCAAAATGTGCTGCAATTCGGTCCCGAATTTCCCGCGCTGGGCTGCGGATGTGACGTCACATGGCGCTGCATGTGCGTTCTCCCCGTTCTCCCGTGCCGGCTTCACTGTTGGCTGCAGTACCCCCAACGGCCGTCGTGGTGAAGGGTGGCGCTAGAGAGTCTCATTTCTTAAAAGGAGCCTCAAGCTCCTTTAAAATGTATACACATTTTTTTCATAAATCTTGCCACAATCCGGCCTCAAGCTCCTTTAAGTAACTTAAAGACTAAGTATTTTTATCAGACAGATTGGTAAAGGTAGATAGTTTACAGATGTTGAGAGTGTTCTGGTAAGACAGACCAGACATCGTAGGTATAAAAAGGTCAGTGAATAACTTGTCTACTTGTTTTTACTTCTGGTTGGTGGAAGTTGCGCAGCAGTTTTCGTCAAGGAGTAGTTCCATGTGTCTCAGAGATGCCGCCTCCTGGACGGCCATACTGTCCTCCGTCCCTCTGTCCTCTCCGCGGGTGGTATGTGTTACTTATTCTGTGCTGCTAACATCTGCTGGTACGTTTAGCTCACTGCATGATGTGTCTTCTTTGCCAACCTTTGGAGGCTATATTCGGAGGCCTCCTACAGAGGCATTAAACCATTATTAGCCCAAAAATCCTGTCCACACTGAACCATCATGTTGTATTGCAAGAGGAAACGGTTAAAAAGTTTCTGGAAGTTTAAATAAATTATTCAATCAATTACATTTTAATCCATTTAATAAATCTCAACTATTAATCACTTATTGTTAACCTCCCTGTTTCAAACAGCTCATAAATCTGTCTTTCCAGGACAAAACAGGTCAACTGGGAGTCATGTAACACCTCTTTCTTTCTCATGACCAAAGAAGTTGCATCTTTGTGTAAGGATAAACGTGGGAACTTTGCTCACTTTAAAAGCGATGATTTATGGCATTGTGTACGCACAACGAGAACGTCTAAAGAAAACGGAGAGCTGAAACACAGGAAAAACGTACGATTTAACTTTGGTTAGATCATCTGCACAAGTTTATGACAAAGAGCTGATTGCTGCTGTTTTAAAGTTTAAATTATTGCACATTGATCTCAAACTTCCAGTGATCTTTTTCCAAAATGACCCATGTCTGCTTGTGACACATCACTGTGGTGTAGGGGTGTTATATTTATGTAAATCAATTGTTATACTGTTGAGTTGACTTCTGATGTGCTTGAGAACTTTTAAAGGCAGGATAATTGATTTAAGAATGATGTCAGATCTGCTTGATGTTTGAAAGAAAACTTCTAGAAAACACGTAGAGCCATCGCCTCCCTCCTGTACGTGGGGTTTTGTATCTTATGAACAAAATCTGACTTTTACCAAACATTAGCTTTGTTTTTTCCCAGTCATAAGTAGAAAATTCAGACTTTTAATTAGTTGGCGAATCCAGCACTTCCCATACAGCAGAACCCTTCTGCTACAAACCCTTGTAATGGTGGTGAAATGTCGCCCACAAATAACAGTTCTTAAGTTTAGTGTCTAAAAAGTGGGAGGAATGGAGCAGCAGTGAACACAAGGAGCCAACCAAGTTGATGGAATTACAATGCGATTTTAAGCATCAGCCTCGTAACATTGATTTTCTCATTTAACTGCCTCTTTTCAGACACAGTTAGGTTGGCATTGGAGTTTCTCAAAGTTCAGAGCCAGTGTTGAGAACTCAGTTTTCCAAGGCCTCGTCTTCAGAAAAGTAATCACATCTGTCACCGTTCAGAGTTACTCTTTTGATTATATGCCTGTACATATTTGCAAGCTGAATCTACTACTGGTGCCAGATTTTTACAATGTCTTCAGATTAGCTGATTGAGCATATAACAAACACAACATATACTTCCTGACACTTACAGTGGGGCAAAAAAGTATTTAGTCAGCCACCAATTATGCAAGTTCTCCCACTTAAAAAGATGAAAGAGGCCTGTAATTTTCATCATAGCTACACTTCTACTATGAGAAATAGAATGGGGGGGAAAGAATCCAGGAAATCACATTGTAGGATTTTTACTGAATTAATTGGTAAATTCCTGGGTAAAATAAGTATTTAGTCGCCTACAAACAAGCAAGATTTCTGGTTTTCATAGACCTGTAACTTCTTCTTTAAGATGCTCCTCTGTCCTCCACTCGTTACCTGTATTAATTGCACCTGTTTTAACTCGTTATCAGTATAAAAGACACCTGTCCACAACCTCAAACAGTCACACTCCAAACTCCACTATGGCCAAGACCGAAGAGCTGTCAAAGGACGTGAGAAACAACATTGTAGACCTGCACCAGGCTGGGAAGACTGAATCTGCAATAGGTAAGCAGCTTGGTGTGAAGAAATCAACTGTGGGAGCAATTATTAGATAATGGAAGACATACAAGTCCACTGATAATCTCCCTGGATCTGGGGCTCCACACAAGATCTCACCCCATGGGGTAAAAATGATCATAAGAACAGTTAGTAAAAATCCTTGCTTTGGGGATGTTTTTCTGCAAAGAGACCAGGACGACTGATTCGTCTAAGGGAAAGAATGAATGGGGCCATGTATTGTGAGATTTTGAGTGAAAACCTCCTTCCATCAGCAAGGGCATTGAAGATGAAACGTGGCTGGGTCTTTCAGCATGACAATGATCCCAAACACATTGCCCGGGCAACTAAGGAGTGGCTTCATAAGAATCATTTCAAGGTCCTGGAGTGACCTAGCCAGTCTCCAGATCTCAACCCCATAGAAAATCTATGGAGGGAGTTGAAAGTCTGTGTTGCCCAGTGACAGCCCCAAAACATCACTGCTCTAGAGGAGATCTGCTTGGAGGAATAGACCAAAATACCAGCAACAGTGTGTGAAAAAGTTGTGAAGACTTACATAAAACGTTTGACCTCTGTCATTGCCAACAAAGGGTATCCATAACAAAGTATTGAGATTAACTTTAGTCATAGACCAAATACTTATTTTCCACTATAATTTGCAAAAAGATTCTTTCAAAATCTGACAATGTGATGTTTTTTTTTCATTTTGTCTCTCATAGTTGAGATATACTTGTGATGAAAATTACAGGCCTTCCATCTTTTTAAGTGGGAGAACCTGCACAATTGGTGTCTGACTAAATACTTTTTAGTCTACTGTATGTAAAAGTACATATGTTTTCATGCTTCAGTTCACTTTGGCTGCTGAAAGGAGGTGAACGCAAACCTCAGCTGTATGACAACATAACCTTTGCCTTGTCAAAAACTGACAAGACCAATCACGTCCACTAAATTCAGTCGTTATCTAGCCTCCAGCGGTGGAACAAAAATCACCTGACTGACGAGTTCAGTACAAACAAATACTTACAGACACTGTTCTGTTGAGATTCAAATTTAAAATGTATAGGTGATGGCAACCTCTACCGTTAGGGATGTAAGATTGATACCGATCCGAATACAATGTTTAATAGTAGCTAGTTAACAGGCTAGCAGACGTCATGGCTGACACAAACAAGAAGCTGGAGCTTGAAGACCCTCCCTTATCTTTAAGGTCTCCTGTCTGGGAACACTTCAGCTTCCCGGTGAAAATCAACATCAACAGACAAAGACAAGTAGATAAGAGCAGTGCCCCGACGTCGTTCAACAGTAACCGGGCATGTTTCTGGCAAGACGCCAAACCTCATAATGCATTTAAAACGGCACCACGCCAAGGTTTATATCGCTGCCGCAAGAAAAAAAAACTGCTCCGTGTCAACGCTGCTACCTTTGGCATCTAAACAGGCATTTGCCAGTAATTCAGATCGGGCCAAAGCTATTACTAATGCCGTTGTTTTTTTTATAGCTGCGGATCTGTGACCACACTCAGTTGTTGAGAACACAGGTTATTCCTGTTTTTATATTTTTTTAACATTATTTTTTAATGTTTAAAGGAGCTTGAGGCTCCTTTTAAGAAATGAGACTCTCTAGCGCCACCCTTCACCACGACGGCCGTTGGGGGTACTGCAGCCAACAGTGAAGCCGGCACGGGAGAACGGGGAGAACGCACATGCAGCGTCATGTGACGTCACATCCGCAGCCCAGCGCGGGAAATTCGGGACCGAAATGCAGCACATTTTGCAGCACACAGCCTGTTCAAGGCAAAGGAGAGATACACTAGAGGGCTCATTCTTTTTGGTTTGGAACGCTTCATCTGACATTATTACTAGAAAACTTAAAATGTATATGGATTTTTTTCATAAATCTTGCCACAATCCGGCCTCAAGCTCCTTTAAGTTTTAACCGTTTAAACTGTTGTTTGCAAAAGTTGAAAATTAAACATTTTTTTTTGTTTTGTGTTCTTTTTTCCCTGAAAATGAACTGAACCGTGACCTCAAAACCGAGATACATACCGAACCGTGGTTTTTGTATACCGTTACACCCCTAACTGACATGGTTACATGTTTCTATGCAGATAGCTGCCAGTAGACTCCTGTGACCCTGAGGAGGATTAGAGTGATGATAAAAAATGGATAGATGGATAGAAAAGATGTATGGCCTACCGTACTGACCCACATATAACAACCTACTTTTAGGAGGGCCGCCCCTCTAGACACAACTTTTGGAAGAAAACCGTACGGGCACCAAACCTTGTCTGGTTTTTGTCTGTCAGGGTTTGTTTTTGGCTCCCAGGTGTTGGTAGTTTTTTTATTAGTCAATCACCTGACATAAAAAAGACAGCCGATCCTCTCAAAAGTCTGACAGGAATCCTTTAGATGTAAGATGAGTCGAACCCTGTCCATTACCCCACAACCTTCATCTATTCCAGCTGAGGCCATGGCGTCAACATTTGGAGGCCTTCGGCCATTTTGAGCTACTTTTGTTTTACTTCATATATATCCCTTTAACGTAACCATGGTAATTTGGTACTTGGTTAGGGTATTTTTTTAGGTTATTATATAGAAATGTACAACTTGATTTGATCAGGCCAGTATGACGGTGAGCCTTAGAGGGTTACGCTTGCTGGGGCGTGTATTCAACTTTGGTGATTTTCAAGGCTTTCAAATTAGTAATTTCAAGTGATGGATAGTCCTTCAATACTTTTCTTTTTGTTTTTTTCTTTGACACGCTCGTGCACCCCCTTGCTCAGTTTTCTTCAGCCTGGCCGGCTTGTTTTCCTCCTCTGATGCAAATAATTTGCCTTGTTTTTCAGGATTCAACATTGATTTCAAATGTTCTCTTGATCTGCCAATGCAAAGGCATTCAACCATTCAGGGAAACAAACCGTGTGGCAACCAGACGAGAATAAACAAATGTGCAATGGGGGGAAAAAAAACGCTGATGAATGACTGTTGTTAGCAACTCTGCAGCCATCTTTGATGCTTTGAATAGTGGATTTTGAACAGTTCTGTATGAATCGTCACTTAAACCCCGCCCCCGGCCAGTTGCATTTGGTTTGGTATTTTCTTAGACGCTACATTTTTAAGGCTGTCTTTGTTGTACGATACCATATTTGTTGAAAACTTTGCCCCCGTTTGATGGCTCTCCAGAATTAATCAGCATCATCCTTAAGTTTGCATCAAAACCTTTCATTTGTTTCTTCACGTGTCCTACTTCTCACCATCTTTCCGTAGCTCTAAACCCCCCTGGCACTGTTACGGGGTTATGTTGAAAGCTCCAACCGTAATGAGCACGTTCAGGATGCGGACACTGCACCAGCAGTCGTCGAGGTTGGAACAGTTGAGGTGTTTCATAGGGGGGAAAAAGCTGTTTTTATATTTGGGTCATTACGGTAGCTGCTGGTTATTTATAATGCATTTGCTTTATGATGACAGATATCATATCACATGCATGTGTAAAAGTTGAATCCTTCATCAACCCCCACTTTCCAAAGCTTGTCCGAAGCTTCTAATATTATTTGTAGCATTCTGCAAAATCTCTGTTGCCCTGCTGATAACACAAGAAACATTCACTTCAATGAAACAATATTGTATCTTCTATATTAGACACTTTGGGGTGTTTAAACCGTAATCATTAAAAATTCATAATGTGTATTTGTTTTTATCTTATATCGTTTCACCTCAAATCGAGGAAAATGTAGTTCTTGTCAGATATAAACTGCAGCGGGAATGTCAAAATAAAGGCATTTTGTTGTCTTTACAGTGTTAAGAATTAATAGTACTTAAAAGTCTAAAGTGAGGGCCAATGTGGCAGATGGGCCAGCAGTAAGGTAGCATATGAGTCGGTGCCCCGAGTGTCTTCAGTAGCAGCACGCCGACCAAACCTCAGCCACTAATGAGGCTCTACACAAAATCCCAGCAGAGCCCACTCCAAACACAACCTCACACACACGCACGCACACACACAAACAAGGACAGAGACAAAGACTTAGATGTAGGCACATGCCCTCAAACATACACGCACATGCACACACATGCACGTGTTTTTACACAACCTTGGGCAACAAAGAGAAAAACAAAATAAGAAGCACGCTATCTGTGTTTGGTTGAAACCTTCTTAACTCCTTTAGTGGGTATTGGACTCATTCTCTGCTTGTGTGGGGGAGATCTGGACAAAATTCAGAGACAATTAACAGACGGTTTCCCTTTTTTCTTTTTTTTCTGTGCACATTCCTGATATGATCTAGAGCTCAAAATCACAGGGTACAGAGAATTGTCAATGTAGTGTATTTGATTGATTGATTTCAAAGTGTTATGCAAAGGTTTTCTTGTCTTTTTGTTGGGGAAATGAGAAATCCTTATGCAAACTGGTTCAGACAATAGTTGGTCTCATTCGGTGGCGACTAGGCAGTTTGTTTTTTTAAACCATAATCTGTTTAAAAACAACAGCACAAATACCCTTTTTCCACCAAATTGGTTCCAGAGCTGGTTCTGGTTCACAACTCGTTCAACTTGCGAACCAGCTGAGAACCGGTTTGCTTTTCCATAGCTCCATAGGTGCTAAGGGAAGCCAGGTCATTACGTCGTTGTGAACATCAGTTACTGTATGTCGCTGCGTTTGCATTGGTGCGTAGCAACAACTATGGCCGATCTTGCGGTTGTACAGCTGCTGCTTCTCGCTTTACGCTGCCTCATTGTGATCAGAAAACAGCAGATCCAATGCCAAAAGTCAAGTTGTCTCCTCCACAGACCATTGCTGCTTTGCTGGATCCATACTTCGTCGCTTATTTGAAAATGTCACCTTATCGCAGTCTTTCTATTACTGTTGGTCTTAACAACTCTGCCCCCTCCACTTACATAAGTTGTTCTGTCCTCTAGCCCAGCAAAGAGTTGGTGCTACCTTGGAACCTGTTTTTCTGGCCCAGAGCCAGTTCTTTGTCAGTGGAAACAGAAAGCTCAGTTCCAACTCAGCACTGGCCCAGAACCAGCCCTGGAACCGGTTTGGTGGAAAAGGTAGAAAAGGGGTAAGAGCGGCTTTGGAGCCCAATAGTGTCGCCACTGATGCAGGAGCTGACTCTGCCAAAGCTCTGGTTAATTAATTTGGGTCAAACCTAAATTCAAACCTGTGCTCCGGCCGAGCTGCCTCCACCCCGGTTGGGGTGTTCCATTTGTACACTTAACGGCGCAACAAGCTATATCATCTTTACAGAAAGCATGACTATGCTTCGTCACGTCTTGATTCACTGCTCAGAAGTCCGGCTTGCTGGATATGCAAAGTACTGTAGCTAAACTGACAACTGACAGCAATGCAGCTGTCACTCAAAAAAGCAGATCCCTTAACATTTATTCATCACTGTTTTGTATCAGGCTCCAAGTATTGTCACACATTCAGTACAGTTGTGTGAATCATAATCTCTTAACACCACCTACTAGCATTCGCCGTGAGAGTCACTCTTGGTCAGTAAAGTTCCATGAATGTCCAATCTGACTACTGCTGTATTTCATTCTGTAGGATGATGTCAGAGTCAGATAAAATACAACTAGGATGTTTATTTATGCTGTAAAATCTGGATCTTTCAACATTGGGGATCAGTGGAAGATTGACTAACCTTTGGAGTCATTCCCCTGTGGCCATTTGAGGAACTGCAGATTGTTGCACTACCGCAATGGCTATATTAGCATCTTAATTATTACTGTAGGAGGTATGTTTGAATTTTATACTATAAAGAACAGATTCTGCTTATAAATATTGGTTAAAAAAAAAAGTGCACACGCTTATTCATTATGTTGAGAACTAATGTGCTTATGAGGGAATTAGGAATATCTATTATTTAAAACATTGCGATATGATCATAAAAAAGAGCAGCTATTTGTAATTAATGTATTAATGTCAACGATACTTGCAGGATGACATCCTACTAGACATTTCTTTGCAACACCAGTGCCAAATTAAACAAAGCAGTTTATACGTTTCAAAATCTTTCCAGACAGGGAAAGACATGTCAAGGATTTCTGCAGTCTTGAAAAAAACAAACAAACAAACAGTAAACTTTAACGGGAGAAAGATCGTTTTGGAATATGTGCGAGTGTGTGTTGTACATCTTACGCCTCTGAATTACAGCACAATAAACCAGACTCCAAGCAACACCGGAGCACAACTGCTGCCGACAGAGACTGACATAAAGGAAACTGATGTTATCTAATTATACTGCGGTGCAGCGGAGAAGGTCTTTAGCGCACACGCAACGCAGTTTTATGTCAGAAAATCTAAATAAACCCTAATGGAACACATGCAAAAAGAAAAAGAGAAACGTTTTACTCTTGAAATCATATTCGGGTCAACTCAACGTTCAGATTTTCAAGGTGCAACATTGAAGACCTTTTTCAAAATAGGCTTCAACATCCATTTGATTAACAAGTCATAAAGTACCGTATTTTGGGGACCATTAGATGCAACGCAAGTCCAATATTAATGAACGGGTCTATTTTCATACATAAGGCACACCCGGTTATAAAGGCGCATGATAAAACATATATAAAGCAAAACAAAGAAGTTTGGTAAGTTGAACTTTTTTCAACTCGTTCACAATAACTGAATATCGTACAGTTGTAACGAATACAGAAAGATACACTCACATTTTAAATCATTCGTCTTCCACAAATCCACAAGTAAGTGGAGGAGAGAAGCATCGTACTACGTCCTGTTCTCTGATTGGTGCATCGTTTCCAGCGATAGCGGACACCTGAAGTTACTATGAGGTTGGAACAACGTTGTATTCCAACATTTGATTATAATTGGATTATGATATTGAAAATTGGGTTTAAGCTAAAAACATTGGCTTGACGTCTAATTATAGTAAGGTAACGTTGACTACATGTTGGATGATGGCTGCTTGCCAGCACTACATAATTAGTTATCTAACATTGTCTGACGTTGCACCCCGTATACAACCAGGGACTGACGTTAATGTGTCAGCTGAACAGTCCAACAATCAATCAAGCGGAGCGGCTTCGTCGCTACCCAAGTCACTAAAACATTTTGAAAGATTTTTATCACATAACACTGGTTCGAGGTCAGTAAGCACAACAAAATTCATACATAGGGTGCACATGATTATAAGGCGCACTGCTGACTTTTGAGAACAATTAAGGATTTTCGGTGCGCCTTATAGTGTGGAAATTACGGTAATTCATTTGTTCATTAAAGTGATGAATTATAACTAATAAAGGCCCAGGGAATCATAACTGTTTTTCTCTCTTTGTAGTTCTGGAAACAATGTATTTCAAAGTTGTTGTTTGATCTGGTTCTGCCACACATTTGTTTCTGAAACCCTTTCTAGTTGTGTTTTTTTTTGTAGTGTGGCAGTGATGTATGACTCATGAAAGCTGCTGCTTTTAGCCACCCTATAAGGCCATAATGCCTTATTAATAAACTGTGTCATCGATGCTTGGACTTCTTTGAGTTAGGCCTGCGAGGCGTTCGTCTGAATCTAGCTGTTGCTATTCTTGTCAGGTTTTGATCAATACAAAATGCAAGAGATCAGGTAGACATGAAAAACAATAAGAATAATAAAGCCCTTTGTTATGAACATAAAGCGGTAACTTAAGGATATCCATCCATCCATACGTGATATATATACAAATTTATTCAAGTTCAGGGTCGTGGGGATCTGCTGAAGCCTGTTCCAGCTCTCTTTGGGTGAAAGCAGATGTGCAAACTAAAGGATACCAAAATAAAGACAACAAAATTAAAAATGAAAGCTGCAAGCAGCGATGAACGGGCCCTTGCACCCTTGTGCACGTTCAGGCGTGCTGCAGTGGAAATGCGAAGAAGTGGCCGAAGTAATGGCATAAATTGCGTCAAACTGTATTGTGGGGCTTGACGCACAAAGTTTTTCCTTTTTTTGGACCAATCAGATGAAGGGGGGCCGTGCTTTTTGGCATTTATCGTCACCATGGTAACGCTTTTGACTGAGAAAAGTAATGCGCGTCGTCGCAGGATCGAGACGCACATTTTGATGTATAACACACCTAGGTGCACGTTACGGTTCAGGCGAAGAAGCAGCCGAAGAAATGGCATAAATTCCGCCAAAATTACACTATTAATTCAAAATGGCCAACTTCCTGTTTGGTTTCGGCCATGGCGCCAAGAGACTTTTCTTTAAGTTGTGACATGATACAGGTGTGTACCGATTTTCGTGCAGGTATGTCCAACCGTATTGTGGGGCTTGAGGCACAAAGTTTTCTAGGGGGCACTGTTGAGCCATTAGGCCACGCCCATTAATCAGGGTCAGCTGCAGGCTGAGATGAACATTTTTAGAGTGGTGCAGGCAGAACTGTCTGGACCTCAACACCACTAAAACTAAGGAACTGGTTGTTGACTTTCGGAGAGGTCCATCCAACATCCCCACTATCTCTGTCAACAATCAGCCTATAGAGAGGGTTAACTCATATAGGTATTTGGGGACAGTAATCGACCACAAGCTCAACTTCCAACTTAACAATGAATCCATTTTTTCAAAGTGCCAGCAACGCCTCTTTTTTCTTAGGAAACTCTGTAAACTTCAAGTCCACCAATCAGTTCTGACAGCATTTTATAAGTGTTTTATTGAATCAGTTTTAACCTTCAACATAACAGCTTGGTTCGGATCCTTATCTAATATTCACCGTAATCCATTAAATATAATCATTACATTGAGCAGCAAAATAATTGGACAGAAGCAGGAATCACTGATGGGCATCTATAACAGAAGGACTAAACGAAAGGGACAACAAATATCCTCAGACATCACACACTCACTCTACAGTCAGTATAAGCTCCTCCCTTCAGGTCACAGATACAGATCACTACAATTCAGAACAAACAGAGCCATGTCAAGCTTCGTGCCCTCATCCATCAGACTCATAAACAGCTGATCTTACCTATTCATTTTTGTACCTGCTTCTATACTGACCTATTTTTTTAAAATCATTGTATTTATCACGCACTTAACGGGGGACTTATATTTTTTAATCTCTTTTTCTCTCGTATTTTATCTATGCTATGGTTTACAGCATCTAAGTCCAGCAGTATTTGTGATTGTCCAATGTATGTTGCTTTATATTGATTGTTTGGTTTGTTTCTGTACTGTCCTGTTGCATATGTTATCTGTACACGCACTGATGCTGATGCTTTTCCACAAATGAAGTTCCTAACGGATAAATAAAGTTATTTATTATTATTAATGCAAACGATTAAATATCAATTTTTTTGCCAGGCCTGGCTTGCGTGCAAAATTTGGTGACTTTTGGGGCACGTTTAGGGGGGCAAAAAGGCCCTCATTTCGTCGGAAGGAAAACGAGAAAAAACAAAACAATTCCTACAGATACAATAGGGCCTTCGCACTGTCAGTGCTCGGGCTCTAAAGCACAACAAACAAACAAAAAGAACAACAGGTAACATGAGGAGAAACAAAAGACAAGGCTGCATAACAAGAGCAGACAGACAACGGATCGGCACACACACACACACACAAACACACACACAAACACACACTGATGAGACACAGGTGGGAACCAGTAAACCCTGATAACTGAAACACTAACAGATTAAATCCTAATAAATAGAAAGTATGAGCAAGATAAACAAAACTCTGCTACAGTCTGCTTCTGCCTCTAGAGCTGAGCGGAGGATTCAGGATGGAGGCCACAGACCTGTTATCACGCTCCACTCCGACATGGGCGTCTGGATCAGCATCTGAATCCAAACCTTAGGCATCTGACTTTGAAGGAGACGTACTAAGCATCAAAAAAGCTGACACGATCTCCAGAGGTCCTTATGAAATGTCTGTGACACATTTTGTCTCGAAGCTCCTGTATTAAATGTTCTCACAGTTCTGTCACAGCAGGTGATTCAGCTCTACCCCACCCCTTCTACGATAAATAGATAAATGACAGATAGATGAGCCCCAGGATTCAACGTAATATTTTTGCTGTTTTTGTGTCTGCGATCTTCTGGACCGAGATCTCAGATCTGGCTCTCTGGATCTGCTGGAGGCACTCTCCCATCTCATGGTCCCAACTCCAATTGCTCCAGCTGCCACCGGCTCCACTGCTGCTTCATCCACAGCTTCTCATTTTCCTCCATCACTGCTGCTTTGTTCTGGAGTTTGTCGACCACTTTGCCCGTTTGGTTAACCATCATCTAATCACCAGGCAACACTTCAGATATTCAGGAAACCCAAAAATACTATGGGGTTCCCCGCAAACAAACTACAATTAGGCTGATTTACAAAGAGTAAGGGTGCGTCCCAATACTCCCCCTCGCCCTCGTTTTCTTCACTAACCCTAACTTTTGCGCGTTCCCGTGAGTGTAGTGGTGTCCCAATTCCTCTTTTCACCTAGGGGGAGGGGGCATAACGAGGGCTAGGGGCTGAGAATAGCCCCTTCAAATCGAGGGATTTCAGATGCTGACTTGGCGAGCGAGGGGGTATGAAAATTTCCCAGAATGCTTTTGCCGTAGGCTCTGCGTCAATTTGACTCGCCGACCGAAGGCAAACAGGCAGACTCGTCTCAGAGAAATAGAGAGAAATAATCCTGTGACTCGTCAGATTTGTTTTGGATGTTTCTGATATAATAGTCTTCAGAAACCACAAAGTAATCCAGCTGTTATCTGGGTAATTTACACACTTTCAGATAAAGTTGCCGATCATCACGCCAGAATAAAGGGATTTATGGTTCCGCGTTACACCAACGCAGAGCCTACGGCGTAGGTTACGTAACCTTTGCCGTAAGTTCTGCGTTGATGTACACGGCGACGCGCGCCGTACGCTGTACCCTACGCCGTAGGCTCTGCGTCGATTTAACGCGGACCCAAGCTCCGGAGCCGGCAGACAGAAATCTCAAAATTTCGGAGCAAATTTCTTAACAGGCGTAGCTACAACTGTTAGATTTCATCTATTAAACCAACATCTTCCTAAATGATTTATTTCAGCCGGCGTAATTCTCAACAGAGCTGCGTCCCAGAGAGAGTTTCTCTCCCGGGGCTGACGGAGCAGCTTGACCCGGCGGACACGTCTCTTCTCGGGCTGTGAGCTGCTGCTGCTCCCCCAGGGCCTCCGAAAACATCGGGTCAAATTTCTTAACAGGCGTTATTTGGATAAACTGAGCCCAGGTTGCGGATCTTAAGGTTACCTTTATGCCTGAAAAAATATTAAAACTTAATAAAGTGCCATATTAACAGCGCTACAGCTGAAATTAAAACAGCTTTTGGCTCTCTGCTTCCTGATCAGGTTAGGGATGAAAACGAGGGGGAGTAGGAGAAATGGGACAGGCACCTGGGCCAAGTGCCCTAGATCTCAAGTGCCCTAAAATCCCCCTTCTTTTTTAGGGGTTAGGGAAGAAAAGAAGGGCGAGTGAAGGAGAATTGGGATTGGGCCTAAGTAATTTTTTCCACTTTTCATAAGCACTTATTGTCATCATCTGACTTTCTGATTGGGTCAGATTATATTCCACACAATAATCTGCCAAGCATTTGTCGTCCACACGGGCCAAGATTTGTTACTGTAAACTGCCGCCATGGTGGATGTCTACTATCTGAGATCAGCACAGTCTAAACTACCGCTCTTAACACAGCTCACGCAGTCTGATAACATGCAGAACGACCACAACAATCATGGCTGTCAGAAGTGGAGAACTGAGACCAAATCCTCCCTGCTATCGAAGGCGGATGCCTTCATCAGGTTTTCATCACACAAACACCGTGTTCTCAAAACACATGGCCAGAACCGGCTGTACAGCATCGTGACACATTTCCTCTCCCTTTGAAAACACTGGGAGTCTGCTGGTTATTACAAAGCATCCTAGCCTGGAAGTAATACGCTTGAGATGTACTACAGCTGAAACATGCAGTCCATAAACAAACAGCAGAAGTGTCACTGGCTTTTAAAAACTGTAAGTTTTGCCCCCTCGCCCCCCAGCTGGTGGACTTTCTGGTGACTTAACAGCTTGTGACACGTACATTCAGTTACAAGACCCCATGGAGACGGACTTGTTGTGCTTTATTACAACATGAGCACACTGAGAAGAACTACAGCACGCCTGCGAGGCCTCTTGGTGGTTTGAAATCATTTTTTTAGAAGAAGGGAGGACCGCAAATGTTTTGCACTTACTTCAGAAATCCATATAAAAGCATAGTCTGCCCTTTAAGTTCTGACATGGCGAGAGTACAACATATTGCATCCTGTTTATGTTACGTTCAGTCATTGTTAGCGTGTTTCACTGAGCGGGATACTCATCCTTCATACCCACAAAACAGTGGGTTGGAAATAAAATCATCAAAATGTGATCAAGTATCGACTTTGAGCTATTATTTAAGAGGTTTCACAAAGATATGCTATTAACCACTTAGGAATTACAGCCATTTTAAGCAAACTACATACATTTTAAAGAGCTTAAGTATTTGGAGGATTGCAGAAAGGAGCTTAACTGGCCAGTTGGATCTAATTACCTCATTACCTTGAGACAAAATAAGAAGATAAAAGGTGTGGAGTTGATATCAGGCATTTTTGGGGGGTATTTTTCAGCCGTTTGACTGCAGCTTCCAATATGAAGAGAGGATCAACAGGCTGAAAGAACAACAACATGAATCTATAAGAGAAAGATATATCAAAAAGCTCATATGTGGCCAAATCAATAGTTTGGTACGTTCTTAAAAGGAAAGGAAACACTTGTGAGCTCAGCATCAAAAGGCCTTGAAGTAAATGAAATGCAGCTAAAGTGGATGATCAGATGGTTTTTTCTTTGATGAGGAAAAACCACTTCACAACATCAAGAGAAGTCGAATCCTCTGGAGAAGGTAGGAGTATCATTGTCAAGATCTACAATCAAGAGATGCCTTCATGAACATAAACACGGTATACAACAAGGTGCAAACCACCAGTAACATCCAAGAGCCGGAAATGCAAGTTAAACTTTCCCATAAAAACATCTAATAAAGAAAAAAAAAGCCCCCCACGCTCCAGGATTCTTTTGATGATGAAACTGAAGATGAATTTGCATCTGAAGGATGGGACGAGAAAAGAACGGAGGAGGGAAGGAACAGCTCTTAATCTAAAGCATCCACATCATGTGTCAAACATGGTGGAGGCAGTGTCATGGTACGGCCGTGTATAGCACTCACTGGCGGTTATTGATGAATCCCGAGGTTTGTACCTGTAAGGCTTTAATCTCTGCTCACATTCAGCCAAATGCTTACAAAAATGACCGGACAGAGCTTTGCGTTGCAGCTGAACGATGACCCGAAATGTTTAGTGAAAGTAACGCAAGACTTTTTATAATCAGAGCAATGATTTACTTCCGTGGCCGAGTCGGTTGTCTGGTCACAGCCTAACAGATCACCAGTTCTACACAAGACAAACGTGTCATCTCCTGGGAGGAAACCGAATTTGGTCCAAGTTGGGTAAGTGCCAATTTGTTGTAAAATCCTTAAATCCTCAAAAATCATAAAAACCTCACTGCCCAAATGCGTCTGGACCTGAACGCACATTGTGTTTTATAAGAAGATAACTGGAAAGAGAGGAAATGACAAAAAGAGACCCTTACCTTAAGAAGCACTTCAACACATCAAACTGCAAAAAAAAGGAGCAAAACAGGGGAGAGAGAGGGGATGGGAGAGAAAAAAAAAGGGTTGACATTAGATCAGAAAATGCACAAAAACAACTTTGCAAGACAAGTCACAAGATAAGAAAAAGGGTTCTGTTGTGTATTTATTTGCAGTGCTGCTCCCTTATTCCCAGATTTACACTGTGAAAGCTTTAATTCATGCTGAAATGATCATGTATAAGGACATCTACAAATAAATGGTGTGGTTATGGATGTTCAAATGTCTGCAGACCAAACCACAATCACCTCTAAGCAGATTAAAACTTTCTGATGGATATTTTCAATTATGACCTGATTACCAGTAATTCAGATCACGCAAATGAGCAGAATCAGTTTAGAGACTGGTATCTCACTCACAACCAATCTGTTAAATAATCAGTCTGTTGTAAATCAAAAGTGAAACAAACTGTCGTTGGGGGGGTTTCAAAGTCCAGAACAGGTGTGTTTTGACAGCTCAGAGTAAGAATGTGGGAAAGATCTGCGCGAGGTGGCAAAGTGGAAAAGTTTACGCTGTTGACAGCCGCATCATCAAATAAATAAATAAATAAATGTTGGAAAAATAATCCTCTTATTTTTCTTCTTTTTTTTTAGGGGGAGATAAGGAAAATTAAGTTAAAACTCTGGATCCTGAGTATTTATTCCTATTCTCACTTCTCCCTGCTGCTCCAAACTGGGTATTCTTGCTCAGTTTTGTATTTAAATTTTTGTATCTGTCACATTGCCCCAGCTGCAACACGAAAATGTGGAAAGAGATACGACTCGCTTGTACACAAAAAACCCAAGACATTAACATTAAAACACTAACACTAAGAGGAAGGGAGGTTTTCCCTAATTTAAAAATGTCTTGAAATGCTTTATATTTAGATCTGGACTGGAGAAGCAACGAGTTATTAAGGTTCTCTGCAAAAAAAATATAAGCTTAATTTTCCTAAATCGTGTCAAAAGTCATATATTAAGGAAATAAAATAGTCAAGAAAAAAGTTTGACTACAATTCTTAAAACAAGCAAAATAGTGTCCCCACTCGATAAAAAGCACGACAAAGAGTTTCTAAAAAGGTAAAGTATATTTCCAGGAAAAGAATTATGATAAAAACCTCTTCTTCATCCCAGCGCCTGAGCAAGTGTTAAATACACAGCAACATTCGGCGTCTAGATGGGCTTTCCTCTGTCTGTTGGCTTGCTTTGTTTTTATGTCTCTCCAAACTCATTTTTAGAAAGTTCAATCAAAGCTCTCTTCTCCATCCTCTCGGTTGCCAGGCTGGCAATCCCTGCAGCAGAAACGATGCCAGCACCTCTGAAAGGTTCTGAATGTCCAACCACGGGTGCTTGGAGAAGCCACACACAAAAATGGCCACGCAGTCTGAAAATAGACCCAGCTTCTCCTCCAAGTGCTCAAATGCTCTCTATTCACTGAGGACAAGAGGATGTCAACACTCAGACCAAAATGACATGTGGACACTCAATCGGGTTCGAAAAAAGTCATTTCCTTAATGAAATGTCTGTGACGTGCTGTGGTCGAAACACCACAGGAATAAAGCAGCTTCCTTGTCAACCGTTGTGATGGAAAATATAGCTTTGGCCACTTGATTAAACCAAAACTGCTGAGAGCAGCAAAATATAGCCTTGGCCCAACTTAATGTACAGACTGGAACTCTGCCCCAAAAAGATTAACGCTGACCTTGAAAATGATTTTGTCTACTTGAATCGTAAGAATGAATCACCTTTTATGCCTTAAAATCATTATGCTTCCGTTACTTCATTGTGATTCACCACATTACACCAGTATTAAAATCACTGCACTGGCTCCCTGTGCATTTCAGGATTGATTTTAAGGTTCCTTTATTAGTTTATAAGTGTCTTAATGGTCTTGGGCCTTCTTATTTATCTGATCTGCTTTTAAATTATGAGCCCTCGCAAACCCTGAGGTCCTCTGGTACCGGCATTTTAATTGTTCCTAAAGTTAGAACAAAAACTTTTGGCGAGACCTTGTTCCGCTACTTGGTCATTGGTGGGGGGGCTCAAAATATCGTTTCTCACTTCAGCGTCAAGCCAGGTATTTATTTATTTATGATGTTTTTTATTTATATGATGTTCGTGATTATCTTTTAATGTCTATGTGTGTGTTTGGGGGTTATATGTGGGCTGTGTGGGTATTAAAGTGAAGATGTGTGTGAAAATGACCAGATGTGTGTTTTTAACCATGAGTATGTGAGTTTTTCTATGTTAAATGCTGATTTTATTATGTAAAGCACTTTGTGTTACTCGTGTATGAAAAGTGCTATATAAATAAAGTTTGATTTGATTCTGCATCGAGACGCCTGGTGTATATTCTGACCCTTTTACATGCAACTGTTTTATTAAATCAACTGAAATCTGAAGCATCTCTCAAGTCTTATTCTTGGCAACTTACACACTCAGTATCAGTCCAGAAACTAAGTTGGAAAGAACATATTAAAGAGCATTTAATAGGTTTTTCCACGACAACGGTGTCTTTACGTCACTGTTCATGACGGTTTTAGGAGGTAGAATCATGGACCTCATATGTGAAATTTTATTAGTGCCTTTGACCCTCTAAATAAAACATAAAATCAAAACTTGTCCACAAGTAGCGCTTTAGCTTTGAGACCAAATCCATGACATCAACGTCGACGGAAAAATGCCTCAAGACACTCAGTTGGTGACGCAGACCTCCACTCGCGTTAGTGAATTACAGTAGAAGATGGGCAAAGCGAGATGGTGCCCTTAAAAGGGCAGCAGTCAGCTCCATAAAACATGGCGTGAAGTTAAATAAAGATGAGTGTGAGGATAATGCCCAATATTAATAATTAGCTGAAATAGTCACATTTAAAAGATGATGTAATAATTGAGACATTTCATATTCTACAACCCCCAGCAGTGGAAAGGTCAAAAGTTTGCATACAGCTTAGAAATTAGTTCACCTTCACTTGTTTAGTATTTGGTACAATTAGCTTTAAACACTCCACAAGCTTCTCATTATCTATCCCGTTTCTCATGACAAAGCTGGTGGAGCCAAGTCAACTTCGTCAAGCTTCCTCCTTTTTTTTATAGCACTGAGGTCAGGGCTTTGTAATGGTTACTCCAATACCTTCACGTTGTTGACCGTAAACCACTTTGCAAATAATTTAGAAGTATGGGTTCATCGTCCATTTGAAACCCTGTCCATGCCAGATATCTTATCAATATATTGACATAGTATTCTTTACCCATAATGCTGTTTGTCTTCATCCAGTGCAGCAGTATGTCCTGCACATAGCCCCTCGACATGTTTAGCCATTTAAGGTTAATGATCATGGAATCGTGAATGGAAACATTGAAGGTAGGGCTGGGCGATATGGACCAAAAGTCATATCTCGATATTTTCTAGCTAAATGGCGATACTCGATATATATCTCGATATTTTTTCTGTGCCTTAATTGGGGTTTCCCCCAAAGCATTATAGCATAGCATCTCTGCTAGCATCTCTGTTAGCATCTCTGTTAGCATCTCTGTTAGCTTCATTTTTTTCTGAGGCAAACCCTTAAAAAAACAGTCAGTTTTAATACAAAGCCTCGTGCCAAATGTCACACAGGTTCCTTTATTAACAGAGGTCTGCACAATATCAAAATGTATAAAACAAATGAAATAAAAATAAACTGCCTGCATAGAATAAAAATTCTTCTTGAATAAAATAAAACAAATATCCCTTTCCTGCATAACAATTAAATTAAAATACACTGTGCAATTAGTACAATGTAGACAGTAACAGGCAGACTTTTCCACTGAGGTTGACATTTGTGCAAATCTCTAATAAAACATTCAAGTCAATTTGTCACAAAATAAGCTATATCAAAATCATTAAAAAAAAATTTTTTTTAAATCGATATAAACGATATTGTCTCGTACCATATTGCGTTTGAAAATATATCGATATATATTAAAATCTCGATATATCGCCCAGCCCTAATTGAAGGTAATAAGAAAAACTACAAAACCACGAGACAACAGACTTCCTGTATATATCTTGTATTAAATGAGCTGTTTCTGTGATTTCTGGCTCCAACCCAACCTTAACAATCTGAATCAACTGGCGTATTGGAGTATTGCTTACAACAGCATGGAGATAAAGGATTGTAGGTTGGTTACAAAGCTGAAAAATGTGAGTGTGTCAACAGAATGCCACCTATGACAGGTCTACTCTGATGCTGCTGTTTTGTACAGCCTCAGAGGTCATGGCTTTTTTTTAATCAACTCTTTATAACCCATGTATCATACAGGCCTTATAGACTTGTTTTGACTATAAAATAGTTAGAAACCATACTATAAATGATGGATTTTGTCAGAATAACTTCAGCTTTCAGCATCTACGGTAAAGTGAAGCGCACGGTAAAGTCTAGGCCGGGATTCTGTTCGTTTTCAGACAGTCGTATCACGTGAATTCTTTGTGCTGCCTTAACAAGCATCCCTGTCACGCTTTTTTTCTCTTCTTTCACAAACCTTTTGATTTTTCTCTCCAGCAAAAATGGCAACAGGGTTATGATAAATAAACGGGTTCCCATTTTTACAACTACTTTCAAAATGTTTCAACATCAAAACAAAATGTAGAACATATTTAAACAAAAATAGCCAAAAAGCAAAAAAAAGAGGATTTGATCCAAATTGAAGTAGATTTTATGTGGCTCAATTCACCCCAAAGGCTGCAAACTTCCCCCTTTTATCCCCAAACATAACAGCGGTGAGTATGGCCACAAAGTTCAATTTTGGCCTCAGGACATGCCCCCAAAAACTAAGATCTAATATTTGTGTCCCCATGCGCAGATCCAAACTGTAATCTGGCTTTTTTTTAAAGTGCTTTAAGAGTAACTTGTAAAGTGGCTTTTCAGTTCATGTTAATACAGAACGCCTTTTGCTGTGGTTGAGGACACTCTCTCGCTGGGTTTTACAAGGTCTTTTGTTACTGTCTGGAGGTTAATTTCAAACAAAAGCACATTCATCACTGGGACACGGGGGCCGGCTCCTTCCTGAAAGGTATGATGGCTTTGTGCTCCCATGTTGCTTATACTTGTGTATTATCATTCGAAAAAATGAATGGGGAACCTTAAGAGATGTGGATGGTACCCAAGGATTAACTAGACTTGGGAAGGTCCACAATTCTTTACCGGATGCCTTGGTTGAGTTCTGCTGCAATTCTCATGACGTCAAGTAATGAGGCCCTAGTGTTTGAATGTGTGCCATAAAATACATCCAAATATATTCCTAACGAGGTCCCCCGGTTCCCAGGGTAGATGATTCTGAGATGACTCAAGAGGTTTTTAATCATATAAAGCATGATATAACATACATACACATGCTGAACACCAAACAAAGGGGGAAAAGAGCTGAGCTGTAATTTCACAAAGACCATTTCCATCTAAACAAAATACAATTCTAACACTGAGAGGCCAAGCGAGTGCAAAGTAAAAAGACCAGAAGTGGCATGTACCTGAAAATCAGTACCAGTTACTGTGCTGGACAGTCATGATACCAGCTTGTTATTATTTTAAAGCTCAACTTAAACAAATCTTAGACATCTCTACACTCAACAGATTTACACATCACAAGATCACTTGCACACAGTGGTGTAAAGTAACGAAGTACAAGTACTTCGTTATTGTACTTAAGTAAGATTTTTGAGAATTTGTACTTTTATTGATACTTTCATTTTTCTGTACTTTTACTTTTACTTCGTTACATTTTCAAGGAAAAAAATCATACTTTTAATCCGCTATATTTAAAATTGGACACGTCGTTACTCGCTACAAATTAAAGAACAGCACAGCGGGGGCTGATTTATGGCGTTACACCGGCGCAGAGCTACGGCGTAGGGTACGCGGCGACGCACGCCCTATGCCGTAGCCTACGGCGTAAGGTGTGCGTCGATTTAACGCGGAACCATAAGGCGGACGGGAAGGAAGGGGGGCGCGTGAATATACCGAGAAGGAGCCGCAGCTCCCGGGAGAGTTGCGCCGCAGAGGCGGGCCGGACGGCCGGAGGAACTGCCGTCGCGTCGAGTACCGATGAGGACTGAAGCCTGAATTATGGTTCCGCGTTAAATCGATGCAGAGCCTCGCCGTAGGGTACGTTGGTGTAACGCGGAACCATAAATCAGCCTTGATTCTTTGATTCCACCCCTTCTAGGTGGTTTTGGCATTTAAAAGTTCAAAAGTCTCATCCTTTATCAGCTGGGGTTGCTTAATGTTGTCACTGCATACTACAGGCTGGGGGTGGACCTGTCAGCGGGGCCAATGGGGTACAGCAGCAGTGATGAGCAAAGGGAGAAATTAAAATGGGGTAATGGAGACAAACGCTAAAGGGGTCAGAATAATATCACCATTATTTAGAGTTGTAAGCAAATTCTTGGATTCTTCATTTCTTTGCAATCCTTTTGAAAATAATTTTGTACTTTGAATTTTGTACTTTGTACTTTGTACTTTTTACTTTTGTACTTAAGTACATTTTACACCATGTACTTTTGGTACTTTATTATATTTAAGTTGAGGTACTTTTTTACTTTTACTTAAGTAATTTTCAAGCAGAAAATTTGTACTTTTACTTAAGTACAATATTTTTGTACTTTTTCCACCTCTGCTTGCACATAGCGTCTTTGGAGGAGGGGGGCTACTGTTATAGCCACATGGTGGCCTGACCTCCCCCTCCCTGTTTTAACCGCATTAGTCAAAACCACATACTCATCAGCAGGGGGCAGGAGTGAGGTCTTCCTCCATCCATGTTTCCCGCATTCGGCCTGGGGCGGGGGGAACCATGGGAAGGCCTGATAGCCGGACCCAGGACTGCTGTTGGCCTGGGTTTGGGTTTCTACCTCTTTCGCTTTCTGGTCTCTCGGGTGGCGTGGTTGTGCCCTCCCTCCTCCATTCTAGTTGCAGTTCAGGTAAAGCCTTGGTTTCACTTTGCACACACGCAGTTACACACCTGCTCACTCACCTACATCCTCACCCCACAGTTTTGGGGACAGATAATTGTAGTAGCCTAGTCTTGATTCAGTTTTAGAGACCTGAAAGGGTTTCTGTTTGTGTCTCTGCCTGTTCCCGTTTCTGTTTGTTTGTTTTCTATCTTGCAGATTCCAAAGGCTTGTGTGCCCGTTGTGTGTTTTCAGACTTGCAGTGGATGCCCTCCCCCGATCGCCTTCATATATATATATATTTTTTTTTTAAAAGCTTCATACAATGATGAGAAAACTGGCTTATAGGCTTCTGGCCTGTTATTGCTGGTACCCCTGAGTATTAAAAAAAAAAAAAAAAAAGCTCAGACTTCACGGATACATAACAGTGTAAGGATGACCACTCTGGTGCAAAACTCACTGCACTACAAGTTTAAAAAGAAACAAAAAAACGTCACTTTCTGCAGTCTAGCTCTCAGTTGGGTCTCATCTCTGGTGTTTCTCCATAACAAATCCAATTCCAGTGAAAAACTACTCAATTCAATTTAATTCCATTCAAAATACTTTATTAATCCCCAAAGGGAAATTGATTAAATTCATGTAATCCCAAGTCTGTATGAAACTGTTTTGTTTGTTAGTTTATTTTTTTATCTCTCAAATCTTTTGTGTTATTTGCAGAAATGTATACCAATAGTATATGATGTTTCTATAAAATGCAAGCTTTGCATCGTTCTCACTGGATTCTTGAAGTGATATGGATTTGTGAATAGATTCCATCAGCTGTGAAGATTTCATTGAGGTGTCAATCAGTCAAATCTCTCAAGCCATTCCTGAGACATGGCCTTGGAAAAATATCCACAGCTCAGCTAAAGATTTTCCTTATAGGGGCGCATAGCTCACATACTTATGAGGTCAACTGATACAAGCAAAGGTTTTGCAAGGTTTTCCAGGGAATGTCATGCAAGGTTTTACACGCAGGCCAGCTGTCAGAGAGCTTCGAGGTCAAGACTGGAGTTAGGCAGAGTTAGGAGTTAGGCCTCCTATCGCCCTTCATGTTCCTCCTAGTTATTTGCCGGAATCATGAAGACCACTACAACGGGTAGGAAAAACGGCATACAGTAGAACCTCTGGACACAACTCCACGACCATGACTTTGCTGATGACCTGGCTCTCCTGTCGCACAACCAAAACCAGATGCAGGACAAGACCACCAAACTATCAACCACATCCCTTGGGACGGGGTTAAGGATAAACCATAAGAAGACCAACCTGATGAGGATAAACACCTCAACCAACAACCCAGTCACAGTAGAGGGCAAACCCATTCAGGAGGTGGACTCCTTCACCTACCTCGGCAGCATTATAGATAGACGGGGTGGCACAGACAGCGACGTCACTGCGAGAGAAGGCAAAGCTAGAGCAGCGTTCATCATTCTAAAAAACATCTGGTCCTCCAAAGAAATAACCACAACAACTAAAGTGCGTATCTTCAATTCCAACGTGAAAAGCATCCTTCTCTACGGTTCAGAGACGTGGAGAAGGTCAAAAAGGACGTTGCAGAAGATACAAACCTTCATCAACTGCTGTCTGAGGCGCATCTTCAGAATCAGGTGGCCAGACAAAATCAGAAACGAGGAACTGTGGCAGAGAGGGAGACAGGAGCCAGTAGAGAAACAAATACTGATCCGATAGTGGGGATGGATCGGACAAACCCTGAGGAAACCGGCAGCTACTACTACACGCCAGGCCCTGACTTGGAACCCCCCCAGGGGAAGAGAAGGAGAGGACGGCCCAAAAACAGCTGGACACGGGACACTGAGGCAGAACTAAAGAGCCACGGAATCAGCTGGGGGGAGGCAGAAAGGACAGCCCAAAACTTTATGAAATGGAGAAGAGTTGTCGGTGGCCTATGCTCCACTGGGAGCGATGGGCCTAAGTAAGTAAGTAAGATACAAGCAAAACCAAGCAGTTATATTTGAGAGGACCTGATAGTTTTAGTTTGATGGATAATATATATCCATCAAAACCACTTTTATAGTTTGGTACCAGGAAAAAAAGAAACCTCATTAACACAGATATGACTCAGTGTGCCAAATGGCCCATTTAAAAAGGTCCATCTAAACATTCCTTTTCAAGAATCCCTTTAAAAACCCTCAGTCTTTGTCCAATAATATCTTCTTAAATGGATTTCTAGAGTGTTTAGGTTTTCACTACATAAATCCAAAGAGATATGCACACTAAAAGTGAGCAATATCTGTCGTAGGACTAGGTGCACCTCCCCAAAAATGTAACTACACATCAAAAGTGATTGGTCTCCTTAATAGGATTGTATTTCCTTCTACGTATTTGCCACTATTAATTCAGCTTTGTTGTTTTCAAGCTTGGAAGACAGACAGATTTCTCCAGTGTCAGCCAAAAGGAATGTTGCTTAACATTTGTCAGCTCCAATTTATGTGATATGCTTAATTTGCTCCATTGTTATGTCAGACCAAACTGAAGCCTAGCACCGTAAGCTACCAGGAACACCTAGCTGAAGAATGTGGAGAAAGGAAACATGTGACCTCCATCCTCAAGTGGTTTAAAGTTATGGTAACATATGAGGGCTTGGTGCGCTGTAGCGAGTGGAGGTCTATGTTTGAAGTGGACCTCCACTTCCCCACATTCAGCAGGCAGACCCTCCTCCAAGCTACAACGCTGCAGAAAGCAACCCACTCCGCCATATAAAGTTTGGTAGTGGAATCACAGGCCGACACCAAACACACTGAACAGGTTGAAACACCAACTATGACGCTGGTTCCACACATATGCTACGTGCACAGTTGCTCTGCAGAAGCATCAAGCTAAACTTTTACGATGACACACTTGATCGAAAAAATAACACTTTAAAGAACTAAAAAGAAAAAAGGTCTCAAAAGCTTCTCTCTTTTACCACTCTGACATGTTGCCAAAAAAAGGAAATCTAAATAACCTAAAACAGGAAAAGTCATTTTATAAAGTCTTTTCAACTTTACTGTCAGACATTTCCATAAGGCCCGGTTGGGCTGTGAAGAAGTGGTAACTGATAAAAAAAAATAGATCCTGACTGCAACCCACACACGGAGAACACAGTAGCTCTCAGAGGATCTAATAAAAAGTCCTGTTTTTATGAAAGTAGAAAGATAGTGCAGCAGTTAAAACCAGATACTGTCCCCATCACTGACAATCGAATCAAGGAACTGATACCGAAACAATTATCTCCCAAACCTTCATAAGACAACATGGAAAATACATTAATGGTTCAACCTGTAATTAAACCAAGAAAATCATATCTATGTACTTTAAAATCAATCTCACACGCGCACAAGAGCCTGCAGCGTGCACACACTCCCACAAGCACCAGCAGAGCAATCAGATTGTTTCATTAGTGAGGAGCTGATAGATAACCCTCCCGTAGGAGACATTGACCAAGAGGCCATTGATTCACTGAGCTAGGCCAATCTGTGTCCAACTGTGTGTGAATGTGTGTGTGGAAGGAGGCATACTGATGGAGTCTTTAAGTTGTTAGAGTAAGCACCGTAAATCTAATGCCGCGGTGTTTAATGGAGAGAAAAAGAAACAGGCCGCGGACATATATTCATTAGGTCAAATTACTCCATCCAATCGCTGTCATCCCACTCACTCACAAGAGCAGGAGCGAGCGTCAGCGATATTTATGTCCTGGCAAACCACCACGGGAGGAATGCGCTTGAATGATAAATAAAAAACACATTTATTCCACTCACTGGATGACAATATGCTGCATTTGGAGGCATCTAATTTCATTTGATCTCATTCAGGCCTGGCAGAGCACTAAAGCGTAAATCAATCTGGCTAAAACTGGAATTACTAAATCATACACTCTTATTGATGATTCAATAAAGCTCGTTTGGGCTCAGGGGCTGTAATAATGACTTATGGTAATAATACAACCATATTTTCCATAACGAGTTCATTGTAAACACTAACAATCGAAGACAAAAACAGGAGAGCAATGCCTGTGACATATCGTCTTCCTGGGTGTACGACGTCTTCCATCTGCATGTGGGTGCTCGTAATTAGCTTTCTTGCTTGTTCTCTTACATTGAACGTGAAGGTAATTGGGGCTTTTGGACACTCATCTTCAATCTCTGTCAATGTGAGTGTGTGTGTGTGTGTGTGTGTGTTGTTCTGCCTGAATCCTGGAGGATGGCCAAACCATTACAGTGTGCTCAGCCTGCTCTAAAGCAGCTTGTGATTCATTAGTAATGAGACCATTTGTAAAACTAAACGAGTGTTTGAGTGGCCAAACGGCGGTGCGTGCAGTGATGGTGTCCGCTTATCTACACCGCTCTGCTATTTTTCAGTGAAACTCACACACGCGCTCTCTCACACACTCATGTTAATGCTGTCCTCAGGAATGTTTCATTGGTTTTTTTTTCTACAGCCGGCATGTTTACATGCGTGCGTGTGTTCGGCCAGCGTGAGACACTCAAGTAGAAGTAATGAAGTCAGTCAGTTGTGCCATTAATTACTGTTTTACACCTGCTTGTCTCAGCTAATTGGACATGCTGACACACATGTGTGCGCATGCATCTTTTTTCACGACGCATGTTCCATCACATTCAGATTCGCACGCAAACTTCCAGACAAGTTTCTCTCTTGTTTTTTTTCTTCTTATCTCGCATGTTTAGTCGAGTCAAAAATACATCCTCATTTTCACTTTGAGGAAGGTGAGATGGCGCAACTTAACACAGCATCCGTCTCCCTCTCTCAGTCTCACGCAAAACACATCTCCGTGGACCTCCGTCTCCTTTTCGCACTCCGTCATTCTCTCATTCTCTCACCCTTCCTTCCTGCACCCGTCCTCCTCCCGCTGTTGGTTTGTTCTCGGCTTCACTCACACCGCACACCATCTCCCGGCCTTTAAACTCTAACTCGGGTAGTGTGTGACAGACAGTGTGTGTGTGTGTGTGTGTGTGTGTGTGTGTGTGTGTGTGTGTGTGTGTGTGTGTGTGTGTGTGTGTGTGTGGTCTTTCTCAATTTCCTCGACAAAGGCCACAGCTGCTGCTGCTCTGATGAATAAAAGATGACGGGGCCATAATATCGGGACATTACCAGCTAACAAAACAATGGTTTTGTCCAATTTAAATAGCAACATCAGATGCAGCCAAGTCCTTTACAAGTCAGCTGTGATTTTTTTGTCAAATGGTTTTTTTTCCTGCGGAACAAGTCTCCCTGACTGTCAAACACCAAATACTTCTCAGTTCTCGCTCTCTCTCTCTCTCTCACGCACAGACTCACACACAGAACCATGAGCATATGGCTATTTCTCTCTTCTTTGAAGGCCCGCTTTGAAGCTATGGCACCCGTATCGATTGGTGCTCAGATGAGCTCGCTTCACCAGAGCCCTGCGATTATCTGTCGCTTTATTTCAAACAGAGCGCCAGAGAGGGAGGCTTACACACCCATCACTCACTCACGCTCACATAGCCAGTGATACACTCATACGTGGAGCGCCAACACACATACAGACTACAACACACACGCACACAAACGGGGATAATGAGATGAGCTTTTACTCTAAATCCCAATACTTAAGGCGAGTTGCGTTTCAGAACTGACAAGTGAGTGGTGAATGTTGAGAAAGTGAGGAACTATAAAGGCTGGTGATGGTGATGAAACTTAAGAGAAAATGTTTCCACCTGCAGCTCAACACTGATTAAAAAAAGAAACTCTGTTTCACAGAGGAGACATCAAGGTCATTTTTCAGAATGAAAGTTGAACCATAAAGCAAATTTGATGGTGAAAATAGTTGATCTCTAAACTTTTTCTTTAATTTCCTCGTACTTGTAGCTCGACCTGTCACCATTAATGCTTTTGTCTGAGTGCCACTTATGCAACATAACATCGTAACAAAAAAGGTCACCCTTTCAAAGAAAAGTCAACTTTAAAGGGGATGTATTGTGAAATAAAAAACACCTTTTACGCTTGGGAGTGTATGTTCAGGTGTTGGAACTGACTTCTAACTCAAGAACTCCAACATAACACAACCCACTCACCTTGTTTGGTCCTGATAATGTCTCTTTTAGTGAACGGTTCAAATCTGCAGGGTACTATTACATCACAGTACCAGCCTTCCCATTTTTATCTCCACCCACGTGTTCAAGACCACGCTGCATTCACTGTACCTCTGAAATCGGAGGTTGAAACTTTGTTTCTGTTGCATTTCTTCTTCTTCTGGATATTTCATTTACCTTTAAACTGATCTGATCTTTTAAATAAGAACTTGTATAAAAACAACTAGACAAACTCTGTAAAATGAATCATAAGTTTATGAAAAAGGGGTTTTGTTTAGAAGTCAGTTTCCTGTCAGAATCTTGTCACGGCTGACTCTGCTCAACACCGGTTAATACAAAACTGACCAAATGAGCTGAAGCTACTGTATACTGCTTAGTAATATTGCCTTACATTCGTTCAGATTGAAACTGTCTATCCATCCTTGTGTCACATGCCACTTGGAAATTCAGAATATCTAAATGAGAACAGGCAGAGCCAAACTAAGGACTGCTGGGGTTCGAGCCAGGCTCTGCTGTTATTCCCCTCATCGGATGTATTTCTTTACCTGATGAAGAATGTAAAACATTCCCCCTTGTTAAGTTGTCTTGGATGTGAAATCCAGCTATGGAGACAAAACCCATTTTGTGTACCAGACCATAAATATGTTTATATCTCCTATGAAGTTGGACCATTTTTGGAGGTCCCCCTAATGGTCATTCACACACAGCCACCACATCTCATTCCCCCCCTCCCCCACTATAGATACACTTCAGGTGGCGCTTTGTTTGGATTATTACACACACACACACACACACACACACACACACACACACACATAGCTACATAGACATATACACACTCACGCACACATATACACACACACACACACACACACACATATAGTCACTCAGTCACATACATATACACACACACACATACACAGCCACACAAACATATACATACACACACACACACACACACACACACACATAGCTACATTGACATATACACACTCACGCACACATACACACACACACACACACACACACACACACACACATATAGCCACTCAGTCACATACATATACACACATGCACACACACATACACAGCCACACAAACATATACACACACACACACACACACACACACACACACACACACACACACACACACTGGCTTGTTCACCTGCATGCTTGCTCTGTAGTTTTTGGGGTTAGGTAGCGGTAGCGGTAGCTTAGCTCAGACTGCGATCAGATCTCAAAATTTAGGTCGATTGCTGTTCGTGTTTTGGTCGGCTCCGTGTCGGTTTTGTGTTTTGTTTGTGGTTTTTTGTTGCAGATTTCCAGTGCTTGACGTGTGCCTCCGTGTGTTCCTGCTTCCTGGATTGGCAGTGGATGTCGTCACCCCCCCCCCCAAAAAAAAATCACTGGGTTTGTATGTGTATATTTATGTATGTGTATGCATATGTATGCGTATATATATGTATATATATTAAATATAGTAATAATGCACATATATATGCCTTCGGTTTCTACCGTCATGGTATCAAACATTAATATGTGTGCAGACAAGGTAAAAAAAAAAAAAGAGAAATAAATGTATTGCTTGGTATAAATTCTCCTGGCATGCTAGCAAAAACTTCAACCCCCTCAGAGTTGTCATGGGTGGGAATTCAGTCGATTAAGACCAAAATGTTTTTTTGAACCGGGCTGTAAACGTGTGTATTTCTGCTCTAGATTTGGACATTTTTACATGGGAGTCAGTGGATATTGACTCATTTTTGGAGCCAGCTTCTTGTGGCCAATCGTTGAACTGCAACAAATCTTAGTTATACACAACCCTCAATTTAATTCAATTCAATTCAATTTTATTTATATACGTAGCGTCAATACAACTAAAGTTGTCTCTAGGCGCTTTCCAGAGACCCAGAACATGACCCCCAAGCAATTATTTCATAAACAATGCCAGGTTAAAACTCCCCTAGTAGGAGAAACGCCTTAAGCCAAAAAGTGGCAAGGAAAAACTCCCCTTTAGGAAGGAAGAAACCATGAGCAGGACCAGGCTCTTAAGGGGGGACCCACCCTTCTGCCGGAGGATCTGGAGTATCTCAATCTGGAAGTAAGATGGTCAGTGTTTAATTGTTGTTCCCAATTAATGAATATGACTTCCTGTTGGCATTTTCTCCAATATTCCTTCCCAATTAGAAGTTGAAAACCCTGAGTTTTCAGTGTCCGTTGAGAAATAGTGGAAGCCGGTGTAGTGAAGACTTGAAAACAGCAACAAAATGTATCTAATAAGGGCAATATTTTTTAGTGTTACTGTGAAACTGTGTGGTTTATCAAGTCGAGCAGTACAAGAGGAACTATGGTGGGAATTTGACTCCATGGTTTGTAGAAAACCTAAATAAATGCTCAGGAGAAGTCTTGGGGAAAAAAAAAATTCTTTCATTTAGCATTTGTGATCAGAGAAAAAGAATCTGAATGTATTCTCTTTGAATCTCATCCTGCAGCTCTGTAAAAGCCTTTGGCACCTCAGAGATTACTGCAATACTGGTAACTGCAATTTAAGCTGCACATTTTTCATGTCCATGTCCATGTTTTCAGAATAAGCAGGTTTTTTGGGAAGTAGGTACAACATCTAACAGTTAGGATTATGGTGTGATTCAAAACACAGGTTCTACAAATTAATCATTTTTATTCAGCCTGTCTAAAACGACCATCTGGTGTAATGGTTTGCTCTGGTGAAGCAAATGTTTGCCAAAAGGTAAGGCTCTGTTTCACTGCTCTACTCTCACCGTTGGTCACAGACTGTGGACATTCACAATAAGAATGAGATTGTGAATATAAGCAGTTAGAAGTAGGGTTGCCACCTGTCAGAAATAGAAATAAGGGACGCCCTGATTTCAGCAGCGCAGGAGCCAAAAAAAAAGCCCCAAAACTTCTAAACTGAATAAAAATGTGTTTATTTTATATGAAAAAACTAAATGCTTTGATTTAAAGTTTAAAGTGCTTTAATAGCATTGAACTTGCATGACTGTACAGACAGCCAACCATACTAGCAACTGAAATATCCTCCTATGCTATGTATGTCCACATCAGCCCAGATGTATAATATAGCCTACAGGTGAAGAATATGGTGTAAAAGTTAATTTATTTCAATAATTCAACTAGAATATGGTGTAAAAGTTAATTTATTTCAATAATTCAACTAGAATATGGTGTAAAAGTTAATTTATTTCAATAATTCAACTAGAATATGGTGTAAAAGTTAATTTATTTCAATAATTCAACTAGAATATGGTGTAAAAGTTAACTTATTTCAATAATTAAACTAGAATATGGTGTAAAAGTTAATTTATTTCAATAATTCAACTAGAATATGGTGTAAAAGTTAATTTATTTCAATAATTCAACTAGAATATGGTGTAAAAGTTAACTTATTTCAATAATTCAACTAGAATATGGTGTAAAAGTTAATTTATTTCAATAATTCAACTAGAATATGGTGTAAAGGTTCATTTATTTCAATGATTCAACTAGAATATGGTGTAAAAGTTAATGAAAATACGGTACAAATCGTGTCCCGTATTAGTTCAATACGGGACGCAACATTTTTTTCTCAAATAAAGGACAATTCCGTATTTTACGGGACGGGTGGCAACCCTAGTTAGAAGTGAATTTGGTCCACAAGGTTGTTGGACTCTATTAGAAAAAAGGGTGTCCGAAAAACCCCAGTCTATACTCTTTGCTCCAAGTCCTTCCACAGGACTAAAAGGAAGGAGTAGGCTAGGATGTTTCGGACACCTGGTTAGAATGCCTCGTGGCAACCTCCCAGGGGAGGTGTAGCGGACTCGCACACCTTGGAGGGTGCCCCGAGGCAGACCTAGGACCTGCTGGACAGATCATATTTCTTGGCTGGCCAGGAAACACCTTGGTGTTCCTCCTATCATCCGGAGGAGCAGGAGGAGGTAGCTGGGAAGAGAGAAGGTTGGGACTCCCTGCTTAGGATACTGCTCCTGTGACCTGAACTGGGATAAGAAGGTGGATGAATGGATTGATGGATCAATGGGTGGCTAAAAATGATAGAGAAATCCTCCCCCTGTATTCATTTCTGACACCAGGAACTCTTTCTATGAGTGAAGTATTTATGATCGCTGGAATGAGAGCAGACTGGGATGCCAAAGTCTTAAAATAATATAAAAAAACCCTGCAAATGAACCTGTTATCAACTTGTCTAAAGGCATTAAAACAATTTTTCAAAACTGAGGTAAAAAAGATTTAAAAGAAAACAAATTTAATGCCCACATATTGTAAGACTTTTCTGTAGAAAGTTTTGTTGAGAGGCCAAATTACACACCTCGGGCTGCAGAAGAAGTTGCAGTTTACATCCATGTCTGTCCAGACTTACCGTAAGTGTTGACACTTCCAAAAATAAATGGTATTACTTCTTCCTTTCATTGTATTATAATCAGCATAATTATCCTCAAATATAAACAGTTATCTGTTGACTCTAAGTACAAATACAGTATGTGGGAAGTTTAAGGAAACTCTGTCATGCATTCCTGATGTGAGGGAATTCCTTTGGAGGTACTTTAGGCAGACGTCTTGCGTAATGTTTTTTTGCTCACTTTCAACCCTCCGCCGGCAGAATCTCCTTCATACTGTAGCTCTGTTCACGGAGGAGGAGGAGGAGGTAGCTGTATCTCACATGCCTTCTGATGTCTCTCGTCTGCCAAGTTTGCTTAAAAACCAACCTCCTCCTCAGCTACCACCCGTAGAGTCCGATTTTAACGTTATGTTTATCATCATGAATATAGCATCTACATAAAAACTCAAGTGTCTCCTCATGAGAAAAGAATTTGAATTCTTCATCGCAAGGGCTGACTGACGGAAATTTCACATCCTGGAGATTGGGAACGATATATAAATGGACAAATGAACAGATTAAACAGATATAAGGTATCGGTTACATCTAGACACCATTGAATTGACAATATCCTGTAGCCTTGGCTTGTACTATAGTCTCAATGGAAAATTAACAAACCAAAAAAAAAAAAAACAAACAAACAAACACTGAAGTGCTGTAATAATCTGCTACCCCCTGGATCTCACCCAGCGTGGTGAATCACCTTTAAGAAGTGTCGCAAAAGCAACCGTGAAGTCTGCTGCATTAAAAATGCCAGTCAAGTCCAGAAACATCAGTCTATAAACCATATCAAGACTGCAGAAAGTCAAGCACGAGGAAGACATGGAGAATCTGGTGATTTTTCAAAACAAAACACCACGACTTGGACCCGACTCGTACGTCAATGTTATGTTAACCCGCAGAGGCATCGGGTAAACAATTGAGGGGGGATTATAAGCTCCTTGAAAGACATGCGAGGAGATTTTCACTTCAGAAGTTGAAAATCACATTTTATTTGATAACCATAAATTCTCTTTATGTTTAGTTCCAGAAAGAACTGGACTTGTGAGACACTCTCAGTGGGACATGAGTTCACACTGAGGACAAAGCAAAAACACAGCAAAACCAAACCACAACGAGGGGGCACTGAGCGGTTATTTTTGAAAATAGGATCTTTCTATTGGAAACTCTGTGCAGGAACGACACAAAGACCCATCTGTACGTAAAGAAATCAAAACTTCTTTTGGTCCTTGTTACATTTCTGGTCAGAATCCTTGAAAATGTCGTTTCTTTAGTTCCCCCCATGTCTAAATACAATATAAAACTATAAAAAAAAACACATTTTATCTCCATAATGCTGGACGATTTGAAGAAATTCAATCAATCATTTCAAATAAAAATGCATTTGAATAGTGGAGGAAGCGGAACAGAGGCTGAACCTTGAAGAAACATCCAAATACCAGGCTGGAATGGTACTTTAATGTCTCATGGCCAACAGGGTCTGTTAATACAGACTATAGCATGGCTTTCTCAGACAGGGACTTGCTGCTTTATGCCCATTAAAGTTGTACAGACAGTGAGCCAGGATGACATGAAATGTTAATGGTCTGCCCAGAGCAGCAAAACTTCATAAAAGACTGGATTTTGAATCTACGAAGACTGCCGAATCCACACACACACAGCTATACACACATGTGACGTACCTCTCGTGTTTTAAATTAAAACCCGCGGCTACAACGCTACGATGTTATTGGGAATAAACATTTCTGAGAGTGTAGTCCATGTGTCACAGAGCCGCACTCCTGGAAGCATATTGAAACGACAGGAAACAGGGAAAGGAAAAATATAAAACCAGCACCAAGTTGAAAAAAACAAGATATACAGCCATTTCACATCTAATATTTTATGTATCCGGATGCAGTGGAAAAGCCATCTGTTCCTTATCAGGTTTTAAAATTAGTTAAAAGCAATCTCAGATAGAAAATAACTGATGTATTACCTTGCGCAATTAATTATTTAGCAAATACTTCAGAGAAATTGAGATGTGGTGCTTGTAAAAAAAAACTAAATAACTACCTTTTGTCAGAATAAAGGTCAACAGCAGTTGATCATGCCTATAGAAGTTGTGTCAATTTGCTGGTTTGAAGCATTCAGTGTTTGTTAACAATGTCAAGGAGGTAAGACATTAGCACTCATCTTAGAGAGGTGGTTGTTGCTATCCTTAAAGGAGCTTGAGGCTCCTTTTAAGAAATGAGACTCTCTAGCGCCACCCTTCACCACGACGGCCGTTGGGGGTACTGCAGCCAACAGTGAAGCCGGCACGGGAGAACGGGGAGAACGGGGAGAACGGGGAGAACGGGGAGAACGTACATGCAGCGTCATGTGACGTCACATCCGCAGCCCAGCACGGGAAATTCGGGACCGAATTGCAGCACATTTTGCAGCACACAGCCTGTTCAAGGCAAAGGAGAGATACACTAGAGGGCTCATTATTTTGGGTTTGGAACGCTTCATCTGACATTATTACTAGAAAACTTAAAATGTATATGGATTTTTTTCATAAATCCTGCCACAATCCGGCCTCAAGCTCCTTTAAACTTAAGATGAGCTATGAAAGGGTTAGATTTCAAAACAATTTGTAGTTCATTATTCTACAGTACAAATATTATAACAGGAGTAAAAACTAGGAGTGCAGGTCCCAGGAGTGAAGCTTAAGGTCAGACTGTTAAAGAGTAGGAGAAATTGTTAAAAAAAAACAAAAACATACCAAATATTACATCTTAAGTTACATCTTGAGGAATATCTAAATGTTGCCATGTTCTTTTTCTTAAATAAACATAAAAGTACTGCATAGGTTTGCAAAATTCCATCTAAACAAAGAACAGAACTTGCACAGAAGAAGATCAAAGTGGATCAAGGTTTTTGCTGAAAACACAGCACATTCAAATGAAACCCCTTATACCAATTTTCGAGGGCGGCAGCTTAGGGCTGATGATTCACATTTGTTTTGCAGCCACAGCAGCTGTGTACCCCAAAGTATTCTTGAGTAATACCTGAGGTCAACTGTCTATGAGCTAAAGCTTGGGACACATTTTGTGGAACAAACACGCCAGCAGAATCATTAAAGAAGTCAAAGTCCAAATCTCAACTCAAGTGAAATGGTGCGACGGGACCTCAAGAGAATTGGGCATAAAAGAATGCCTTCAAATCTTAATGAGCAGAAACAACTAGTTATTACCCAAGATGCATCATGAGCACAGTATCTGGAAAATCGGAAAACCTATTAGCTTGGACAGAGGGTTTTCTTTTTGTTCTTTTTCTTACAGTGATGTCTCACCACACTCCACGAGGGTGGAAACCAGAAATCCAAGAGCAGAAGATTTGCAAAAGTACTCGTTTATACCAGGAGAAACGCTGAGACTCTGCAGGATATTTGCACCAGTAGCCATTAATTTGACTGCACACAATGAAAAATTCTGGATTCTGTTATCACACGTACACGAAATACTCACTGAAAAAAGTAATACATTAGGGGTGTAACAATATATCGTGCCACGAAATTTCGCGATACAAAAACGCTACGAAACGTCTCGTGGAGGTGACAAACTGTATCTCTATATTGGGTTATTAATATTAATCTATTGTGTTGACTAGTAACGCACATCCGACCGCGCGTGGCGACGGCGCCTCGACCCGCGGACCAAAATCTTACTCCGCTCAGAAGAAAGTAGTACCTTTTTGCGGTCCCGATCACGGGACTCTAGCGGGGTTTTGAGCTCTGAACTTTTAAGTCTGGTGTAGAGTTAAGCCTTACCTTATTAAATTAAACCTTTTTCGGGTCGTGAGTAGGATAAAGACGGGAAAACTTCTTCCGAGTTGGAGTGTACTTTAATGTCCGCTCAACAGCGTAGGATTTTAGAACATCAACACAACACCTAGTGCTGTATCACTCCGCCCAATTTAAAACAGACTAATCACTACAGATAAACTGTAGTGTCATTATAGTCCCCGATTTACATCAGAATATAAAGAATATATTTATAAAATAATGAACCCTGAATTACCAAAATAACCTTAACAAAAATAAATCTCCTCTTACACTTATAAGGTGAGCATGAATTCATCTTTTTATGATGTAAAATTGTATGTATTTATTTACTTTTATTTATTTATTTAATTTTAGTTGTTAAATTTATGGAAAAGAAAAAAGTCAAATCATACATGAGAGAAACTATTCAGTTTGTGGCAAAATATTTGTACTTGTATGAAACTGAAGATGCATAATGCAAACCTGACATTTACTTTTAGTTCAGTTTGTGGAAAATGGTTGGCCTGGCTTTCTCTTTAAAACTTAAACAGTTATAAAGCATTACAAACTGTAACAATAGGGCAAATGCACAGAATTGTTTTGTATTTTGTGTCTTTCAAATAAAAGACAATTTTTTCCAGTCATATGTTCCTCATTCAAGGTTGTTAAAAAAATACTGCTATCGTATTGTATCGTTATCGTGACCTCAATATCGTGTATCGTACCGTATCGTGAGATTAGTGTATCGTTACACCCCTATAATACATGCAACGTGAGATCCAGTGACAAGTTAAAAAAAAATAGACTTGATGATTACGGAAAATAGACTTGGATGCTAAGCTCTACCAGAACCCTGTTTATGTGAATCTTTGGTTGATCATAGAGAAGCGAAAGTAGACATCTACTGTGTTTCAGACAGATGAGATGAAACGCCTCCAGTCCCGCTTGAGGCCCTTCAATTAGACACTTGAAAATCTCTAGTAGAAATTTGTTTCAATAAATGTTGTATTAGTGGAGATGTTTTGCTACATGTGCAAAGACTTTTAGGAGGTGAGCTTTAAAGAAGCATGGGCTAAAGAAAAGCTATCAAAACAGAAGGTGACCATTAAAGCTATGTCAGTTGTGAGGGAAAATAATGTATTTCTCAACATTTGAGCATTCTGAGCAAAATTCCTCTCTCCTTAAAAGTTGGGAATTGTTGGAACAAACCAGCAGCCTAAGAGTCAGTCGGGAGTTTTTAAAAGTCACACTTTAAAAGTACAAATCTCTTCCTTCAGACCTGCATGTTTAGGAAAAAACAGAACATGACAGATAAGCAAAGAACTAATGACTTTGTTTGGGTCACACACACACAATGGTTGATGGTGTTTAGAGCCTGTTGCTCACAGGGGATTGATATTTTTTGTTTGGTCTTGATACCATTTAATCAATTGTTTACTATTGACATGTAGAGAGAATTTCAGTTAAATAGTGATAAATGCTTCAGAAAAATGTTGCTTTTCAAGCGTGGTGTTTGCAAGTGAAAATAACAGGTGCTTACTTGCATATAAAGCGGAAAAGTCAAATCCGCTCAGCCAAGACATTTTAATGCCAGGTGTAAACACAGGTGCAAAGTAAAAAAAGAAAGAACGTAATCAGGTGTCTCGAATGGAGACATGTGGACAACGTTCTGGCTTCAAAAAAACTAGATAAAATGCCCCAAGTGTCTAAAATTTGCTTTGTAAAAATGGACTTTGATTTTACCAATAACTAAGTCCTCCACCTCACAAATGAAAACCAGATCAACTGACCAGCCACAATCTAACAAAGAGGTGTCAACTTTGTGCTCCCATCCAAGACAGGAAAGAGAATCACCAAATCCTTGGCAACTTTTACAGCTAAGGATCTACGGCTTTAATGTAATGTCTTCAGTTCAAATTCAATGCTTAAAAATACCAGCAAAGAACATTCGTACTTATAGTAAAAGAGCAAAAGTGCCACGGATAACACTGAATGGACACATATACTGTACACTGAACGCTCTTTTAATAGTGTTACTTTAACACTTTTTAAAGAGTTAATTATTTAACACTGTAATTGCAGACTGTATGTATTTCCACAAAAATACAGTTAAATTATATTTTTCAACCAAATATTTCTCTCAAACTTGATATTCAATGAAGTAAAAATTGTGTTAAAATGGTGTTTGCAGATTATGTCTCCAAAAAGAAAAAACTCCTTTGATTTTATTCACACTTACTTTATGCTATTTCTATTTATTTTTCCCATTCTCTCTGTTAGATAACATTTTCTTTCAGGCGTCACACAGTATTTGACTTCCTGTGTTGGATGTAATATTGTTTATAAATAAACAGATTTAACTGTCTGTAAGCTTTCTGTAAAGACTGTTGACGTCAGTAAATAAAGGGATGACTGATTTGTCAGTACAGCAGTTGTCTGCCTGGTAATAGAGAGGTGTTTGTGCATCTTTTTGCATGCTTGTGCTTGTGTGTAAAAGGTCTAGAGAGGTTGACAGAGGGAAGTCTGGATGAGTAAGTTCATTAGCTGAGGTGTGCATGAGTGTACCTTTGAGAATCTAAAGAAATGAAAATGTGTGTGTGTTTGTCTATGTGTGAGAGCAAGACACAGAACAGAGTGAGTGTGCATGCGTGCATGTGTATGCGTCGGTTCTGAACATATTTGCACACTCGGTAGGTTGCTATCCAACCACTGCAATCAGCAGTAATCCTGACTCAGCATCAATAATGACCCCATTAGTCACAAACCCCTACTGATGCACTCATACTCACAAAGAAGCCATGCACAAACTGCCAGATGGACACCTCGTCTAATTGCTGCGTGTGTGCATGTAAATCGAAAAACACCGTAGCCGGGTAGCTGGAACAGTTCGCAGGAACATCTGTGCCAAGGATGGGTTGGAATTACAAAGTCAAGATGGGAGATGCCTCTGAGGCAGGTAAGAGTGAAACAGCCAAAGTCCGTTAAAGTCTTGACCGGGTCAGCAACCAAACTGTGGTGCCTCACAAACTCTGGATGAAGGCGTAACATCAAGATGAAACAACACCAGAACCTCGAAGAACCCTCAGGGTTGAACTAGAATAGATATGGAAACTGAAGCCAACATTGGTCTCTGCATGTATTAGCTTCCACTTATAGAGGTTTGGTTGTCAGGGACGACAGCTGAAGCAGAAAGGCCCAGACTTCTCCCTTCCCAGCCATCTCTTCCACCTCTTCCAGGAGGGTATAGTGTGAATCCCAGGTGTGCTGACAGGGATTTAATCTCTTCAGTGGGTCCTAGGGATCCTCTCCTGGTTCAACATTTCATTCCTTGAGGGCCCTGCATGTTTTAGACGTTTCCCTACTCCAACACGCCTGATTGAAACGAGTCGCTCACCAGCAGCTTGTCACCAGGGTCTGCCGCAGTGTGGTAATGACCCATTCACTCAATGACCCAATGTTTCCCAGGTTCTGCGACTGCAAATCAAGCCCGAACCATCACCTCTCCACCACCATACACAACAGTTAATATGAGCTGTTTGTATTGATATCTTGCTTTAGTTTTGACCAAATGTAGCACTGCATGTAAAACATGATCACTTCTGATTTCGTCATCTAAATGACATTGATCCAGAAGTCACTTGTTTGTTCAAAAGCAGCTTTTTGTAGCTGTAGTTTTTGGAGTGTTTTTAATTCCCCATAGTGTTGGAGTGTTCACAGATACGCACTCATGTATGGCCATTATGATAAAGGACTAGTTCACAAATGTACTGTACTTCATTCTGTGCTTCAGTCACCAGACTTCACCTGGACCAACATACCTTTTGCATGTTTTCATGTGAAGCTGAGCTGTTTATACAGTACACCAAAAAAGAAAGCACTACATGAAGTATCTGTTAAGACAAAAATGTACAAATCAAAGGAAGTGATTTGCATTTGGTAGAGTATATAAAGACAATGACGCACCTAAATCCCTCAGTTTTAATTAGTCAGGGGTTCCTGTCTTGTATAACCGATATGACATAAGCATGACGTAAGCTCCAGCTTAAAGTGAAGAAAAGTATACATTACACATCCACTTCTCTTTTTGTATTTTTTTCCTGCATAAACAAGTGTCACGCTGATTTTATCCGACGCCAAGCACTTGTTGAAAATTAAATTATATCGGTTAAGACTCTGAGCTTGTTATAATTTCAGGAGCCATCTGAGAGGTTTAGCTAATCAAGATACAAAACCCACTTAGGACAGGTTTAGGGGCAGATTTATTATCATTTTGTGCCTGCCATAACCCATTTCAGCATTAAAAAGAAATACTGTTGGTATTTACTGTCCAAGTACCGTGAATCCGATGGCGAATTTATGAAAGTCAGTCAGTGTTAGTGAAGTGTTAGTAAAGTCATTCCAAGACAAAAGTTTGAAAGCATAAGCACGCTTTTGAATCAAAACGCCAAATCTTGAATATAAATGTTTTCACTTTATTCTATAGGTGAATGCTTAAACTCCATTTCTCATTAAACATGTACAAATTCAATCTTGGGTTTGTTTTTGTCTTTCATTATACATTTGCATATGCATATTGTATTGAAACCTTTTCATTTGACTTTCACACTGTAAGAAAGACTTTTAGAGAAATAAAAACACGTGCACCGAAAGGGACAAGGAAGGTCATATATACACAACAAGTTCATAATTAAGTTCAAGCCATTTGTACATTTTGTCCTCATGAAGTTGGACTATGAATTTTGAAGTAGTTCTCCAGTCACTGAGATCTATACAGACTTGTCTAATGAGTCCCTCGAGTTGTTTTTCCTGTAATTCACCCACTATTGAACACATCAGAGGTGAGGTGGGATTCAACGTCTTGCCCAAGGACACTTAACATGTGGACTATGAGGCTGAGAATTGAACCATTAACCTTTATATTGGCAGCTGACTGCTCTTTCTCCTGAGCCACAATCATCCTGTAATATCCTGCTTGTAATTGTTACAATAATGAATTTTTATAACTGCAATAACCCCTGACCCCCGACCAAGCCAAGCGCAGAATATTTTCATTATGAAACTCCAAAGCCACTAAAATGGTATCTGAGTGTGCATGGCAAGGGAATGGGGTGGATTATGGTATGCCTTCTTTTATCCACAATGTTGTTAGTATTGATATTTTTCAAAATATTTAAACATATTTATAGGAAATATATGTACACAAACTGAACAAGGAAATAGTTTGAGTGTTTTTTTAAAATAATAAGACAACCTGGAAGTAACAACTATTGCAGTTTCTCTACTTACCACTGGGGGCTGGCTCTAAAAGCAAGTCATTTTTTTCTTCAGGTGAATTTATTTAATTTTAATTTTATAACGCAATCAAATCATTTATAATGTTGCCACTGAATTAACATCTGAAATGGGATATTCTGCTGCAAACATCCACCTGCAGCTCTGCAGCTCCTCTGGCATGTATGGGTTTATGTAGATGGTACTCACGGCTAACTCTGATTGACATAAGGTGGGCATGTTCCCTTCGGCTTCCAGGGCAACATAGCTGTGCACAATATGTGGGAAAAAAGGCTTCAAAACTGCTCAAAAACGTCAGATTGTCCTTTAATATAGTCTTTTTGCCATCAACCCCAGTGTTTGATGAGTGTCAATATCCCTCTCCTTTCTGTGATTCCAGTAACCAGTCTGTCTGGCAAAGCATCTGCTAGGCTAGTTTAGCATAGTCAAGTAACAAAATAAATCTCCTTATAACGCCAAAATGTTGTTGTTTACATGGTATGGCTGGCAGCTTTGTAAAATGAGTTGCAGTCATTTTATTATACAAAGAACTCAATTTTGGTGAGGTGCCACCACCTGGGAGCTGCTTGCAGTAGCATGCTAGCCAGCTAATGCGTGATCAGAGAGAAAGAGAAGTCAGTGAAGTCAAGTCCATCCAAATCCAAAAGGACACATGGAGGGTGGAAACGGTACGGACCGGCAGGGAGTAAGGGAAACACAAGACAAGATATGCAGATGGGTTGACGAAACACAGGTGCAAACAATCAGGGCAGATGGGAACCAGGGAAGTCAAGACAGAACTGAAACACAAAGACACGGATTTCAAAATAAAAAAGGAACTGAAACCAATCAGCTTCCAAAACCTGTAGTTCTTCGTTGTATTTGTATGTGACTCAACAAGATATGGTTCTGGATCATTTGGCCCAAAATAATCACCATGACTAGCATTGTCCAAAGTCAGCCACAGTTAGCAAACATGTTAGCCACTGGCTAGTTAGTCTTACAAACTTCCTGTAGACCTGAGGTCTGCTCCAACTGTCAGCTCCTTTAAATCAGGGCTAAAAATATTACTGTTTACTTAAGCGTACTCCTAAATTAAATACTTACCTGCTGTACTCTACTGCCCTTACTTTTTAACAACTTGTGCTTTTTATTATTTTACCTATTTTCTTATCATTTTATTTAATTTTATTTGTTATTTAAGCATACTCTTAAATTAAATACTTTCTGAAAACCGCAAATGAGATGTGTACCGTACCTGCGGTACTTTACTGCCCTTAGTTTTCAGCAACTTGTGCTTTTTATTATTTTACCTTCTTTTCTCATAATTTTATTTCATTGTATTTTTTATTTACTGTCTAATTATGTCTTGCCGCTATTAATGTTGATGTAAAGCACTTTGAATTACTTTGTGTTGAATTGTGCTATTTAAATAAACTTGCCTTGTCTTATGGTTGTCTCTTGGTTCTGTATTGCACATGATTAATTCGCCCACGTAGGAACACTTGAAAACTGAGTTCCTGGAATCTGCTAATAAAAAGGGTTGGGTACCATTTTGCATATTTATTTCTATGGAAGATAAATTAACAAGGTTATTTTGTCACTTAGGTTCGGTGTACCCATATAAGCAATGGAAAATGCATTGGGTCTAATGACCATTTGGCTTCAAAAGAGCAGTTTTGAAGCTCTTTTTCTTCGTATCAGGTGCAGCCATGTTGCCCTGGAAGGTTTCAGGAACACACTCGCTGTATGTTAATCAAAGTTAGCTTTGGCTATCAGCTCCTTCAGCTGAGTCCAATTGAGATAGCTTCAGAGCTGCCGGCAGATATTTACAGTTGATGACTTGACGGAATCAAAAATGACTGTTGCCTGTAGCCGATGCCGGGTTCGTACAAAAGGCTTATTGCTTCGCTAAGCACGGTAGCATGACAATATATGGATGAGGAAATGATAGTGGCTAGCTATTGGCTGAGCAGACTGCCAATCAGCCATTTTAGAAAAAAATGCTTTATATGAATCTCTTGGGAAGGTATAATGTCAGCCACCTCAAAGTTGTCATGGGTGTAAAATCAAACAATCAAGACCAAAACAATTTGTAAATATATTTCATTCTGCTCTAACATTGGACATTTTGACATAGGAGTCAATGGAGATTGACTCGCTTTTACAGACAGCCTCAAGCGGCCAGTCGAGGAACTGCAATGAATCTTACTGTAGGTTGACATGAGACTTAACCTGGAAGTTAGACGATTGGTGCCCGGGCGTACCAATCCCAGTCCTGTGACTCCACTAAGCTAGGCAAGCGAGGCCACTGTCAGACATGGTGACTTGATGCACGGAGACGAGAGACGCTTTTACCCTCTGATAAAACTCTGGGAGCGACAACAAACAAGCTAAGGACATTGCACAGCCTGCACCGTTTGATATGTGAGACAGCAGGGCATGCCGTAGAGGACGACTTGTCAGCATCCCTCCATCAACAGATGCTTCGGTGTGTCATTTGCATGTTAATGCATACGTAGTTCTTTTTGAACGGTAAAAAAACAAACCAGCAGAAGGATGAGCACAAACATATGACGACACCCACCCAACACTGACAGTCTGTGAAAGATCTGCGGTGAAAAAAAAAAAAAAAAGCCAACAGAAATGCTGACAGCATAAACGTTAAAAGGTCCTGTGTCAAAGGTTAAGGTCCAGTCAGCAAGAGTGGACCCCAAAGGAGACCTCACCTCTACTAGACCCCGCCTGCATGTGCGTGTCTGCTGGCAGTGTGTGTGCAGTTATAAAGAGACACGCTTATGGACATTTACATTATGGCTTCTGTCATAAAAGAGTATTGTGCCCATCTCAAAGCCTGTGTGTGTGTGTGTGTGACCTTGTGCCCTACATCCTGAAACCAAGAGCCAGTGGGTTAAGCTACGAATACTGGACCCCGAGGTGCCAATCACAGATCTGGATTGACAGACGAGTTAGCTGGCGCTGCTCTCACATTCACCCACACACTCTCCCTCTCAGGACTGCGCTCCATCACGCTCTCAAGCTGACTGTCTTTCACTCCCTCTTCCTGTCTCTGTCTCCTCGCTGTTTCCTCTTCATCTCTGCGCTCTGTCAATTCACTCCTCTGTCCCCATTTTTTTTTTTTTTGTCCATCTCCATCCACGTCTGTACACTCTCATGCTGTTTGCAGTTTGGCAGCCCCCACCCCCCGCTTCGCTGTCTCGGTCTGTCTTTCAGCTTGTCTCTCCTCTTTTTATCTGACAGATGGGTGCCTATAAACCACTTCTGTTTCTGTTTCTCTCTTCTTCCATTACATGTCTTTTTTCTCTCTCATTTTCTAGTTTTCTAGTTTCCTTTGAGCTGTTTCATGTCGGTCATTCATGCACATTTTCCCCATGTATGTGTGCGAAACATCTGTTTGTGCGGTGACTTCATGACTTCTTAAAAAGATGCATATTCAACTTGTTAAACACAAGCATGCTGATTATTAAATAAAGAGAACAGGAAAATGAACTAATTAGGGACCATTTGACTCCAGAAATCCAGGATTTAAATTTAAAGTGCAAACACAAACATATAAAATAAAATTGGCATTTATATTTGGACAGTTGAGCACAACCGGGGTCCAAAACGTCAGTTGTAAAGCCGAGTGCCTGCAGGCAGATATGAAATGTTATCTAGGACAGGGAATTCTACATTTTGTCCGCCACTGCTGTGGCTTGCTGGCATTATTTGGGGAATTGATCTCATTTCAGAGAAAACTCCTGAGTTTAATGCGTTTCCCTCTTTTCCCTTTGAGTTGGTAAACTTCTGCTTGATCACATGACGGCTCCTTTAATGCTTAATAAGGTTGCTCGTGTTATTCTTAGCAACATTTGTGCCAAGTCTGGAAACCGCAGCCTTCCATAAAGAGCACGTATCAGTTTTCCCACCGGGAGGTTCCAGCCTAAATTAATGCCACATAGTCAGCGTATGCTTAATGCTCGACAGCTAACTCGAGCCAACATCTCACGTACCACGCGCTTGGTCCACCTGGTGCCTCAGAACAGGAAGTTGCAAGACAGTATTGCATAACTTCCTCTGCTGGCTACAAAGAAGAATTAAGTTAATGTTATTGGATGGTGGACAGATGTAAATAATCACTGATATTTCTAGCTAACTATCTCTAACGTGCAGGTCAACAGCCTCCGAGGAGGAGAACTGAGGAACACTGGTCAAATACGGAGTCAATCCAACGACAAAAGTATAGCGAATCAAAACCCAGAATTGGAAAAGTCAAATCAAAACTCAAAGAACCAAAAACCCAGAATCTGTAACCAAGAATTCAAAAGTGTGCAATCATCTTTCTCAGGTACACTCCTCTTTTCTCTCCATCAGCTCTGTAAGCACCGTCCTTTTCAGCCCTGCTTTTTCTTTCTGCGGTTTCTGAAACAAGTCAAATCAGCACCATGTCAATCTCAAGCGGGAATGGGGGACATGGCAAAGACCAAGTAGGTGATTGGCTACTGAATAACTGAGCGTCTTACATGGACAGAGGTAGGTTGTTAAAGAAGGGACAAACATTAACAACTTACTGCCGCTCGCTTGTTCTCCAAGAGCAGGTTTTTAGCGCAATGACGTTGACGGACTCTGACTCCAAACTCCAACTCCAACTCTGACTACAAAACTAAACGCTTCACGATCGTTGTCTCGTCTTAAAAACCAGTAGGTTACTTAAACAGCGGCTACATCCATTTTTTATTCCGATCAGAGGGACGGATCTGGACTGAAAACCTTTCCATAAGACGTACAGTACCACAACAGACAGACAAGTGAACTAACTTTTTCTGATGGTACGGTTCTGTGGTTTTTGTGATGAATCGTTCTTTGATCTATAAATCTATGACCGTGAGCTGAGCAGCAACGAGCTAATTCCACCAATCTCTCGCAAGAAACCAGACCGATGACCAAATGTAAAAGAGATCAAACTACTTTGCTTTATAGTATGATTATAGCTGTGTTAGTAAATGGTTTGCATGGGTTAAACACCAAATACATTTACATTAATACTATTGTAATGCAATTGTACACGGGCTTATTTGTGTTTAAGGATGAACATTTTTACTAATAAATCTATTATATTTGAAAGTGCTTGGTCCATGGAGAGCAGAGCTGGGAAGTAAGGACGTACAAGCACTTCAATACTGTACTTAAGTAGATTCTTCAGGTATTTGCACTTTACTCGAGTATTTATTTCTCTAAAAATCTTTTACTTTTAGTCTCTACACGACTTAAAAGACAACACTAACTCGAGAGGGAAACTGAGTGAGCGCGCAGCATCTGATAGAGATAAAACGTGCAGCATGGAGGAAGAAAGGGATCCTGGGAATATTGTCGAGCCCGATGACGCTGCGTAACATTCGGAAAAGCAAGACAATCCCCATCCATGCTCGGATATAAAAGAACTGAACATAAAGCCCACGAGCTTCCAGCATGCAAGAATTCACTGTCTAATCTGAAAAAACAGGTAAAGATAGAGTCTATTTTCAGTTCTTCCTATTAGTTAAGTGACTTGACAGCTTTAGTAATGCTGTGGTAGCTAACACTAGCTCATTACTGGTATCCTAAATTATTTTAGGATACAATTTAAATATTAAATATAAAAAAATAAGCCCTAATTGTAGAATTTTTGTCAAATATTGGATTATTTATGAAAAAAGTCATGGATGTTAAGTACAGTACTGAGCTGCTAAAATAATCCAGACGCTTAACATCTGCTTAGCTCAGTCTTGATTATACTTGACCAGCCTTGGTTAAATTGTCCAGGGATTTTGTTCTCTGTAACAGCAGTGTGCAGGTTGTTAATAAAAGAAGAATTACTTGTTTTTTGTATCAAATTTTCTTAGTTTTGGAGAGTTATCAAAATATGTGTATCACTGATGGAAGAAAAAAATCTTCTTTTACTTTTTACATTTCAGATGCTGAACTTTCTCACTTTAACTTGAGTAAAGAAGTTGAATCGGTACTCCTATTTTTACTTTGTTCACTTAAGTATCTGTACTTCAACTTAAGTATCGGATGTAAGTACTTTGGGCATCCGATATGGAGTGAGAACAAATGTTAAATCGGTAAAGCGTTTCAATGGTGATGTCCTGATGATCAGATGATCGATAAAACGACGAGATCAGGACTCAATATCTGCTGATAATGACTCAAGAGCCCTACTGTCAATCTTTTCTCTTTCATGTTATTGAAAACAAAGGTGGTGTGCAGAGCTGTTGGATTTTGGTAGAAACGTGGCGCCTTGATGACCCCTTTACTCGATCTGCCACTAATTTTCTTATGGTGAGCAATAAAACATTATTTCCCAGGAGTCTGTTACTGTTTGTCTTGGTGGGAAGAAAAACCTGTCTAGGTGGGAAAAAATAGCAAACTTAGAGAAGTAAAGTTTAGTCATATCTGAAAGAATGTTTCAAACTATATTCAGAGAAGACGGAGCGACCTCCCGCTCTGTTCTAAACTCTGTTCACATATTTTTCTTTATTCTACAGTTTATTCCCCTGCATAATCTCCCCTGTTTCATCCCATTCTTTGCCATCATCCTCTGATTCCATTCCCCCTCCTCGCTCGGCCTTCTTCATCTTCTTGTGTACTCCTCTTTCTCCCATCTGCACCCCCCCAACCCCCGCCCCCGCCCCGCTCCTTCATCGCTTTCCTTTCGTCTCTACACCTGACAGAGACGGGATCAGGCAGTAAATCTCCTAAAGCGCGCTCATCCACCGTGGTTCACAGCACCAAAAAAAACACACACAAAAAAAAATGGAGAGAAGAAATGCAGCCAGATGGAGGTAGGAGCCGCTGAACGGTAGTTTGTTGAGGAGAACAAAAGATAACAACATAAAAAGACAAACGGCCCAAGATGACACAGAAGTGATGAGATCACTCAGATGTGATGGAAGTGAAGACACGGAAGTGTTCGTGTCGTACACGTCATCCAAGCACATATATGGGTATTTTTATAATATTGGCAGGATGAATAGCATAATAAAACGTCCCTTGGGCCTGAGGACATTCTTTACGGAAGAGTATTAGGGCCAGGCAGGAGAAACAATATTTTAGAGGGGAAGATTTTTTTTATCGTGCACCTCGAGAAAAAAGTCGAAATGTCAAAATTAATATTGAAATACAATTTCAAGAAAAAAGTCGAAATGTCGAGATTAATGTTAAAATCCAATTTCAAGAATAAAGTAGAAATTTCGTGAATAAAGTTTAAATTTCGCTTGTTTTTCTCAACATTTCAAGTTTATTCACGAAATTTTTACTTTTTTCACGAAATTGTACTTCAACATTATTCTCGACATTTCGACTTTTTTCTCAACATTTTAACTTTTTTCTCGAAATTGTACTTCAACATTAATCTCGACTTTTTGACTTTTTTCTCGTCATTTCGACTTTTTTCTCAACATTTCGACTTTTTTCTCGAAATTGTACTTCAACATTAATCTCGACATTTCGACTTTCTTCTCAACATTTAGACTTTTTTCTCAAAGTGCATAATGAAAAAAAAATCTTCCTCCTCTAAAATTTTATTTTTATTTTTTTCCTGCCTGGCCCTAATACTATTCTGTATCCTTCCTGCCCTGGCAGAGTGAAATGTCTTCAACTCAACTCTTCAACTCAACTCTCAGAAACCTTCAATTTCTGGAGGACCACCATGCAGCTCTCAAGTCCGTGCCAGCCGTGGCGCTTCCGTGCGGGGGGGTGTGTGTTTGTGTAAGCGTGCATGACAGCGGGCCGGGCAGAGTGTCCGGAGCCGGTGGTTTATGGCTGCTGAGGCCTGATTACATCGCGGTGACTGGAGGGCTGAGCAGACTGGTGGATCTATCTGTCTTCTGTGTGGCTGACTGCACAGAGCGAATAGAGACGACTCAGCCAGACACTTGGCCTGCCTCCCGGATATCTCACATAAATACAGTCACATTATGGATTCACACAAGAATGCACGTCTTATTCACACTTGATTTGCATGTTCTTTGTCTTTAAATGCATTTCATTATCATTTAAGTTGATGGTGTTGAACTCTTGAATGGGCGAGCGTGGATTAAAGGATATGCTTTTTCCTCTCTACATTGCCATATGTATAAAAACTACCCCACCTTGGAGGCGTCACACTTGTTAATCGATGAATGAGTTCACTAAATGTGGCTGTTTATTGCTTTTGCGTCACATTTTCTGTCCTACTAAAAGAGAGATCAACCATTCAGCAGAACAGAACTCGTCAGGGATAAGACAGCATGAAAAAAAAAGGAAAAAGATTCAGTGCAGTTTGTTGCTAGTCTGTGCTTTTCATGATTGGACATTGAGTCAAGTGCAATGAATTGGATTTTAACTGATTTCCAATGAATGAGATTGAACTGGAACGTAAGTGAAGTGAACTTGTTGGTTTTCTGTGTAAAATGACTTGAAATGACTGAGTTTTCCTAAAGGGTCTCACTCCAAATACAGGCTTTGGCTAATTTCTACTTTTTCTCTAAGAACTCTAATGAGGTATATCATCATCATCATAATAATAATATCAAAATACTGTATATTTGTAGAGCACTTTTCTCAACAATGTTACAAATTGCTTCAAGCTGAAAATTAAATTCACTTCAGCTTTAAAATAAACCCACGAAAATACCTCCTGATGAACTTCATCAGGACTGACAGACAGCAGCGGCTGCAGGCCGCGGGCTCGGCTGGGTTTATTTCAGCTGTTTTGCCTTTGCTCGACCCGTAACATTCAGCATTTTTAGCACGGTGACTCCTTCAAAGGTGGACCAAATTTGTCATCTCAAACGGTTCACTTGTTATTCCTCCACAAGTTATTTTTATCAATAAGTCTACATCATTTCCTGTCTCCTATTCTGCTCTCACAGCGACATGTGCATGTCAAAGAAATACACAAATACTGGATTCTCGAGTATAACTATAAACGAGAAACCAGTGTGGTAAAGTGGTGGGGTCAAGTAAGGGTCTTTTTATCAGAACTGACTGAGCTAATCGGCCCATTCCAATCACCATCCGATCAATGAATAAATAACATACCTGGTGACATTTGTCTCTCACTTCAACTGTTTATCACGGCGTTATGTCACACATCACCCGTGATGAAACCAGCTCAGAGATACAGTTGACATCTTGACAGAGGTAAGTAAGAGACAAAAAATGATTGATCACACTCGGAGCTGTTACAAAGACGCACCACAAAGATTGGCCAGCGAGCACCAAGTAGCGACCATCTAACTTCTGCATTGTGGCTCATATGGAACAAAGTTGTTGCACTTCCTTAACTCACCACTAGAGGCTGGTTTCAAAAGCGAGTCAATCTCCACCGACTCATGTTAAAATGTCCAACTTTAGAGCAGAAATAAACATATTTACAGGTTGGTAGTAGGAGTTTTGCCTGCCTTAACAATTAAATCATTCAATAAGATGTGGATTTTCCAAATAAATGAATGCAAAATTGATGTAGGCTGATCGTTGTGTGAAATCTAGTCTCGATCTTCAAGGAGTGAGCTCATCCCTTTCAGGTGGGGTAAAAAAAAACAACAAAGGAAATTAAAAACCTGCACAAACTTCACCTGACACTTGATTTCTCTGATTGGATGTGTGCCTGGCCAGCAGGAACTGGAGGCAGCTTCCTCTGCTGGTACTGCTTCATGGAAATCAAAGTGAAATCTAGAAGAACTGAAGTAATTCTGTGTTAAAATTAGCTCTGCAATAAATCTACTCCTCTGTTCTCAATAAATAAAAAAGGACCGAAAAAACGGTGTTTATGTTTTACTAATATATAGAAACTCTCTATTCTCTTCTATTCTATTCTGTTCTGTTCTATTTTAATTGAGTGCGTTCTTTGCTCTAAAAACGTGACCTTTTCAGAGAATGAAGTGGTGTTTTATGCTGGTCTTGCTTAATGATAACCATGGTGGATTTATATAATACACAGAGGGATACGGCAGCGATGGCATGCTTCATCTTGTGACTCTAAGTGTGCACTATTAGGAACCTGCCGAGAGAGGGAGAAGTGGCAGAGCGAACGAGGGCGAAGAAGGAAGGACTGGAGAGGTAGATACAGCGAGAAGAAGGGGTGGGGTGTGTCTGTGTGTGTGTTTGGGGGGGGGGAGAGGATGCGGGAGGCTAAATCTTTATTGAGAACTAGCTAAACCCCTTCTGTGGGAGATAGGACGTAAAAGAGGGGAGACAAAAAGACACAAACCCCCACGAAACACTAAGAGAGAGACAGAAAATAGGTGGAGAGGAGGGAAGACGGGCGGTGATGTATAGGTGTGCCGGCCAGTCCGCTACAGCGCAGGGTTTACTCCCAAGAGTGTGAGCTGGGAGGAATTAGAGGGAACAATGTGGAGTGGGGAGGGAGTCTCAGATGCCCGACAGGGCTTTTGTTCACTTCCACTGTATCACGCAGAAATATCCGCTACCAGTCGCCAGTATACTGGAAGAGAGTGAAGGGGAAAAGAAAACTGACAAGTAGGAAGCTAAAGAGAGTAATAAAGGAAGCTAATGAGAGATGAAATTTGTGTGAGTGTGTGTGTGTGTGTACGTCTGAGTTTATGTGAATCCTAAATGTGGATGAAAACCAAGGTTTTAGCTTTTTAATCAGCCCCATCAGCGCCGTGTGGGGACTCTGAGAAGCTTTCATGTGAGATTCCTCACACACACACACACACACACACACACACACACACACACACACACACACACAGCATCCCCTCTTGCTTTCTGTTCTAAATTTACACCTAACATGAGAACAGGAAAATGGGGGAGGAGGCAAAGAGGAGAGAAGTGAGGTAAGGGAAAAAGGAGTGAAGATGGAGAGCAGAGCAAGGCAGAAGGAGGAAGATGGTGGATGGGGGGGGGGGGTACGACAAGAGAGGTGGAGAAAAGTGCCCAAGAAGGGTGGAAGAAGTTTCGACAGGAATTAGGATGCAGCAAAACTAAAAAGAGGAGAGGGAAGGAAGGAGAGGAGAGGAGCCAAATGTGATTTAGACAGTGGGCAACAGACGTGGAGAAGGGGAGGGCTGGAAAGAGTTAGATAGACTGAGTAAAAGACAGGGGAGGGAGAAGGACAGCGGTATATTAGTCAAGGTGTCCAGTTCGTGTATTGCCTGCTGTGCAATACCACCCCTCTGATTTACTCTGCCGAGTGACTGATGAGACGGAGGAAGAGAAGGAGGGATACAGAGATGAAGGGATGAAAGAGGAGGGAGGTCTCGCTACGAGCGTTTAGGCCAAATTAACGGCACCTCATAAATTAGACTAACAGCCGAACCGGCAGGACTGGGAGGGGAGGGGATGTGACTTGCGTGCGTGCAAGTGTCTCAGTGTGTACACAAGGAAAGTAAGTGCATGTATGTGAATGATGACACGTCGAGAGGGAACAATTTGAACCAGTGCAAAGAGATTACTCTCTGATAAAGTAGTGATACCCCACTGCTCCATCATACAAACACAATCTCCTCTTGATTACCACACAGACCGGAGCGTTTTCTCCTGCACGAGGCTCATAAACGCCAACCGCAGGCACGCCGATGCCGGATTTCTGCATCTTCTCACTCATGAGACACATTTACATCATCATTCTCGCAGTTAATAAGAGTCTGACATGTTTGCACAATACATTCGGGTATATCTCAACCAACTCAAAGATCGTACAGCTAATTTCCTAAAATATAGTTTGAATTACTATAATTTATTACAACAAGAACATTTTTAAAGTGGAGATTTTTTTTCTTTTTCAAAGAGAGCTGCAGCAAAGCCCTGTAACCCTGAAAAGGAAGAAGTCAGCATTGATAATGGATGGATGGATGGGTCGGTGGGTATTTTTCAAGGGTTTGTTTGGAACTTGGCTCAGCTTAAGGAAAGGTGGTGGTGTGGATTAAAAATTGAAAAAGTAATTGCTGACCTAAAGCTGAGTCGAGAAGGAATATATTGATTTTTCAGTGTATTTTGTCAAACCACATCATCAGAAATCCCAATATCTACCCAACATTAATCAAGTGGCCCAGCGGCGTAAGCATGATATGTAGATCACAGAGCACAAATCATGCACCACAAGTGTCAAAGTACTTGCACCGAAGCCCCGAGTTATGGTCCACTACTTTTGCTCTGTCACTGAGCATTTTCACAGATGTACCGTGGACATTAAACACTTTAAACAGAACCTGGAGGAGCTCCGTAACAGAACACAAATGTCCGAATCACACAGATGGACGTTTGTACAAACTATGCTTCATGTCCAGATGAGCCCATGACTAAAAGGGCATGTAAGGGCACGTTGAATGAATGTTTGACAGCTTTACATCACTTAGTTAGTCATTATATCGACACAGAAATAGTAACTATATCACATAAATGGGTATTCTTTGATGTCTTGGGTCTCGTATACTTAACAAAGGTTCCTTTCTGCAGCAATCGAATAACTAATCACCAGTATCTCGTTAAAATGGATTTTTATGCACACATGCTGACAGATCTACTCTTCAGCTAATATTTGTTGTGTCCATTGTGGGCAACTCTAAAAACAAAGAGCTGTAATAAAGTGAACAGCAAAGAGGGAGAACCAACGTTATCTGTCGATATAACAGGCTTGTTCTAAAGTGGGGAAAATAATGTTTCTCACAGTGGCCATATTAAGCTTTTCTGTGTTTTCTGATCCATCTGTAGTGTTACTATGATAAAATATATTCTTAGATATCACTGGAGGTTACAAAAAAATGAGGTACACACACTGTATACGTCTTCTTATATATTAATGGTTAATACCACATTTGGTAAAACCCAAAAGCCACATGGGCGTCTTGCAACAGAGGGGTTTTTTGTGGGCGTGTGTGTGTGTTTCCTTCACCTCCCCGCTTGACAGTCTAGCCATACTTAATTGATCCCTGGATAAAAAAATAAGGAGAAAAATGTTCCACCAAAGACGACTAAAATCCCCAACAGTGGGACGTGAAAGAGCAGGAATGAAAAGACAAGACAGTGATGGGTGCAGTTTGGTGACTGTGTGATGTGTTGAAGTGCATGTGAATGAGTGTGCAACATTTTGTTGGAGTAAAAGGAAACATAAGGAGACAACCAGGTATTTACAAACAGAATAGGACAGAGAAAAGGGGAAGAGTATTCCATTTACCGTTCTTTCCTGTGAGCATATTTAAGTCTCTGTGGGGGGGAGCGGCAGTATTGATTTCTTAAAACAGTTGGTTTTGGTGCAGTGAGAAAGCTTCCTTCCAGAGAGTTTTTTCCAACATCGGCTCTCTATGACATCACATATGTCAGAATTTCATTGTACAGTCCTATTCTTCTGGCCTTGTGCATCCCGTAAGAGCTTCAGCTGCAATTTTAAAAGTGGAAGTTTACAACTGCATGACTCAAGAATGTTTTCCATTCTGGTGGATCTGCTAGCATTTCTTCTGTTTCAGACACACGGGCCAGAAATGGCCATCGAACAAGCAGGGTCTAAAACTTCCCTGTGCTCTTTAATCATTACTAAGCAATTAGCTTTGGTTTCTAAGTTGAAATTTTAGTAGTTTGGCTGTAGTATCCAAAGTAGAAAATTTTTTGCACACCGGATTTGCAGAAAGGTGGGTCGGAGGAGGAAAGCTGCAGCCAAATTTAAAAAGAAAATGGCAGTAGTTTGGCTATAAAATTATGTTGCATTTCTCCTCAAGGTTGCAAGCATATTTGAAGACGAGAAGTTGCTTTCATTGTTGTTCATGAACCCTCGCTCTGTTCTCCTTGGTGTCACTGGATGTGAAGTGGATGTTGCAAGTGCACTTTAATGATAGTTTAGATGGGAGAGGACAAAGACAATACAAAATACCACAAGGGGGGTCATTTTGTAAGGCACCTGGTAGCTTAAATAAGTAGTACCTGAGTAAACCATGTTATTATCAATTGCTCTCTCTGAGCAGCATTAGTTGGTCCGGTGTTGGCTAGCGATGCTGAAACACCATCATCCCGAGAAGAGTCTGCAGGGAAGTTTGTTCGCTGCACCACAATTTAGATGAAACTGAACGCTGTGTCATCAGTGTTCAATTTCAGTGGCTACAGTGACGGGGATGCCGACAGCAGTTATTGTTGAATTGACAGATGCTACTCTACGCCATGGAGACAGGGGCACATCAACAAACACGCCAGTCACAGGAGCAAAAGGTTACTCCGACCTGTCTAGAATAATTCATTGGGTCTCAGGGGCAGATTTACAGACCATCCTCACCATCACAGAGTTTAGAAAAAGAGAAGGAATAGCACCAACGTTTTCTTTATAACTTGCTCGTCACTTCAATTATGTCCTTGTATTGACATCGGACAGAGAAGTAGGCGCCCTTACAGCCTGCTTGTTTGTTAACTAGACAGCAGGGTCCCCGTCACACTAATACCTGTCAGCTCAGAGTCAGAGGGGATCTCCATCCACGTTACACCACCGTAATCACGCGTCACACATCCATCCATGCTGACCGCAAATGTGTACAAGACAAAAAAATAGCTCAAAACTCTGTTTTCAGATTGTTTCAGATTGATAATATAGTATTTTTCCTGCATATGTAGACGGTTATAGTTTGGTTAAATCCAGTCTTTGGCTTGATCCTGACTAGTATATAGGGATGGGAATTTCTGGCATTTATCCCGATAACAATAAAAATGACAATAAACGATAATACCAATTCAACTCCACCTTTGTAACTAAACTGTAATGACTCAGATCCGCCATGTTTTTTACACAAAAACCTCATCAACAGGAATTTAATCTTTCTTTCTTTCTTTCTTTCTTTCTTTCTTTCTTTCTTTCTTTCTTTCTTTCTTTCTTTCTTTCTTTCTTTCTTTCTTTCTTTCTTTCTTTCTTTCTTTCTTTCTTTCTTTCTTTCTTTCTTTCTTTCAAACTAATTTCTTTCTTTCAGGATAATTTCTTTCTTTCTTTCTTTCTTGCTTTCTTTCTTTCTTTCTTTCAGGATCATTTCTTTCTTTCAGGATCATTTCTTTCTTTCAGGATCATTTCTTTCTTTCAGGCTCCTTCCTTCCTTCCTTCCTTCCTTCCTTCCTTCCTTCCTTCCTTCCTTCCTTCCTTCCTTCCTTCCTTCCTTCCTTCCTTCCTTCCTTCCTTCCTTCCTTCCTTCCTTCCTTCCTTCCTTCCTTCCTTCCTTCCTTCCTTCCTTCCTTCCTTCACGTACGTTGTGCGTGGATTTAACACAGAACCATAAATCAGCTTTCCACAAAAACGTCATCAACAGGAATTTATCGTTTTTACCGCGAGATGACAAATTCTTACCATGGGGAATTTTTTTGACGGTTTATCGTGAACGGTAAAATATCACCCATTCCTACTAGTATATGATAATTAGTAGAAATGTAGAACTTCCACATGTGTGATGTCATCCAATTTAAAACAAAAGCATACACATTTTCTGTGTCATGGGGGTTGGTTAGTTTCCTTGTCCTTGCAGGATTGGGTCAAGAAGTGCATTCAGCATAAAGCGTGTGCCAAACCTGTGTTGGGAATACGAGGGGCTCCACTGTGGCGACATAACTAAAATGGGATTACATCCCTTTTCATTTGTTTAATTTCCACATTAAAGCTAGTAAACAACCCAACACAGACAACGCGCTCAACTCTGCCCCGCCGTCTGTTCAGCTGTGATGACACTCTGTGTACAGCGGAGACAGTTTTGTAATCAACACAAACCAAAGTCACTTTAACATGAAAGGAATTTCTATATCCTTGTTTTCTACATGACAGTTTTTTTAAATAAACAAGTAAACTGCCATGCTGTTGGACAGCGTATGTCAGTATTCATCCGTCTGCGACAGGTCGATACCAGCCCATATTACCAGCGTCCCAGAGCTTCATCATTTTTGTCCCACGAACACCGGATATTGTGAAAATCTATTTGGTACAATAAAGATGTCATGCTCCAATATTCTCAAGATTCCACTTCACAGAAGTTCAATTTCAAGTGTTTAAACAAGTTACTGCACAGGAACATTCAGCTCACTCTGGGCTCACTTTAGATGTTATCCCTCTTTAGATAATGTATGTTTTCTGTTACATTTCCAGCTACGCACAACATAAATCCCCCCCGCCATACGTTATTTGTGTCTGCGCCTCTACATTATAAAGAAATGTTAACTCTGTCACAAGGGCGAGCACTTGCCAATCGCTGTGTGATTACAGCAGTGCTTGACTGAGTGAGATGATAATACAATCACAAACACACACACACACACTCCGACCCGAGCACACACCAATCTTGGCAGGGCTGAGTTGATGCTCAGAGTGATTAAAGTGGCATGCTTCTGAGTGTGTCACCTGCTGCTGCTGTATCTTAAATCAGGACAGTGGGGCTCAGATTGGGTATTGACTGGCCCACAGAAGTCTCCATCCATCATGCTGAGAAACGATAGCGCGGAGGCCGTCCTGATGTAGCCATATACCAGCGATGCTGCTCGCTGAGGCTGGCCCAGGGTGACGTTAGGTTAGGGTTATGGCACTGACTCTTATTCATGCAGCAGCGAAGCAGAGGGGTGCAGCTCTCAGGCAGATGTGGGATGACAGGCGTCGCATCTGCCGTCAAAATATGGATAAACACATGCTCACGAGCAAACCAGACGCCACCTGTGACAAACGTGGGCTGACAAACACATATGCCTCAACATGCTACACTTATCATAAGACATAACACTTCCTTTTGTGTCCCTGTCCTGTTGCCTCTCACGCTCGCAAGTGTACATGCCAACACACACTCCCGTCTTGAGGACCTGAGCAGCATCTTTTGACTATGTGCCTAATGATAATAAATGAGCCATCATGGGTGGTGAGGGAGGCACTAAGTCATCCCTTTCATCGACAGGAAGACGACTGGGGGCTCCAAGGTCACCCCACTGTCAACATCACTCTCCCTAATGACTCTGTGCATTTTCTATCTCTCTCTCTGTCTCTCTCTCTCTCTCACACACACACACACACACACACACACACACACAGACACACACACACACACACACACACACACGAGAGGGGCTGCAAAGTGTTCACACTGTTGAGTCCTGCAACTGGTCCGTTGTACTCAAATACACCCCATATTAGTATTTCTGATAAAAAGAAAGTAGAACATACGTGAACAACTTCAGGATGTTTAAAAACAAGAAAAAAAATCCACAAATAGCTTGTGAGATTTTTCTACACAACATGCATTCAAGTCAGGTGGATGTTTTTTTTTTTTTTTTTTTTTTTTTTTTTACAACTTTTAGACACCAAAAATTCTAAGAAAAAAAAAGAAAGGAAATATCTTACGGTCTTAAGGTACGGTTTCAAATATAACTGCTTAAAACTTTACTTTTCGATGGTCATTAGTTAGGGCTGGCCCAGGTACCCTGAACCAACCCTTTAGTTATGCTGCTGCGGGGCCTCCCATGATGCACTGGGCTCTTTCCCCACTCTGTTCTCTTCTTGCATGCATGTATATACGTATTTTTTCCTCTCCACCGTCTCCTTGCAATTGCTTAGGACAGGGGATTGCACCGAAGTGAGGAGTCAATGCAGTTTGTTGGCTGATAAATATATTAATGACAAAATAATGAGATTTTATTTATAAAGCACTTTTCTAAACAAAGTTACAAAGTGCTAAACATAGCAGCAGCGAATTAAAACCACTAAAGCAACTCCAGACAGCCGGAAAACAACCCAAAAAGAAGAGTCAAGGCAGCCAGAGTTACGAGTGACATAACATCTAATATTCACCAAACGATACCAAAGGCCCTCTGAAAATTAAAACTGACAGTATATGTACTTTGGAAGTACTTGTACTAACTGAATTACAATTAATTGGATTGTAATTGAACCCATTTGGATTGTCCTTGAAAGTTCCATGAGATGACCTTTGTTGTGAATCGGTGCAACACAGATAAAAGTAAAGGCGAATAAGCAGTAAAAATGTCTTAATCCTGCAAACCAGCACAGTGCAGACATGGATGACTCTCCACCCAGGAAGTGATAGAATAGGTTCAAGAAATGATGGCATATTCATGCATCCATCCATCCATCCATCCATCCATCCATCCATCCATCCATCCATCCATCCATCCAAACATCCATCCATCCATTCATATATGCATCCATGAATCCATCCACGAATCCATCCATGAATCCATCCATCCATCCATCCAAACATCCATCCATCCATCCATCCATCCATCCATCCATCCATCCATCCATCCATCCATCCATCCATCCCTGCATCCATCCATCCATCCATCCATCCATTCATATATGCATCCATGAATCCATCCACGAATCCATCCATGAATCCATCCATCCATCCATCCATCCATCCATCCATCCATCCATCCATCCAAACATCCATCCATCCATCCAAACATCCATCCATCCATCCATCCATTCATATATCCATCCATCCATCCATCCATCCATCCATCCATCCAAACATCCATCCATCCATCCATCCATCCATCCATCCATCCATCCATCCATCCATCCATCCATCCATCCATCCAAACATCCAAACATCCATTCATCCATCCATCCAAACATCCATCCATCCAGCCAAACATCCATCCATCCATCCATCCAAACATCCATCCATCCATCCATCCATCCAAACATCCATCCATCCATCCATCCAAACATCCAAACATCCATCCATCCATCCATCCATTCATATATGCATCCATGAATCCATCCACGAATCCATCCATCCATCCATCCATCCATCCATCCATCCATCCATCCATCCAAACATCCATCCATCCATCCAAACATCCATCCATCCATCCATTCATATATCCATCCATCCATCCATCCATCCACCCATCCATCCATCCATCCAAACATCCATCCATCCATCCATTCATATATCCATCCATCCATCCATCCATCCATCCATCCATCCATCCATCCATCCATTCATCCATCCATCCAAACATCCAAACATCCATCCATCCATCCATCCAAACATCCATCCATCCATCCAAACATCCATCCATCCATCCAAACATCCAAACATCCATCCATCCAAACATCCATCCATCCAAACATCCATCCATCCATCCATCCATCCATCCATCCATCCATCCATCCATCCATCCATCCATCCATCCATCCAAACATCCATCCATCCATCCATCCATCCAAACATCCAAACATCCATCCATCCATCCATCCATCCATCCATCCAAACATCCATCCATCCATCCATCCATCCATCCAAACATCCAAACATCCATCCATCCATCCATCCATACATACATCCAAACATCCATCCATCCATCCAAACATCCAAACATCCATCCATCCAAACATCCATCCATCCATCCATCCATCCATCCATCCATCCATCCATCCATCCATCCATCCATCCATCCATCCATCCATCCATCCATCCATCCAAACATCCATCCATCCATCCATCCATCCATCCATCCATCCATCCCTGCATCTATCCATCCATCCATCCATCCATCCAAACATCCATCCATCCCTGCATCTATCCATCCATCCATCCATCCCTGCATCTATCCATCCATCCATCCATCCATCCATCCATCCAAACATCCATCCATCCCTGCATCTATCCATCCATCCATCCATCCCTGCATCCATCCAGGGTCCTGCCAGTCCGTACTATTTACAAAATCAGAGTATTCAGATTCTTTTTGTTGTTGTTTTCAGAGTACTGGTGGATTTACACAGTTGCACAATTATTTCATCATATTCCTGTTCAACAGCTGTAAAGCTAACAATAGAACCTGAACAGGTGATGCAGGTCCTGCGTTTTCATAGCGAACATCTGGGGGTAACTAACAAAAGTGTCACTTTTTACACTCAGACTCGTCCGACCTGTGTGTTAGGCCAAGGGGTGAAGAAAATGTGCCGTAGAGTGGGTGTAAGTGAATCTCTCTGTTTGTCAGCCTTGTAAAGGTGTGTGGCTTGTCCAGGACGTACCCTGGGTCCTGCCTTATTCCAGCTACGACAGACTCCACCCCCACTGTGACCCTGGACAGGGTGAAATGTGTGTAGAAAGTGGATGAACTACAGTTCATCTGTGACCCCGTATCGTGAGCTTTAGCTGCACTTTAGCCAGAGGTTTCAGATTTGTTTTATGTTAAAATACCTCAGATTTAGCTTCATTAATTGCTCCATAACCCTAACAATCTCCCCTCTGACCTCTCGTGTTTTGTTTTGAGCCCTACGTTGGAGCTCCCGGCTCCAAACTCCAGATAACACATTTTTCAAAATAATTTAATTAAGAACAGTTTCGCTTGCCTTACTCAGACATCATATTTAACATTTTTATACGCTGTCATATGACTCACGCTATATTGCTACGTTCTCCGATGCTCTGGCTGTGCACACTGTGCAGAATATCAGCAGCCAGTTTTGCCTTTTAGCAAAACAGCACCAGATCAGATCAGGAAAGAGTGAGACAAGCATTGCATAACTGATACATGTCTTTATAACCTTCCTGACCCTCCTAACTTCTGTCCCTTCCCCTAATGAGCTGCTATGCACTGTCATCTTTGAGAGGCACAGATCAGAATTCAAATCCGTAGAAGAAGAGGAGGAGGGGTAAATCACGTCCTCCAGCCAAAAATGAGTCCCAAAACAGTGAATTTTATTAAAGCTGTACTTAAAAAAAATAAATTTAAGTTTGTGTGTGAGAGCAGACACCAGTGAACAGGAAGGTAGTGCCTTCACTTCCAAGTCTGGCATTTCTCCACATGCAAACAAACACACGCACATGCATGGGCACGCACATGCCTATACGTTTCAAGTTCAGACTTGAGCTGCAGAAACCTAATTTGCACCACATTGAAATGCATCTTCAATTAAAGAGAAACACATCGAGGTGGCAGGGGAGTTGAGAAAAAGAGAGATGCGAGAGAACGGGAGGGTGGAACGGGGTGTGAAGCCGATACTGTGTGTGAGAGTAACAGAGGGGTGGGTGGGTTTGCACGAGGTGGTGGTGGAGGGGTGGGCTCAGCTGTATCTGGCGAGAGAAAAAGGGAGGGAGAGGGTGTTTTTCATCTCCTCACTTGGAAAAACATCTCATTTTGGGATGAATCAGATTTAGCAAAGGGTGTAAGGAGGTTTGAGGTGCTGAAAGAAGGAGAAAAAAAAAAGTCCTGCTAACTTCAACCTTGTTATCACCACCTCTTTGGTTGGTTGCCAGCACACCGGGGCTGTCCCTGCTAAAACTGAAGCGCGCATGTTTGTGTTTGTACTCGTCTATTTTTAAACTCAAGGCCATGTACTATCTGACAGAATGGGTGGATAACTAGAAGACACAATAAGGTTTTGAGTTATTGTGTGGGAAAATATGATTTCGGCTCAGTGCTTGTGAGATCTGTCGAATGTTCCGTTTGTCACATACAAGAACAAGATAATGGACGCGAGTGCAATTGAAACTGTGCGTGCTATTATGTTCGATTTCTCAAGTGTGCATACCAGAGAGTAAAAAGCAACTGGAGAAATCAAAAAGAAACACACAGGCACACAATCTGCCACATGCTGCAACTATTGTGCGTGGATTGTCAGGGTCTTATGACTATAACGTCAGCCTACCATATTAATAAAGTGCTTAATACAATTATAGCTTTTCCATCACGTAAGATACTGGTGTTGTCTCTATTTTGTAGGAGCCGTTTAAATTAGTGTTTGCTTCTGTTAAAACATCAAGGATGTTACACAGCTGTCAGGATGAGCAGCACGGAGGAAAAGAAAGCCTTTTTAATCTTATTGTGGTGTTAGATGTGATGCCTTGTTCCTCGCTGCAGCAGTGTAACACCATTATCACATGACGTAATGCACCTGCCTACCTACAGATAGGGGAAGAACTAAAGGAGAAAAAAAACACCTTAAGCCTCCTGTAGGCATGGGATATATAACATTAAATGTTTCATCAACAGTCAGTCGCATTTGCATGAAAGGGGATGTAGTTTGGATAAAATGTCGAAATCAATCACGAAATCTTTGTGGATCTTTGAGTAGATTTGCATGTAAATCACCTCCATACTAAAGAAAAACCTACTATGGATTCAGAAACGTTGCAAAAAACTTGGATTTTATCATAAACAAAAGTTCATGCTTATCAATTGCAAAGTGGCCGCCTGGTCCCGCTGTTCGTTAATAAGCATAGGTCTCCCCACGAGCGCGAGCGTATCAGGAGGTGAAACGGTGCATCCTCGTCCTGCATGTGCACCTGTGGATGTGGCGCATATTAAAAAAGGGGGTATGGAGTAGGGCTGGGCGATATATCGAGATTTTAATATATATCGATATATTTTCAAACGCGATATGGTACGAGACAATATTGTTTATATCGATTATTAAAAAAAAAAAAAAAAAAAAAAAAAAAAAAAAAAAAAAATTTTTAATGATTTTGATATAGCTTATTTTGTGACAAATTGACTTGAATGTTTTATTTGAGATTTGCACAAATGTTTTGTTATTTGCACAACTGTCAACCTCAGTGGAAAAGTCTGCCTGTTACTGTCTACATTGTATTAATTGCACAGTGTATTTTAATTTAATTGTTATGCAGGAAAGGGATATTTGTTTTATTTTATTCAAGAAGCATTTTTATTCCATATATGCAGGCAGTTTATTTTTATTTCATTTGTTTTATACATTTTGATATTGTGCAGACCTCTGTTAATAAATGTGCCTGTGTGACACTTGGCACGAGGCTTTGTATTAAAACTGACTGTTTTTTTAAGGGTTTGCCTCAGAAAAAAATGAAGTTGACAGAGATGCTATGCTATAATGCCCAGGGGGAAACCCCAATTATGGCACAGAAAAAATATCGAGATATATATCGAGTATCGCCATTCAGCTAGAAAATATCGAGATATGACTTTTGGTCCATATCGCCCAGCCCTAGTATGGAGGAAGGATATTTTTTAACTGACGTTTTCATTTTGTTCAAATTTGCTCCGCGAACAGTTCACGAACAAATCAGTTCTGCCCATGTTTCTCATGAATGAGAGAATGAATTTGTGTATCTGACAGGACTACACTGCAAAAACTCATTCCTAAGAAAATAAAAACACCTTGTTTCAAAAAATGTAGAGGACTATTTTAGACTATTTTGCTTGTTTTAAGAATACTAGTGAGGAAAAATCTTCTTACCCCACGAGCAGAGATATCTTTGCTTATAAAAAAGACAATTTGGACTAGATTTAGGAATATTAGGCTAATTTCTAGGGGGGTTGTTATTTGCAATGTAACAATAAAAAAAAATAAAAAAAAGTATACCATAACCCTGTTGTTACCATTTGCAACCGATAAGGTCTGAAAATATGCGATTTATATTTAAGCTCATGTTGAATTTCAACATTTCAAACAATCCAACGCACAACACTGACTGCAAAAGAGGTACACCACACTGAGGAGTGACCGACTCCGCCCACAAAAAATGGCTGACATGAACACAGTTGAAAAGATTAGGTTGAAAAAAGTGCCTTCACACCATATGCTTGTGGTGTTTTGACCGAAGCAGGTCCAGGACTATTCATTAAGACCTCAGATAATTGTGACAACTCATGAAAAAAGGAATACCATGCCTCCCTGAATGTTCCTCACAACTTCATTCAGACTCGTCATACTAGCAATACAGATGGTAACAGCCTTGAATGTACTGCGTTGGGTAAATTATGCCAGCTATGGATGTGAGCAGTAGAAAAAATACATCTTGAACGCTTCATTTTGCTGATCAAGGACTCAAGGTTTCTGACCTTTAAGGCTTTATTAAATTACATTTGGAGTAGCTAAAAAGAATTACACCTTTAGAAAAAAGGTTAACCAGTTTACATTTCACAACCCCTAAATGTCAGAGAAATTACAGTAGTTTTTTTTTTCCTGGTTTGTGTGGGAAGTGCTAAAGAACAAATAGTAAATGCTGAGCTGAATAATAATTAAAAATAAAGAAAAATGTATATGAAGAAAGAGATGGGTTAAAGTCTGAAGAACTGAAGAGTAGCTTGCTACGGAGGAGGCTGGAGTGGGCCACTTGACTCCACCCCCTAAAACAGACTGCAAAGAACAGAGTTGTATAAAATATGAATTAGCAGCTGTTATAGTGTATCTTGCCGGTATTTTGACCAAAACACACCACAGATATGTCATTAAGGCCTCAAAGTTGTGTCAACATTACACTAATATGTCCCATTTAAGGTAATTGCATGCAGTTTTGACTGCTGGATTAAAAGGTTGAGGTGTGACCAAGTAAAATTGCCTCCATGATTTGGAACGGACAAACAATGAGGTGCTCAGCCAGACATGAAGCTGACACATCCAGTTACGATTAAATTAATGGACATGAAAGGATCCCTGAACAGGTCTTCAGGAAGGCGTTATGCAGCCGAATGCTGCTACAACGGCTTTAAAATGCCTTTGTGCCGACTCTGTGTATCCCTGCTGGAGGGATGGAACACCATGTATCCACAAGATATTCCCTCTTGATAGTGATGGTGCGAACACATTCATAAGAAATGTGCCAGTCGGTCGATACCAGTTAATATGGGCTCCATTGTCAGCTCACATTGTGTTCACACTCACTGAACGATCCTTCGTGACCTTTAGATGGGGTTATGGCCTTGCTGGAAATGACCGTTCTCATTAGGATAAAACCGGGTCACTTGGATAGAGTTGATCATTTAGAACCAGAGCTTCTAAATTTATAGTAATGACTTTCCAAAGTAATCAACTTTGGAAAGTAATCAACCATACCAATCTGTGGATTTGTACTCACTCGCACCACATTCCCATCCCTCTTTTTCCTTTGTATTTATAAAAAAACAAGGTGAGCTTAAAACCTTTTTGCATCTCTGCCAACAAAGCAACTTTTTTTTATTATTTTTTTTAAACAACTAGCATGATACCTAGCAACATGTTGAACAGCAACTGTGACTAAAGTCCACTGGTAAGCATCATCACAACAACCCAGACTTTCCCATTTCACATCGGTCCATGCATACTATGCAGAAGCTGCCTGGCTGCAGGTGAACTCATTTTTGCATTTAACATGTATGCACAACCGAAACTCAAAAGACACATGCTCGTATGGGTGATGATGCCGTACCTGTAAAATCAGTGAGTGCTGGTTAAAGGCAGGGTAAGCTTATTCAATGTGATTTCTAACTCAGAACACTGGAAACAAACAGCCTGTACTGAAGGCTACGGCAAACAATACTCCAACCAATCAAAGCCAGGGGGAGGAGACATGCTTTTACTCATGCATGAGGGTGAGGCTTGGGAGAGTCGGGGGATGTTTAAAGGCGAGCGATGTTTCCTTGTTTTACTGAGGTTTTGTTTCAAATATCAACAGATTTGACATCATCCAGAAATCGCTTACCCTTCCTTTAACATTAAGCCTTAAAGGACATTACTTCAGTAACTGTTTCAAGCGAACTGTACATATTTCCTTTTCTTTCTTTTTTTTTAAAAGTTGAGCTGAGGCACTATTGAAATGTCTTAGAGATTCTTTTGGTCAAAATACCACTTAGATAAAGTAAAAAAGCTTCCTTTTTTCAACTGTTGTCAGGTCAAATTATACAAATTATGCAGCCAAATTTAGGGGGTGGGGCCACTCGACTAAAATCCGCCCCATTTTTCTGCAGTTGTGTTACATCTTTGCAACAGTCACACATGCAGCAATATGATAAATAATGAAGGGGTAAAGATTGCACTCTGATCTGCGTTTGTGATGTCACCGCAACCCGCAGAGGGAAACACCTTATTGGATGACATCATTTCAGACTCAGATGTCCCCAAACAAGGTGAAAAGATACTTATCTCAATTCATTTTTTTTAATTGATTGAGTTGTAGTCACTTCAGACACAGACATACATATACTGTCAAGTAAAAAAAAAAAAGAAAAAGTATTTTTTTTATCACATGCCCCCCTATAAAGCAGTAAATATCAATTTAAAACAACCATATATACGCACACAATAGTGTTTGACCATTCCTTCTGAAAATGCCGAGGTAGATTTGTTTGGTCATATCCACCAGCTCTACTTAAAACAACTTAGTATTGATCTGCGATGACTTCACTGAACCTGTGCACACAAAACATGTCCCCAACATGTCCACGACAGAGCCGCTGGACCACCTAATTGTGAATTAGTTAACTTTCTTCTTCAATTTGACATTTGTTCACATTCAATATTGTCACCCTCTTAAAATAATAATAAAAAAAACAAAATTTAGTGTTTGGTTAATTTTTTTTTCTTGCTCTTTGAAAAACTTGAGAAAAATATGACTTGGGCTATTATTTTAGGAGGTTGGTGATATATTAACAAAGATATCCAGGTGATCACATCTGCAATGCTACCCATGTCATCATAATCATCTGGGCAGCTCATTATCTGAGGATACACTTCATTTTCGCCTGATGACGAATACTAATGGGGGTTACGGAGGCTAAGTGTTTGTTTGGCTCCACGATAGCTGACCATGTCTACAGCGAGCCTCGCCGTCTCTCCTGAAACATCTGCACCAACTCCCGACTGAAACTCATCAGAGGAGGAGTGCGGGAGGTAAATAGAGGAGGGATGACACGGAACACTTTCTCATAAATGGGAAGTTTCATTCATTATCGCCCCTAAGTGAGGTGCGTGTATCACTATTTCTTCCATTTTCACTTCATTTTCTGACTACAAAAACTTAATAGATACAGTTCAGCGGTCCCTCAAGCGTTGTCCAGCACTTTCCTCTCATTTCATCTGCGTTATGGGCTGCCTAAGTTTGCGTTAAAGTCCTGTTTGATCAATCCTCTCAGCCCTCCTCATTTGTGCTTCCAATCATGTCGCTAAGCTCAACTAAGAAGTGGCCCATTGTGTATCGGTGACAGCCAGATATATACATGTGTAAGCTAAAAGAAAAACTGCTTACATGGGTTTTCCTTTTCCCCCCAGAACTTGGCGTTAGCCTAATCCCTCTCCGTCCCTCTTTTCTTTCTGCTCACTCATTCTTTACTTGCATGGCTGAGCAAAGCCGACCCTCACACCAAGACACAGTCCCTCGCACGCGCTCAAACACACATTCCTTGGTGCCTGCTTTCCAGTTATGGCCCCATACTGTACTTGGACAATAAAACACATTAGCAAACTGCTCAGACGCCCTCTACGGGCACTTTGTCTTGTCTTCTGTGTCTTTATGGCCTCTCAATCTGCCCTTGATGACACCGCTTATGAGCCTTTAAGCAGCCCCTCTGTTGTGCAGGGGCTGACAGATCGAGATGTCATTACATTAAGTAGAGACTCTCTATTAGCCCAAATGGTGGCGTATAACCAGATAATCGGCTGTGGACAGCAAGTGTGGCTATGTGGGAGGTGAGATACCAACGGATGGTGAGTGGGAGAGTAATGTTTTATGTCGTAGGAAGTGTGATATCTCCATTATAGACAACCTTAATTGATAAACAAGACAATAAAATCCGAGAAATGGTGCCACAGATGTATCCAGGAGTACTGTAGGATGTCAATTCATCTAACAGGGAGAAATGGCTTGACAATAATAGCATATTAGAAAGATGTTGTAGAACAGTACTAGGTAGTGTCATCATTTCAGAGGCATAAAAGGCTAATAAAATCCCTCTAATGAAAGAAAGAACCATTTCTTCCCTAAGGGAACCCTCAAATGTTTCTTTCTTCTTCCACTCCTCACTCCTTTCTTCCACTACATTTCCTCCCACCGTCCCACACTCCGACCGGCGCTATTTTACTCTGCCCGCCATCCGTGATGGGAATATTAACAATCGTGGTAATTGTCACCAACGGCCAGGTTTGTTTCACACGCGTAATAAGCGGGAACTTGTGCGCCACGGGGCAAAAACGGGATGGAGAGGTGCGCAGGAGCAGCCTTAACCTCTCTCCATGTCTTATTTTATTTATGCAAGAACAACTGATAAAAGCACTTAAAGAAGTGTTTCTCAGAGATACATTGAAAGAAAACCATCCCACTTTGGTGATTTGGCCAACTCCAGACAGTTTGGGGTTCTGTGGCAACACATGAGACGCCTTGAGAAAACGATCCAAAAATTCAGGAAAATGGGGCAATAATTGTGATCAAAGTGGACTCACCAGAAAATCTCGATCAGCGCTCGATGCACGGAGAATCCCGAGGAGTTTCTCTGCTCTTTCTGCACCTCAAGTTGAAGCGATCAGATGCGGTCCAACAGTCCCGACTGAGCTGGGAAGAAGAGAAAAAGGTGAGAGCGCATTTGAGAGGAGGCTCAGACAAGACCGCGCATCAATCCAGGTCAGCCGCCCCCCCTCTCTGGAAAAAGTGCATCAATATTAACACGTGTTTAGCTCGCCAAACTGAGGCGATACCTCGGAAAAAGGGAGGCGGGATGACCACCGGGAGAGGAAATGAGACGGTAAAAGGAGCGGACAAGGCAGTGGCTGTCAGATTGGACTTGAAACTACTGCTGACGATGCGCGCAGAGATAAGAGAGGAGGAGGAGAGAGACGCAGAGACGCGGAGAGGCAGCACTGAGCCGCTATCACTGGTATTAATAATCATTATCATCAGCATCAACATCACTACTTAAAAGTTACACAAGTGATCAGAACTCACACCATATTAAAAATACAGAAAATATCACGGGAACCCATCAAAGGTTTTAATGATCGAGCCTTCCATTTGTACTCGGAAGTCGTAATTTCTGATTTCTAAGTCCGGCGCATGAGGTCGGAATTATTCGAGATGTGCTGCACAACTATAGTTATAAGAAGCCACCATGTTCATGTTCCTATACAACTTAAGCCATACCCGTTTCAGGTACAGTTGTATAGAATTCACATTTTGTGTGAAATGTTTCAATTTTGGTGTTGGCACACAGTAACACATACACAGTATATCTTTATTTAAATTCGAAAATCATTGAGGGCGAGCCCTCATTGACAATGACGTCACAACACAGTAAAACCCACACATAGTGAAACACACAAATTGTAAGACCTACACACAGTAAGACACGCACACACAGAAATGCATGTTAAAATAATGTTTTTCAAATGTATTGTGGTGCCACAATGTTTTAAAATAAAAAATTTTGTATTAATTGTTTTGCCACTATGTTTTAAAATAAAATGTTTTCTATTAATTTGAGAAATTATTCTGGTTCATTGATCCAATGTTAGATTTGTTAGCCACGATAAAACGTTGCAAGTTGACTCAACTTAAAGGTATTGTGACATGAAAAACAAATTTTTCTTGATTTTTTGTGTTTTGTTGGGTGTCTTGACATCAATTACACCCAAAAAACAACGAACTTTTAACATTCAGTGTATAGTGTGCTTTCTGGGATTTGTAATAATTTGTAACCTTGTTGCCTTAAAATTTGATTCAGGCTAGCAAATGATTTCAGGTTTTTACAACTCACAACTAAGTTTCTTCAACTTAAAATACCAAGTTCATATCACAGAGAGTTGAAATTACCTGAAATAATTGGCTAGCCTGAATCAAAAGTGAGTTGAGATTACTTGAGTTATGTTGTTGATACAACAGAAATATTAGTTTGTTTGACTAAAAAAAACAAGTTCACAGAATTATTTACTTAATTTAATTATAGTCATATGGACTTGGTAGTTGCAAGAACTTAGTTGAGGGTTAAAATTACTTGAAAAATGTTGCTACACTGACTCAAGATTTTAAGGCAACAAGGTTACAAATTATTTTAAGTTGAGCCAATTTGAAATTTATTACAGTGCAACTCAGAAAGTCGGAACTTTCACAACAATTGGAATCTGATCATTTTACTACTTATGAAGAGCAGGGACGTGCAGAGACCTTTGGAGGGGCAGGTGCTGAAATTTAAAAAGGGACACATGGAACACGACTAACACTTTCCGACAATAACTTTGTTACATTTGTTACTTTGTTACATTACAAAACCCTGTTGTGTTTTGTTTTGTAATACCTGCTCTGAACTTCTTAAACCATACCCACGACAAATACCCCGTATTATAAAAACAAACTAAAACTAATACTGAAACTAATGGAAAAAATACAAAACTATAATACGTCTGGATACCCACTAATCAAAACTAAAGTAATGACAGAAAAATATACAGATCTGAATCACAACATAAATATACATACAACATAAATAACTGGTACATGTGCTTCCTGCAGGGCACATGATGAGGGCATGCCAGGTTCATGTCAGGGAGGGGGATGTTCATCATATCATTTTATTCAGCTGAATTATTATTAATTGTAAGATTATATTGGTGAATGAATGGCACAATAGGTCCACACTTGAAAATGGAAATATTTTTATTTTTTTTAAAGGCCTTTGACACAAGGGCACTTTGGGCATCTGAGCAAACGTGGCGGGTGCATGAGCACCCTCCGCGCCCGCCCCCCCCTTCTGCACGTGCATGATGTAGAGCACTTATGGCATGTCATTTTTCGAGAGTTTGCAACTGGAACAAGGTAAGCTCCAGTGTTAGACTTTTAAAGTAAATGGAACACTAAGTATTGTCAATTCAACTCAGCAGGAGCATTTATAGTTTTTATTGATCTTATTTACAACAATGACTGAATTTCTTCCTTTAAAAACTTGCAAATGTGCAAGAAAAACATTAATTCAGACTTTTTTTTTTAAATCTTAACTCCAGAAATTGGGACTTTACAAGTTTGCAAAATATCTGGAAAACACAGAACATTTTATTTTGGGAGAGAATGCTCAGAAACAAGAAACTGTTATATTTCTCTCTGTTTCGATCTATGATCCACATTTTGTCCATTTCCATGTTGTTATTTCTTTTAATCTTTGGTTGTGTTATCATTGATTGGGATTCGGGTTGGCGGGGAAGGGAGTGGGCGGATGGATGGGATCAACTTTGTTTTTACTGTTAAGCACTTTTACTGCATTTTATTGTATAAAAAGTGCTATATAAATAATGTTTGATTGATTAATTGATCCTGACCATGTAGTTTGGGGTGGCTTTTGCATAGTCTGCCTATAGCAAGAAAAATTTAATAAAAAGTTTGCATTCTGACATCAAGCTTTCTTGAATTACTAAGTGAACGAGATGCAATATGACTTCTGGTCCTCAAGATCCACTTTGCACAAAGCATCTGGCTCCAATTGTTGTTTAAGAAGGGTTTGAACATCCTCAGCCACTCTGTCCATCTTTAATATACAGAGAGTCTAGACCAGCCAGAGGGTTCATAGTTATTAACCTACCTATATCAGTGCAGCACTGAAAAAAAGAGGAAATGCGGTGCTGCTTCTGACTATTACACTTTGACATGGTCTAAAACCTGAACTTTCTGACCTCAACGATAGACCTACTGTGCCTCTGGCTTTGGAAGCATCTCAATTGATCTGCAGCACCTATGGAGTTAATCATCACATCACCACAAATCCAATATTTCTTATCTTACACGACCAATCATGCTTGTTCTGCTTTTGTTGCATCGGTTTAAGTTGCAGGGTGGGCTACAGTGGTTAGAAACACCATAAAAACCTGCTGATCTAGATCGTTTTTGCTATCATCTTACTGATGAGACAAGATGTGTCAACATGTGGCACATATCGCTCACGACAAAAGCCCATTACAAATGCAACAGAAAGCAAATATACATCAGACACATTTATGTATGTATAGGCATAAATCATAGAGACTTCATTCAAGAGGAAGTCATTTACAAGTCCATAACTTATAAATCATATGAGAATCCAGAGGAGTCTACTGTATATTCACTGATTTAAGCCAATTGATGCACCTTCTGTCATGGAAAAAGAAGACGAGCAGTTTGCTCACACTGTAACTGTGATTGCTGAGGTAGCAAAGCAAATGTACAGTAGTAAGCTCCCAGGGATGTATGAGATTCCCCCAAGTTCCTTCAGACACTCAAAGATAATGGGCTGTCAGGGCTGGAACACCTGAGAAACATTTCGTGGAAGTCCCTTTGCTACAGGCCATTCAGTCCCCGTAGAGGAGTGGGAGCTTTGGTCGCATTGCTGGCAGTAAGATGATGATTCAAGGGTTCAGTCATCTCAATACTGGATCTTTGCTGATCTTTGCGGCTTTGTCAAGCAGAGGCCCCATCGGTCACCGGGACAGTTCGCAGCGGAGTGTGAAGCAGCTGGGACGAGAGTCCGCACCTCCAAGGCCACGTTTACACATAACATTTACAAAAACGGATATTTCCCCCTTTACGTTTTGAAAAATACCATAATTTACACGAACCCGCAAAAATAGCTGTTAAAGGAGCTTGAGGCTCCTTTTAAGAAATGAGACTCTCTAGCGCCACCCTTCACCACGACGGCCGTTGGGGGTACTGCAGCCAACAGTGAAGCCGGCACGGGAGAACGGGGAGAACGCGCATGCAGCTTCATGTGACGTCACATCCGCAGCCCAGCGCGGGAAATTCGGGACCGAATTGCAGCACATTTTGCAGCACACAGCCTGTTCAAGGCAAAGGAGAGATACACTAGAGGGCTCATTCTTTTGGGTTTGGAACGCTTCATCTGACATTATTACTAGAAAACTTAAAATGTATACAGATTTTTTTCATAAATCCTGCCACAATCCGACCTCAAGCTCCTTTAAGGGGCGGTATGAGCAGCCAAACCTACAGGCGGCAGTGTAACGAGAAGCACAAAGTCATGCTAGCCAATCAGAATCCTGGAAAAAAACATCAACAATTGACACAAGTAACTTCCAGTTACTTCCAAGATGGCACGAGAGTTTTTCGTTTGGAGTGACATAGAAGTGGAGTTACTTTTAAGTGTGACATTAGAATATAAAACAAGTAAAATACAAGAAAATATTGACAAATTGTAAACACAGGTCGCACACCTGACGCTGGTGACGTTTCTGTCGCATAATGTGACGTTCTGAAGCTTAAATGTCCGTTTCTCTCTGTTTACAAGTAAACGTGAAGACTGAGGCCCCGTTTACACGGGGCAAAAACGGAGGCGTTTTCATGCGTTTTGGCCGTTAGTTTACACGAAAACGGAGGTCAAAGCCCCCAAAAACGATCATTTCTGAAAACTCCGGCCAAAGTGGAGATTTTCAAAAACTCCGTTTTCATGTTTGCGTCTAAACAGAGAAAACGGAGGAAAACAGAGATTTACGTCACATTATGCGACAGAAACGTCACCAGCAGCGTCATGAGTGCGACCTGTGTTTACAATTTGTTTGGCCACCGTCAATATTTTCTTTTATTTTACCTGTTTTAAATTCACTCAGACTCTCGTTCCGTCTTGGAAGTAAAGCCTGAATTATGGCCCGCGTTAAATCGATGCAGAGCCTACGGCGTAAGGTACGCGGCGATGCGCGCTGTACGGTGTGCGTCGCCGCGTACCCTACGCCGTAGGCTCTGCGTTGGTGTAACGCGGAACCATAAATCAGCCTTAACTGGAAGTTACACGTGTCATTTGTTGATGTTTTTTCCAGGATTCTGATTGGCTGGCATGACGTTAACAGCGTTTTCATGCGGGTCCGTGTAAACGAGGATATTTTTGAAAACGTAGAGGGGAAAATATCAGTTTTTGTAAATACCCGGCTACGTGTAAACGTGGCCTTAGTTTTTTGTTTTCAGAAATTATTGTTTTTGCTGACTTTGAGCTTTGTTTTGTGTAAACGAACGGCCAAAACGCATGAAAACACCACAGTTTTTGCTACGTGTAAACGGGGCGCCAAGTCTGAGATCAGGGTTCAGGGTCTGACCAGGTGGACTACCCACGGGGCTGGGAAAGAGTTGCTGCTTGAAGTGGAAAAGCTTGAGGATGTCAGGGTCTCGCTCGTGAGTCGGGGTAAAGCAGAGCAGGAGATTGACAGCGGAGATTGACAGCCAGTCTGCGCCGGTTGGTTTTAGGGGAAAAGAGAGCCGAGCTAAAAGGCAAAGCTCATAACTCACCAGTATTTAGGTTCTCACTCATGAAGTGTGGGGTAGAGACTGAAAGAATGAGATCGCAAATTCAAGTTTGCCCAAATGAGCTTTTTTTTTTTCTAAGTCTGTGAAAGTCAGTCATCCACAGGGGGATAGGGGTAAGCGCTGCTCCCCTCACATCAGAGATGCCAGTCGAGTTGGTTTGGATGTCTGGTTGAAATTCTTGCCAGATGCTTTCCAGGTGAAGTGTCTTGAATATATTCCATCAGAAAGAGGCTTCCGGGGAGACTCAGAACTCACCAGAAAGATTACATCTCTCGGTTGACTTGGAAACACCTCCGTGTCTCCACCTAGAGCGTCAACACATACCGTACGGGACAAGGAAAGAATGGGAATCTCTGCTCAAACAGAGGGAGTTAAACACACCCCTTAAGATAAGAAAACAAACCCGTGGTCAAGAATTACAAAAATGATCACTGGAATACAAAATTGATGAAAGTGGTAAAGACATTTGTGGCTGCTATAAATCATTCCCAAACACATTTCCTTTTAAGGAAGGCAAGAGTAAAACTATTGTCGTATTTTATGAGATTTGATGTGTTTTTCTCTGCTATATTAAGTGTATTCTAAACTGCTTGCTGTCAACTGGTACTCTGAAGTTAGAAATGGAAGATGTGAGGAGGGAATCAGAGGAAAAACACAGGAGGGAGGCCAGATTAGATGGATGCAACAAGCTAAGAAAAAAAGAGTGTGAGATCCATGACTGTCTCTACCTTTCCTGAGAAAGGAGACGGGGCTATGAGGAGGAGAGAGGGGGGGGGGGTCGTCATTCCAAGTGCTGAATCTTTCTTTGCATTTCTCATTCCTGAGTCACTGCTTCATCTGTCCAACTACCCCCCGTGCTCCTCTGTCACGTGTCTCTCTGTCTGTAACTCTCATTCATCTGTCCTCGCTTGCATTCTGGCTGTCTCTCTCTCTCTCACACAAGGAGCATCCCTTGTTTGTCCGTACACCCAAATGTCTGCAACATCCTGTTCTCTATTTACAGACCATGTGGGATGAAATGTGTGTCAGTGTCAGCGTTCGCGTGGATGCGTGTGTCAGCTTTGTTCTGGATGTTTATGTGTTTGGGCTTATTTTAGCCTTTGGTTTTTTTTGTCTTTTTTGGCTGTATATAAATTGAAATATTGATCTGTTTCCACAATGCATAGTATCCAACTTTCTAAGTTTGTGAAATCTAATGTAAAATGCAATTTCAGGAATGTTGCTTACTGCTTTTATTTGTATCTTATGGTTTTATTTTTTGTGTTTTTATTCACCTGAAATTGGTTGCCTTGTGGCATGTTAAAGCGCTTTATAAATTAAGTTTTGATTGATTGATTGACTGAAAGTGTTAACCAAAAGAAAGAGGGGTGATAAAATATGCAAGTGTCAATGTGTCAGCTGGACACTCAGTTAATTCGTCAGTCAGATCATTTTCAGTTGTGCTTGAAAGGCCAGACAGAGAGAGTCGAATCAGAGTGCACAAGTGCATAATATAAATCCTTTATTCTCTGGATTTAAAGTTTCAGGCTCTTTCTTTTGCTCATGAAAGCTGCGTAGGCTTCAGAGCAGTTTATTTAAGACATTCTTGGTCTCAACCCTTCAGTAGATTTAGGTCTAAACCTGGATTACAAGGTGATGAATCTTATTGCTCTGCACCCTCTGTTATATCTGTATCCATCTGTCAATCCCAATTCTCTTTCATGAATCATCCTCTTGCAGCTTGGCTTGCCAGAAATGGGAAGAAAAATAAACATTTAAATGGCAATGGTTTTCATAGAGTTACAGCACACATTTTAATGAATGGCAGTCAAGAACAGAGATGTTAACCATTTGAATACAGCACTTGCTTCAAAAAAAAGGGAAAAAAAACTAGACATATGTGAAATGTTGGCCATTTAGACAACAGTGCCTAATATTAATGTGGGGGAATGAAAGAAAAGACTATTTGAGTTTCATTGAGCCTGAATGATAAAATTAGTTGTACTTACAGTTTAAAGACACACACTTGTTGTTGTTCTGTTTTAGGCAGAGGTGGACAGAGTACTCGACCCCAGTACTTGAGTAAGAGTACAAATGCTACTTGCTAAATTTACTCTGTTACAAGTAAAAGTAGCTCAGTCAAAATATTACTCGAGTAAGAGTAGGAAAGTACTTGCTTTTAAAGGTACTTAAGTATCCAAAAGTAAATGCTTTTAAATTTACTTTAAGTAAAAGTAAGAGTAAGAGTAAATTTCTTATTTTCCACATCAGTAAATTACTATATTTTTTCTAAATTAATTTTTTTTTTTTTTATATTTTTTTTTTATCCCGGTTTTTTTTTCCCATTTTTACCATTTTACCATTTTACCATTTTTAGCTCCTACCTACTGACAGTCCTGGGCATTGCCATCCTCTACCAACCCCGGGAGGGCCCTGCACTGAGCTCAGGTCTCCTCCTTAACCTGAGGAGTGAGCAGGCCGCATCTTTTCACCAGACAGGGTGGGGTTTCTCCGGCCGGACGTAGCGCGTGGAAGGATCACGTTATTCCGGCCGGATCCTCCCCACCCCATCTGGCGCCCCGGTTGGCCAGAGGGGGCATGTATAGCCCAGGACTGTGTGCATGTTTTTGTGAGGGTAGCTCCCATTAGCTACCCAGGGGAACACGGGGAGAACATACAAACTCCACACAGAAAGATCCTTTCGCCAACCCCACCCATGGTGTGGGCACTGAAGTCATGGGGGAACTAACACGCACTTCAGCACCCACAGCGTCCCCCGGCGGGAATCGAACCCAGGACCTTCTTGCTGTGAGACCGCTGCACTACCAGCTGCGCCACCGTGCCCTATTTTTCTAAATTAATTTAAGGATCTTTTAACTCTTGTTTCTGAGAATTAACTCTTTGAAACCAGCTGCACTGATGTGCTGCTTTTAGAACCACAATGTTATATAAAACCTGCAGAAACACCAAAAACTAATCAAATGAATGGGATCATAAGAGGACAGCAGATGATGCAGAGTTTATTAACAATCATGAACTGAAACCAAATGAACCTGCACCATCCAACTAAGTCTGGATCCCCCTCAAAGACCACTGCTTTACAAAAAACTACATCTCTGCTTTCAATAACTCAATGTTGAAGTCACTTAACTTTACAGGAAGGACATGTACCAGTACAATACAGCAATATAGAGCATAACAAACTGTCTCCCCATGTCTGTCTTGTCTGTCTCCCAATGTCTGTCTGAGAGCGTGCACTGTGATAGGTCTCCTCCTTTGACAAAAACAGCTTGTGTCCAATAGGATTTAGGGAAGAAGAAAAAAGAGCAGACCTGAAAGTAACAAGTACTTTTCAGCCTTCCTAGAAATGTATTCGAGTAAAAGTAAAAATATTTGTCTTGGAAATGTATTCAAGTAAGAGTAATAAGTACCAAAGAAATCTAATACTCAAGTAAAGTACAAATCCTCTGGATATGTACTTAAGTACAGTACTCAAGTAAATTTACTCCGTTACTGTCCACCACTGGTTTTAGGTCAATTAGGGCTGACGTAAATGCCACAGGGTAGAGCTCTCAAACAGGAAGAGTAGCCCACATAAAATCTACACCAAATCAATACGCTGTACATGATGATCCTCTGTGGCGGAACTTAAAAAGGAAAAGCAACAAAGACGTTGCTTGTTTGGAAAATGCCAGAATAATGAGGGAGATAATTATTTTCTAATTACTAATTTACAAGTTTACTCATTTAGAACAACACATATTTGGAAGAATTACCTTTAAACAGTTTTGGGTGACCCTCCACAAGCATATCGCATTATCCTGTAGGAACTTTCCCCCACTCCTCCCAAGTCAGGTTTGTGAGCCGTCTTGCTTTAACACACCTTTCAAGTCTTGCTGATAAATATTCCAAAGGACTGATGTCAACACAATCCCTTAAATCTGTAGCCGTCCAGCCACTATGCAGCAAACTGGAGGAAGGCTTGGAGTCACTGTCCATTTGGACGACCCATCCATGACCAAGTTTGAACTTTTTTGGCTGATATCTAGAGATGTTGCTCAATGTGTCCACAAAATGTCCTTTCCGTATCAAGACATTTTATAAAATCTAAGTCTAATCAGACACGTCTCCAAAAAATTAAGATCTTTATCCATCCTGTGCAGTTCCAAACTGTAATCTGGCCTTTTAATGGTGGTTTTGGAGCAGTGACTTTTTCTTTCTTTTTTGGATTTGTATTTCCACGCATGTTGGTGCAGAATGTGTTTTGCTGTGGTCAGCATATTTTTACAAGGACTTCCATTGTTATTCTGGGGTTCATTTGCACATTTTGAAGCAAAGCACCAGAAGCTGCCTCCTGCCTGAATAGTAGGATGGCTTTGTGGTCCCATGTTGTCAATACTATTTAATATTTTACAGTGTTATTCTAAGAACAGATAACGGTGGGACTTTCAGGTGTCTGAAAATGGTATTCAATGATTTTTTTTCTTTTTTTTTTCCTTCAGTGTCTGCGTTAATGCCACTGAGTAAGGCCCTTGTGTTTGAATGCATGTCTTACATCCTCTGATGGGCCTCTAGTTAAGTCAAATGATGTCAGGTGGTGTTCTGAGGGGCTTTCAGTGCAAAGACATCATCGGGTTGTATTATCCAAACTGTTGAGGGGCACAATCAGCTTAATGTATTTAAACTTTGACTTTGAAGAAAGCATTCAAAACATATTAAAACATTCTCACCTTATTCTGTCATTTTAGTAATACAGATTAATTAAAATCGAATAATAACTTTTGGGAATCTTAACTTAGCTAAAATAAACTGTATCATCGATGATATTATCAGACATGCAGAAAAAAAAGTTGGTGTGTCTTTTTGTCAAACTGTTTCGATAGTTCCAGTTACAAATATATATCGCCAAATACTACATCAGTTTGGTACAAATTAAAAGTTCTGAAATTTCCGTCATTCCTCAATTTTATATGTTTTCCATAAAAACTGCTCTGATTGGTCAGCTCCAACAACATGAGCAGGCTGACCTAGGGATGCTTATAATGTGAATGTGGAAAAGCAGCGGTGGATCTTGGAGATTGTTGGACTATATCAAACCCATATAACACGATTGATATTATATGACCCGGTTGAATGGTGCATTTTATACATGCAAAACGACCTGTCAGTTCAGTGAGGACCTGTTCCCTATTAGCTCTTCTTCAATTTACTATACCTGTATCAATTAATTACGCTCATTGGAAAACTGTTACAGCATAGAAGTTTAGAGGCAAGCTCCTCATTCCCCTGTCTTAATTATCCACCCCCTTGGGCCGTCATAATTAAGGCAAGCCAGACACTGGGACATATTTGGCATTATATTTTTAAAGCAACAATAACCGGCTCAGCAAAAAAACCCACCACAGATTATTCATAGCTCGTGTCTTGGCACTGCTCCATATACTGTCACATTATTATACTTTATTCCTCTCCTCTTCCTCCTTTTTTCACCCCCCAGTCTTCATCCCCCATTTCACCATCCATCCTTTCTGTGTTCCCTTTCTTATGTATTCTTTTTTCCTTCTTTGTAATCCCCTCAGGAATTAAAGGGGAAGAACACAGCATTGTCATACATGCTCTATGAAAATGCTTGCAGGGTCTGTATTTCCATGTATGTACAGCGAGTAAGTAAGTAGGGCTGATGGTGCATTGTATGTGTGCCAGTTGTTTGTGTGCCTCTCTGTGTGCAGCAGGAAATTCAAAAACTAGGCCATATCGACCACCCAGGGGTATGAGAGCTCAGGGGGTATCAAAGCAACATGGTTTAAATATGAAAAAAAAAAGAACATTTCAAACGCCAAAAAGTGGGGAAAAAAGACAACATGTGTGCACATCATGCACACATGGACACATGCATAGACACACAGAGGCAGACGGCCTTCTCATCTTAAAAAACCCCTCGCACCATATTTAAAGCATAACATCACATGCTTAATTGCACACATATGTTAATAAGCCTCATCCTGTTTGATAACCATCCATATTTCCCTGAATCCTCATCTAGCTTGTATAAGTTGCCAGCCATTTTCTTATAGATTTGGTCTTCCCCATCTGACAGTCACTGAATAATGAGCTTCTGGGCCTGTCACCATTGATCCAATCAAATTATAATGGATCTGAATGGGATCAGCTGTGTCATTTAAAATCAACTCTGACCTCATCAGTGGTTCGATGTGTTAAAGTTAAAAGTTATAGTTGTATATGTTGGATGGTTTGAAACTTCTACTTGGTCTTAGCCGGTGTAAGAACAGAACAAAGAGTCATGTGGGAGCCTGCTCATGGCTGTGTACCCCAAGTTGGTTCTGTTGTATGCCTGTAAATAGGACTGTTGTTGTTTTCAGTTTTGATTGCTGTGAGGTTAGGTTTAGACAGGAAAACCTCTTGTTTAGGTTTTGGAAAAGATAATGATTTCACCAGTCTGATCTCAGTCAGTTCTTGTAAGATCTCAAACTATCACAGAAGAATTGTCCCTGCCACCACATGTTGGGGGAAAAAATGATGGTGAAGGAACTTACATAAGAAAAAGGTGAAAGCAGGTAACATGGAAACAAAAAAAAAACATGTGAAACGGCAGTGGATCACAACATCTATTCTGTTTTAATTGTTTTTTTGTGTACATGTGTGTGATTGTCCTGGAAGGGTGGGTGGGGGTTAAAGAATAGAGGGCTTGAAGCCTCTATTTCCTCGTGCTGAAAAAGGATAGGTTAACATATCCGAGAAGCGTACAACATAAGTGATTTGCATGCCACTGACAGACAAAGTTATTTTTTTGTGAATAATTAAATAGGAGTGTATAATTTGCCAATCATTTGTCATCACTTTAGTTACAGACACTAAAAGGGTGCCACACATCTTCAGCATCCGTTTGACAGATCAAACAAATTGAAGCATTACTTCAGGTGACGTTCGTGGCCAGCAGTGAGTGAGAAAGAGCTGCTTTTGGCAGTTGGCTGTTTGAGAGAGCGAGAAAAAAAAAAAAAAAAAAATCAAATCCAGGTAACAGAGTTCAAGAAACAAACACACATCCGGATAATCAAATTTTTTAGGTCCGGGTTATTTCAGTTACAGTTCACTAATTCAAAAATGGAGAATATCAACTCAACATCCTGAGTCATTCTGATGAAATCTTTTTTAGAAAATATTTGAAAATGAAAAAGGAAACTGTAAGTTACAGCATTAATAAATCTTTGACTATTAACTAGGTTATCTAATTATACTCAACAAAGCTGAAATTGCAGTAAGTTTACTTGACCTTTTATGTTTCACTACAAAACAAATCCAATTTTAAAATGGATAATTTCTCACAGCCAACGTCTGCTGCTAAACTTGGAGTTTGCTTCTGTTAATAGTAGGTTTTTGCTTGTTCTCTACTCTGGTAAGTAGGAAATGTATTTATGCATGTATTTTTGCATCGTTATTTATTTAAATTGAGAAGCATAATTTGTCTTTCAACATTTAAACATCTTTTTTCACATTGAGCGTTTTTAAAAATCCTATTCATAAAATTCATAACGTCCCTACACACGCACACACATTTCTTTATTACTACTATGTGGAATGAGGGTTGCTGTGGGCAGTCGGTTGTCCTCCAACCAGAAGGCCAATGCATTAACTACAAACCCTGCCACATGTTAAATAAAACAGACATTCGTATGGACTAATGAGAAATACAGAGTTACGTAACAAAAATGTTTCGTACGAGTGGAGACTAATAAAACTTTAAAGCTGGGGGTCAAACCATGAACCTTCCATGACAACCATGACAAGTCCTCCACCTCCTGAGAAAAACCCCAAAGCGGAGTTGCTGAGACGTGCTCTTGACATGAACCATACTGCTGCGCACAAATATGTAAATGTAGCGGCGGCAGAGAGGGAGTGACTGATTTGTCACAAGCCATGGCCAGTCAACCGTAAAACCAACCGATTCCAGTCACCAGCTGATCGATCGGCACATCTCTAGTGGTTACATGAAATATTGATTAGATTCAGGCTGTTTTCTGTGTAGTGAAGTGTGTATGAAGTAAACAAATTGAATGCACATTTTGTTCAAAAGAATCTCAACAATATTTTTAGTAATCTCTCGCACATTTTTTGTCTTCAGAGAGCACCTCATCTCTCTTTAAAAGCACTTTAAAATGTCTTATCAGCCCTTATTTTCGCACTACAACACCTGTTCCACCAGCAGGATATAGTCATTAAAAAGGACTAAGAACTTATTGTACATAAGTTACAACGTAACTGAAAGATACGTTTGTTTTTTTTTACTTGTAAACTGATTTGGATGAAAGCGTCTACTAAATGGTTATGTAGATGTAGCAAATTACAAGCTGGGCCAGAAAAGTAAATAGTAACCTTTTAAATATCCAACAGTAAAATTGCTTATTTAAAAAAAAAACAAACGTAAGAGGATCAAATGGCAGCATATAAGTTTAGCTAGGAATAGTTTACTTGAAAAGCAACTATGAATTCAAAGTAATGCTTTGTTTACATCTAGTATATTAGGCTACAAAAACATCAGAAAAGTTTTATCATTCAGTTTGAATAAATACAAGAAAGCTTGCTATGTTCTGTTGCACATGCTAGCAACTCGCTGTTCTTACAAAAATCATACCATGTTCCAACAGCCTCCTTTCATGAGCAGCGTACTATGACAACTGTCTCACATGGCTGCGTCTCGGAAAGGTAGATTAGGACCCAAATGCAGGAGAAAGGCAGGACTTCCAAAAACCAGTTATTTATTACTAAAAACAAACCAAAAGAACTGCTGAACGGGACCTACAAAACACAAGAGCTGAACACCAGAGAAATATTACGGAGCCCCTAAAGGGACACGGATTTTTTTTTTTTTTTATAATGAGTTTTAAGCGTGCGCGTGAAACCTTTACGCGCGCGCGTAAAACCTTTAAAGGAGCTATAGAAACAGTTTGACAAAAAGACACACCAACTTTTTTTTCTGCATGTCTGATAATATCATCGATGATACAGTTTATTTTAGCTAAGTTAAGATTCCCAAAAGTTATTATTCGATTTTAATTAATCTGTATTACTAAAATGTCAGAATAAGGTGAGAATGTTTTAATATGTTTTGAATGCTTTCTTCAAAGTCAAAGTTTAAATACATTAAAGGAGCTTGAGGCCGGATTGTGGCAAGATTTATGAAAAAAATCCGTATACATTTTAAGTTTTCTAGTAATAATGTCAGATGAAGTGTTCCAAACCCAAAAGAATGAGCCCTCTAGTGTATCTCTTCTTTGCCTTGAACAGGCTGTGTGCTGCAAAATGTGCTGCAATTCGGTCCCGAATTTCCCGCGCTGGGCTGCGGATGTGACGTCACATGACTCTGCATGTGCGTTCTCCCCGTTCTCCCGTGCCGGCTTCACTGTTGGCTGCAGTACCCCCAACGGCCGTCGTGGTGAAGGGTGGCGCTAGAGAGTCTCATTTCTTAAAAGGAGCCTCAAGCTCCTTTAAGTGAGCACGTAAAGTTGTTTACGTGAGCACGTAAAACGTTTATGCACTCAGTAAAAAGTTTCATGCGCTCTCGCAAAACTTATAAGTGAGCGCCTAAAAGTTGTTCTACGTGAGCGTGTAAAAACAAGTACATGGGAGTATTGCTGGAACAGGAGACCCTCTAGTTGCGCCCTGCTCTGTTTATGAATGGAAATGACATTACAGGATTTAGCTGAGCTATATTTTAACCTGGGACTCCATTATAAGGACATTACCACTTTGCTTGCAAGTAAACAACTTTACGTGCTCACTTAAAGGTTTTACGTGCGCGCGTAAAGGTTTCACGCGCAAGCTTAAAACTCTTTGTGAAAAAAAAAAAAAAAAAAAATCCGTGTCCCTTTAGGGGCTCCGTAAAATATAGAGCCAAATCAAGGCCAAAAGTTTTGCTAATTTGAAAATAAAAAAATAAAAAAATTTGAAAATAAAACTGTAATTGAAAAACTAAGTTTTGATCATGAACTTATTTTTTTAGTTTAAATTTTTTTTTTCAGTATCAGATCTTTTTTTTCAGTTTCAGATCTTTTTTCAGTTTCACATCTTTTTTTTTCAGTTTCACATCTTTTTTTTCAGTTTCACATCTTTTTTTTCAGTTTCAGATCTTTTTTTCAGTTTCAGACTTTTGGCCCTGATCTGGCGTAGGGGGCGTGGCATCAACTGAGAGGGGCGTGGAATCATGAGTGACAGCATAACAGAGAAGGCTGGGGACCTTCCTCCTCAGTCATGTTGCCTTCAGGAAACGTAGGTTGCAGAAGTTATCAGTAGAAGTATGATTCAACACTGTATATAAACCATATTCACGTGATTGGCAGTGGAAAAAACTGATATTAGTGACATATTTCTGTTTAAAAAGCTGTTTTAGACCGTACTTGGCACCAATCGCAGTATAAAAGCAAACTATGCCATTGCAATTGCCCCTCGGGGATAAATAAAGTTTTTCTGAATCTGAAGACTGTACAGTTCAACAGCCACACTTTAAAGTTTGACATTTCCCACTTCCACATACTACCATGAACGCATCGCAGTATCGTTTGCGATGGCGTCCGCTCCGCCAGGACAAGCCGCGGGCCCCAGCACTCAGGTAAGAAATGTTAGCTACTTTTTCAATAGATGCTCTGGGGAAATATCTTAAAAATTACAATGATGTGTAGCATGTGTAAATAGGTATATAAAGGGAAAAGTCTTTAGGTGGGGAAAGCTATGCTGTCACTCATGATTCCACGCCCCTCTCAGTTGATGCCACGCCCCCTACGCCAGATCAGGGCCAAAAGTCTGAAACTGAAAAAAGATCTGATACTGAAAAAAAAATTTAAACTGTAAAAAAATAAGTTCATAATCAAAACTTGAATTTTCAGGTTCAAATCTTAGTTTTTCAATTACAATTTTATTTTAAAATTAGCAAAACTTTTGGCCTTGATTTGGGGCTCCATAGAGAAACCCCAAAAACATGACAGGACATAAGGAAGGATGACAAGATATAGACAGAGGGTTGACGAGACACAGGTGCAGACAATCAGGGCAGATGGGAACAAGGGAAGTCAAGACAGAACTGAAACAGGGTTTAAAAAAAGACAGGAACTAAATACCAAAAATGTGACAGGCTGCTTTATCCAGGTTACCACTGTTACCAGGGAGATTTTGATCAAACTTAAATTCCAAACAAAATAAACCAAATTTTCCTCATTATGTGTGTTATTTATATTATTTTATTTCATTTTACTACTGATTACACCCACAACAAAACGCAAGATCAATTTTCTCCACCCCAACGTAGTGGGTATCATATTTCAGATGATATCGAACCTAATCTTTTCTGGGCTGAACACTTCATGCCAATCTCAAAACAAACCGAAAGCCAAAATTCACATTTCACAGCCAGCACATCAGATTGCGTGTTCATCACACACTACGTCAGTAAATCCCAAAGCTATTCCCACCAAAACCAGTAGCCTGTATTTTATTTCCTTACCGTTTCGTTGTCATTTTCAGTCTATCCACACCATTCTTTGACCAGAATTCACGATTTAATCCTTCATAGTAGTGAAACTGCTTCACCAGCCATCATTTCATATCCTGCCGGTCGCGGCCATTTTATTGACTCCTTGTGGCTTTTGGGAATTTACGTAAACTTTGTTGACATTCTACGTCTCGCAAGCTGTAAAACGATATTACACTTGAAAAATCCATAATCCATCAGGCTTCTGGAGCGCGGCAGCCATCTTTGCTCCGTGGACAGAGCGCAGTGATTTTTGGATTGAGATTTTACATTTACGAAATCATGTATCATCAAATCATCAAAGTATTTTATAGCCATATTCCCTTCAAAAAACACATTTGGCACATTTTGGCACAGTATCCAAGTGCCCAAATAGAGAGTCCACCTTGTACTATCCACATTAAAAGCTTTATAAACTCTATGTGCTTTTAAGCTATTCTCATGTTACTTGGTACAGTTGTAGTCAAGGAGTTGCTGAATCCAGGCAGTGCTGTCTTTATAATTATATGCATTGCTATCATGGTGTTTTCCACTGTGCAAACTAAAAAAAAAATTATACAAGAATAAAAATTACATTTTTTTTCTTTGGTTTATCACAATTTGCTCAGGCATGTTAATACTCACAATTTTTCTGACACTGGAAATGTATGCTGCGAGGTCTTAGCTACCCATTGAGACCAAGATTATGCATATTGTCCTTGTAATTGTGGAGATATTGTTGATTTAATTTGGATAGGCCTGTACAGGTGAAATTCACCTCCAATCTCCCTAGGGGTGAACAGGTTAAAGCTGTGCTGCCACCGGTGCCAATAGTAGCCACCGTTAGGGCTGCTTAATTTAATGAAAAAAAGTCATAATAACAATTATTTTGGTTAACGTTGAAATAAAAATTATTTAAAAAAAGCTTAAATAAAAGAACTGACTTTTGACTTACACTGTGTTCATCGACCTTAACACACAAATATTGACATTTCTGCTGTAAACTTTAATTGTGGACTAAATGAAAGTTCAAATTTAAAAAAAAATGCAGGCCAACAGAATATTTGCTGCTGCTAAAATAATGCCTTCAATTTTTATGGTCAGAAATATAGTACCAGTCTGACCCCCGATTGCGTGGAGTAAAATGTATGTCTGAAGTGCTTGTGTCTTATTTGAAACATTGCAGGATATGTGGTAAAATAATAATTTTTACTCAATTACATGCTTTTTGTGATTGTTGGGAGCCGAAATTGAAATCATGATCAAAATAACCTAACCACAGTCAAACAAGTGGACAAGTGAAGTCCCACCAATTCCATTATATCGACATACCACGACGAGGGCATGCGGTGTTATTTATAATCTATATTCTGACCGTGAAAAGTGTTCCATCCAGGAACATGCAGCGTGGTTCGCAAACACAGAATTGTCAGTATAAGTGTACGTATATAGTGGAATTTGTTGTGTAACTGCACAAGTTGGCAATTTGGAGCTCAGCCTTGGTCTGCCTTAGTACTTGGATACTTTATCTAATATTTATATTCTTATTTTATCACAGTACTTGGGGAAATTGAGCATGTTTTTTCTGCTTGATGGGAAGCTGTATGCCTGGATGAAACTTGCACATAACCAGCTAACCTCCGCTTCACTAACAGAAAATGTAAAACCCTTCTTTGGCCACTGATGTACATGAATGTCGGATCAGCTAAAAGAAACATAATTTGCCAATTTTTAACTGATATTCATTAGATTAAACTTGTTATAAACATGAGATATTGAATGCTGATTAATGTTTGAATAATTAATGTATTGTGGCCAATCTCATTCCTGTTAAAACAGTCAACGCTTTCTCAGAATCAGATCTATTATCAACATTTGATTTGCTTCTCGGCAACCTAATTAGCATTTCAGCCCAGTGAGTTCCTCCAATATGAAAAAATCTGTACCATCTGGTGGCTTGATAATATATTAATAAGGTAATTCAATTTTGGTAAAGAGGAGGACACACAGTCACTTCATCCCAACACCCTGGGATACATAATTATGAGTAAATTTTTTTTAAGAAAAAGGAGATTTAGGTCATTGGGCTCTACAAACCTGGTCAGAAATTTGGGTTATTTCATAGCCATTTTTATCTTGAATAGGTGTTTCTGTTACTCAGTTAAAGTTTCAGTAACGAAGAGATTAGTAAAACTTCTAGTCACCCAATTCATTAAGTAAACTTAACCGTCATGTAAGTTTGATAGATATGTTATCCCACAGCGTTTGTGCAAACATGTCTCACATCAGGCAGCAACTCACGTCGAGTAGTGACATGTCCCAGTGATGCGCTGCAGCGAAACAACACGCACAAATCCTGTCCCCTCCCTAATTGTGATGCAGCCTTGATTAACACACCCATGCGCTTGACTTCTTCTGTGAGAAAAACCTAACTGGAAGTAAGCACAACTCTGAAGGTAAAGTTTGGTCATCACTTTGAGAGCTGGTCGCTTTCTTACATTCTGCAAATGCAAATGGATTATATACAACTAATGTGCTGTACGTTGTGCTGGCATTAAAAGGTTAAAATGCATGTAAAGCTAGTTCTTCAGCAGATTAGTTTAACATTGTATGTGCAGCCCCCTGCTGATTTATCATTTTAAGAAAACAGCCCATCCATGCAGCGCTTAGTGTCACATTCTCCAGAAATGTATTCTTTCCTTTAAAGAATGTATCCATCATGACTAGTCGTTAATAAGTTCGAAATATTTTGAACTACTTTATAACTGCTGTCATTAGTTACTTACATCTGTATCTTTTGTGGACATGTGCTAATGTACATTATTAATAAAGTCAAAAATATTGCACTCAAAATCACTCAGACTACAGCTCGCCAACTGGTTGGAGGCAAACGGACAGGCGGTTGACCTTTGGGAGTTGGCACTCGGTTGTTATGTGTAAAAAGACTCATCAAAGACACTCACTGATACAAGTTAAGCCATTGCCAATAATCGATGGATATTATATATATATATATATATATATATATATATATATATATATTATTAGGCCAAATATCAGAAGGCATCCCTATTAAAGATGCGCAGATCATGCCATTTCACAATAAAAACAAATAAAAAGACGATAAAAAAGAGGACCACCACTTGTCTAGCTCGTAAACATTTATACTCTAGGTGGAGAGGGCGAGGTTTAGCCTTTGTCCCTCCCGTGGTTGGCTGGTCCTGGAGGCTTGTCTCTTCATGCAGTCCGGTGCTGACATGTCACATCTCCTTGGTCCAATCCGGCACCGGCCTTTCCTGAAAAAGAAGAAACTACAACCCCCAGCCTTCTATCTTGGAGAAAAATGCATTGGCTACATTTGTGATATAAAATGGAGATGGCGGTACACTAAAACAGTTGCAAAAAATTAGGACTTATATTCAGACATGAATATAATACTTGACCTGAAATATAAAATCTACTGATCAATAACACAATAACAAACCAAAGACAAGGGATGGCATGAAAAGTTAAAAAGGCATGAAGAGTTTAAAAGGCATGAAAAGTTAAAAAACTTCTCACGGTTTTTTATTTTAAATATTAACAGGATTCTCCGTGCCATTCTTGTGTCGGACCTACTGCCAACTTGATCTGCTGTAGATACATTTACAGTAATCCCTCACTATAACGCGGTTCACCTTTCACGGTCTCACTGCTTCACGGATTTGCATTGTGCATTGTGCTCTGCATTCTGTAAATTTTATTTATGCAACGCAAGTCAGAGGCAAACAATGTATACAAATGAACAGTGGTTTCCTTTTTTCTTTTTTTTTAAACATAAATGAACATCTCCCTCCCTCTCCCTCCCCCCTCCCAAACCCCATAGACCTATTGCACAACTAGCATGTTACCTCAGGCATGACAGGGCAATGTAATATGCTAGAAAATAAGAAAAAATAAATACCACAGGTCTAAACATAATATCAAAAAAAAAAAAAAAAAAAGAAAAAGAAAAGGTGCTTGTCAATCATTGTGCAAAATGAGAGATGGTGGCTGCTTACTCCTCGGTCAACGTAGCAGAGTGGTTATGTTGGGCTATTCTAAGGTGGCTGAATGGGCGACCACTGGTGGGCTGGCGTGAAGGGGCGAGTTCCACTTAAGCCGTGAGGTGAATCCTTAACCAGAAACTTCCCGAGCTGGGAGTTTATCAAAGTAGTTAAGTAGGGGTCTCCAGTGTGTATAGAACCTGTCAGATGAGCCGTGCTCTGCATTCTGATTGGCTAAACAGTCTCCCCGCTTCTTCACTTCCTGTGTGTCAATAACATTACGGTTTAATATGTACTGTACGTACTGTAAAACAGCTTGCCAAATTTAAGTTTGCAAATTTTCTCCAAAACCCACAATGTTGACAAAATGTTCTCCACCGATTCTCCCGTTCAAATCCAATTACTCTGGTCACATTGGGGCGGTGCTGATCTCCGCAATTTGAAGCTCAATATAATAATTGTAAAAAAAATTAAAGCTGCAAGCAGCGATGAACGGGCCCTCGCACCCTTGTGCACCTTCAGGCGTGCTGCAGTGGGAGCGCTTGTATGACTTGCATGTAGATTCTTCAGGCCTGGACATTTAGCGGATGACACCACCCACGACTCTCTATATCAAACCATTCAAAGGTTATGGCAGAAAGTAGGAACTATCAGATATCGACCAATCAGATTAAGGGGCGGGGCTAATTTGCACCAATTATGTTCAAGGACTCAAAACCATGTCCGATGACACCACCCACGAGTCTTTATGTCAAACAATTCAAAAGTTATGATAGAAAGTAGGAACTATCAAATATGGACCAATCAGATGAAGGGGGGGGTGCGCTTTTTGGCATCTATCGTCGCCACGGTAACGCTTTTGACTGAGAAAAGTAATGTGCGTCGTCGTAGGATCGAGACGCACATTTTGATGTATAACACACCTGGGTGCACGTTACGGTTCGGGCCGTAGGGATGCCGAAGGAATGGCATAAATTGCGCCAAAATTACACGATTAATTCAAAATGGCTGACTTCCTGTTCGGTTTTGGCCATGGTGCCAAGACACTTTTCTTTAAGTTGCAACATGATACAGGTGTGTACCGATTTCCGTGCATGTACGTCAAACCGTATTGTGGGGCTTGAGGCACGAAGTTTTCTAGGGGGCACTGTTGAGCCATTAGGCCACGCCCATTAATGCAAACCATTAAATATACATTTTTTTGCCAGGCCTGGCTTGCGTGCAAAATTTGGTGACTTTTGGGGCACGTTTAGGGGGGCAGAAAGGCCCACATTTCATCGGAAAAATAAAAACGAGAAAGAAAAAAAATTCCTATAGATACAATAGGGCCTTCGCACTGTAAGTGCTCGGGCCCTAATAAAGGTTACTACTTCACGGATTTCACCTATCACGGGTTCTTTTTGGAACGTAACCCCCTGCGAAAAACAAGACAACAACATGACCCTTCCTTTGGGACCGCTCTCATCGAGTAGACGGCATATTGCAGCACTTGCTGCAGCGGTGCTTCTGCACCCGGTGGAACCCAGCGGTCAAAAGGGACTACTCATTTTTGAGGTACAGAAGGTTAGATTAGATTTTCCTTTTTTCCCACAATGAGGAAACTCATGTTACAGCAGGAAGACAAAAAAGAAGAAGGACAACAGGGACATATAATAGCAGGTAATACCACCAGTATCAGCAGTTGTACGAGGGCTTGATGCAATATGATGTAAAGTTGGATAGAAAAAAAGATGGATACGCTGAATAATTCTTTCCTATCTATAATATCCTGAAAATCTGAATGGTTTACCGTGAACTATTGTTAACTCTGGGCAGTGACAAGGCTGCGTTATGTTGGAGTTTTTGCTTCCGTAGTGAATTTGAACACCCAAGTGTAATGCTCTCAAGCACTGAAACAATGGCCCTTTTCATTATATCTTCCCTTTAAAACAGTTGGTACGCTGCAGTGGACTAGAAATGGTTTGGACACATTTTGCATTTTGTAGTGGGATGATTACTTTTATTTATTTGGTGTTTAAAAAAAAAAGGAAAATAAAAAATAAAAACAAGGATATAGCCCTTTTAGACACTTTATGGTCCATCCCTTTTCCAAGTGTTGTGTTTACGGAGTTGTACATATGTGACCTACCAACCTTCAATAAAGAAATGAAATTGTAACATAAAAATGTATGGTATATCATAAATAAGAAGAGGCAGGTTTGAACTCTGGAAGAGTGTTAAAAAAAATGAGTCATTCTTTTTCTGCAGAGCAGAGCTATCATGTACAAGAAAAATATGAAGGGAAAAAGAGAGTTCAGGAGAGGGAACAGATGAGTGCTTTGCAGCCTTCCTCTGTGGCTTAAGATGTGATGCATTTATTCTCTGAGGGGCCTTGAGGTCCCAGTTTCCCATGTTAATTGATATCCCCATTAAAGAGATAAGTAGACTCGGGGAGGGAGAGAGAGCTAGAGAGCAGAGAAGTTACTGCAAGGTGAGGCTGAAAAGCGAGAGAAAGTACAAGGAATTTGCAGAAAAGGATGACAGGATGGATTGAGGAGGGAAGGAAAAGGCGCAACGGGTGAGCTGCTGCACGATGACCCCAAATTTTATACGATTAGTTATGGAGACAGGAGCGTAAGCGTTCTCACCAATGTCCAGATGAATACTCTATGTCGCGTACGTGTGTACCCGTTGTAGCTAGAGAGGACCACAGAGAGATAAAGAGTGTACTTATCGGTTAGCGGAGCTGCTCTCACCTAGTTTAGGATGAGTCACAGTTCACAGAGCTGTTAATTATGGCGATGGCTGAATCAAAACTCAGAGAACGGGAGCAGCTGTCTGTACATTTACATATCACACAGCCTACATGGAGAGGAAGAGCGGGAGGCATGAAAGATACAGAGTGAAGAAAGGTGGAGAGAGACGGCAGAAGACAGGAGGGGGATGGATTTGGAGAGGGGAAAAAGGAAAAAAAAAATTAAGTGGGTCTAAAAAGGATTCAAAGCAAAAATGGAAGGTAAAGAATCAGGGCAGGAGGGAGGTACCCGAGGGGAGTGTGAGGTGCAAAGGAAAAGTGTTAAAAATGCTCTGACAATTAGCCAATTTTCATCTTTATTTTTGTTGTTTTAGCATAATGAGGTCACTTTTTTTTTTTTAAACCTACATCAATAAGAAAAACAGCTTCCAACCAGACATGCCGTGACTATCAGAACGACATACAAGCTTTAAATCCCTCCTGCGATCATATTTAAGGTAGACTTCCATGAGAATGCTACATTGTTTGTGACAACAATTTTGCATAATTCTCTTTTTCCCGATATATACTCTGAGTCAAAAGAGCCTCGAAGCCAGCGTTGACCGGAGTAAGACCTGCTTTGATTTCAAAGCCGCAAACAGGACAAGCTATTAACATACAGCTGCCAACCGGCTAGCCCGCAGCTGCACTTAAAGCCCTTTAGATTCCTTCCAAAAATAAAGCAACACAACACAAATCCAAGCAGATGCTTTGGATTGGTTTACCACTTGAACATCAAACAGATACCTACAATGGACCTGAGAAGTACCGTGCTTTAAGAGAGCCCTCAATTACAACCAGTAGCTGCAAATAATTGACTATGATAAAACATGCTAACTGGAAGGTGAATGCCCTTTTTCACACATTTAGTCTCCAATGGAGCTTAGACACTGTTATAGACACTGCGACATTAATCCATCCAGAATCTAGTAAGATGTTCTGTATCATTTGTATTTCATATATCACATACATGACCATTGTAAGCAGTATGAAACCCTACTCAGGCTTCTTATTTGTTGAAATTATGGAAATGTTGCTCATGAGCCTCGTGGATACACTCTCTTAAAATAAGTTTCTAATGTGTTTCAAAGAAAAACTACTTAAACTTGAAATCTTTATTCATAGCACACTTTCTAACTAAGTGCCTTTAAAAAAACAGGAGAATATGAAAAGCAACGAAAATATGAAGAACAAGTAAATTACATTGTGAGGTTTCCTACGTTTCGAGGCAGAGATGTGAGGCAGTGACAGCAGCTGTAATTTGCCGTCAGGACCAAATGCATTTCAGGTGATTTCCTGATAAGATTTAAAAGTGCCGTCTCACAGAACATTTTACAATCAATCTGTTTCCATGTAACTGACTAGGTCACCGCTTTTTGGCCACGGTGGTTGCTGGACGTGAGGGGAAGTCAGACGAGATGGTTGTGTCAATCACAAAGACTTCGTTCATGACAGGCAGGTGGCTGTGCTGGTGGTGGTGGAGGGGTGTGAGCAGGGTCTCGAGTGAACAGCCTCTCTCAGTCTTAGTCATCACAAACTGGACTCAGCTGAGTTCCAGAGAAAGAAGACTCCAGGACTCTGTGTTAACAGACCAGTGGCTTTAAAATGAGACTGATATTTCCTGTATGCAACAATAGATTTAGAGTATCACGTCGTCCAATAAAATAGTACACACATAAATATCAGTCCCTTTTAAGGGGTTTTGTGCAATATGTTAAAGGCAATTCAAATGAAAATAATCTTTGTAATGTCGGTACTTAAAGAGCATTTCAGAGTTAAAACAACCCTCTATCTTTTGTAAGTAGTGATGGTCAAATGAAGCCCCATCAGTCGCTGCGGCTCGTGATAACCAAACCCAAACAGACACACACACTTGGTTCAAAATTAAACTAGCAAGAAAAGTCACACAAGCATTAGCATTATTTTTTCAAAAACAAGTTATACCCAACTTGCAAAAAAAGTGTCAAATATGTTACATGTTTTGTCATATATGTATATGTATAAGTGTGTGTGTGTGTATATATATATATATATATATATATATATATATATATATATATATATATATATATATATATATATATATATATATATACAAACATGCATATACAATATATATGTACAGTATGTATGTGTGTATATATATATAATGTGTGTGTGTATATGGCAACACATTTATAAGGAGGAGCATCCTGACTATGTGGGTTGCATCCTTGAAAATTTTGCCAAATCTTCTCTGCCAATTTTTGCCATTGACTCTTGCATGGCATTTGGTGGATTGGATGACTGAAGTTTGAAGAAACAACACATATTGGCACTTCCTCCTCGTGCTGGTCACCAGCCTGGTCACACACTGCTGTGGGATGGCATCTCATTCTTCAGCCAGCATTTGTTGCACGTCAGCCAACGTGGTTGTGTTGTTCACTCTGGCACGAACAGAACGCCCAAACTGATCCCACAAGTGTTCAATGGGGTTTAGGTCAGGACTGCTGGCAGGCCATTCCTTCCTCCTGGAAGTAGTCTCTGATAAACCCGCTCTGTGGGGGCGAGAGTTGTTATCTTGGAGGATAGAGGTCGGTCCCGGACTGCTGTAGAATCTCATGTTGATATCTCTCTGCATTGAGACTGCCTGTGAGGAAGACGCTAACCCACACCATCACACTGCTTCCACCTAAAGATGTTTCTCTATCGGTGCAGCAATCAGCACAGCCCCCTCTGCGTCTTTCCCACACCATCACCCGACGATCCAACTGTGGATTCATCGCTGAACCTAACCTTCAGATTGGCAGCAACTGGGGGTACCAGAGGCGCAATGCAAAGCAAAGACAGCTGCAGCAATCTTGCAATGTTCTTGCAACTGAGGGTCTGCAAGACTTGCAGAATTCAATTTCCCATATTATAACAAATGTACACCAACATGTGTAAGGTGATCAACTCATAACATTGTAGGTAAATCAGAAACATGAATATGGCCCCTTTAAAGCGCAAGAGCACAATACAGCTACCTCATTTGTGGCTTAATTTATATTATCAGCAATATTGACAAAGGCCATGCCATCAAAAGGTTTGTTCCAGCACATCAGACAACAGCAATAATGAACTGCACTTTAATTAAACATATACAATCTGAGTTTACAATAAATGTGGGGATTACAGATTAATAATCCTAGTGACTGATCTATCTATCCCTTTACTATAACGTCTTAGTTGAATTTGACTCAGAAAGTTATTTTTATTTACGGATCCTGCTGAAAACATCTGAGTTTGGCCCAAAACACACTATCCAGCTATCACATTCATTCAGAGTGGGAAGAGTGGAAAGATCAAGGAAAGATGTACAGGATTGCATCACTGTGATTTAAAGTTATAAAAGACAATGAAAAGGAGGGTCCAAGTTAAGGAAAATAAAACAAGCCCTATTGGCTGAGGGTGAGTAATGTGCAAAAATAACTGATCTATTCTTAAAATACTGCCTACAGTGCTGCTGTCCGATCACCAATCTTAGCTTGGACGACATCTACACGGACAATGCAGCACCAGACTCGGGAGACAGGAAACATGATAATGAGGATAACGTTAGAAATAGGGGTGAGATTCAGACTTGTAGTGCAGACTTGACAGGTGGGGAGAGCGGCGCTTTAGTCACTCTGATTATTTCAGGTCTCCAAATTTTAACTGGCTTGTACTGTTTTCAAGAGCCCCGCACACATCAGCAGGCTGAAAACAAAGCTATGGCTCTCTATATAAACTGATGCTCTGTACAGCTGAGTGATATGTTAAAAAAAGTCCACATATTTCCCTTCAAGAGCACTATTTCTTCTGATTATTTGAAGGCCTTTGTGCACATAGTGAAGAAAAAAGAGATCCACATGAACCACGACTCTGTTGATGTGATAGGGAAGGTTACAGAGAAAAGTAAAGGTCTTTTTTGTTGACAACATGAAGGCAAGACATGTTTATTTATTACTGTATACAATGTCTGTGCAGAGATCTTTTTATGTTTTGGAGAACTGGTAGCATTATTGTGTTAACTGCAGTCAAGCCAGTGTCTGTGCTGAATGCACCTCTTATGGAGTGGACCACACTCAGATTGTGTTAAAGTGCTGACAGAAAACCACAGCAGCAAGTGCCGTGATTATGGTGATTACTGCTAAGGGGTGTTTCAGTTGCGTTCTGGTCAGCCTTTTAAGTTTTACCTCAGGCTCTTTATATTAAAATGTTGGTGTGATTGGTTTGTGGATTGACAATGTGGCCCGCTTCCTTACAAATATCGTGACCGCTTGTCATTCCAGTCTGTCAATGCCACTTTGTAAACTTGTTGCTCCATTTCAAAATACTTAACAGACATAATGGCAAAGAGGATACTGAACAATGAATCCCTCTGTATGCTTGTTTTTGTTCCAGTCTTCCTGCAAACAACTACTTAAAACCTTAAAAATTTACAATGCGACTATTTCACTCTCGTATGGGTCTCATCCAGAGTAGCTGTTAGCCTATATTCCCATCGGAGTACCTCCCTCCCCACACACGGACAGAGCTGCGGCTGCTGTTTACTGCAGTTAAAAGACTATTTACTCATTTGATGCAGCCGTGGGAACGAAGGACAAGAAAAACGAATCAAGGTGAGCAACAGCATGTACCTGAAAGATCTCCTTCCTCTGCCATGCCTTTTATACAATGAAAATGTAATTTGGATGGAAAATGTATGGAAATACCTGGAACAGGCACGATATTAAAAGCCAAATATCCTGTGCTAAAATATTTATGTACTTTCCTGAATTTGTGCAAATTGACCCTCTTTATTTTACTTTCAAAATGCATTATATTTAAACTTTTTTGAATCAACAACTGAGATCAAATAAGATTAACAGCCAGACTGGATTTCTGGTAATAAACTGAATTACTTCCTGGTAGGAGATGTGGGAAGATGCTCACAAAGGGCAGAAGAGCTGCACCGGTGCTGCAAATCGGTGCTGCATCTGTAGTAGTGCAGACTCTCGGTCTCAGGTCTGTTGTGGTGAAGACAAATTGTGTTAAAAGGCAAGACTCTGTTCCTACCTTCCCTTTTGTGGTTTAGTTGCTAAAAGAACAACATCCCCAAAACAAGCGGCTGAAATAAGTTTCCTCAGCAGGGTGACTGGACTCTCCCTTACAGATTGGTTGAGCAGCTCAGTCATCTACGAGGGAGTAAAGTTCCTGCTCTTCCATATCGAGAAGACCTAACTGACCTAGCTCAGCATCTGGATGGGTTGCCTCCTGGATTCCTCCTTGGGGATGGGTTTTGGGTGTGTTGAGAGAGTTTGGTTATCTTCAGGGTATGATGATAGGAGGCCCTGAGGCAGACCCAAGACACTCTGGAAAGATTGTATATCTTGGTTGGCCAGAAACACTTTGATTTCCTCTTGGAGGAGATAGAGGCATGATCGAGGAGGTGTTTGAGAAGAGGGAGGTTTTGATCTCTGATGAATTAAGTAGATGGATGGATATTAAGATAAAGTAGTCTAAACTGTTATAGTGCCTTTCCAATTTAATGATGTTTCTCATTCATCCATTTACAAAAACACTTCTTATTGAGCATATGGTCTCAGCCAACTGTGTGCAGTTCTTTTATCTGATTCACACAGATGAAAATATCACTACCAGCCTTGGAGTTCAGTGACTTTCCAAGAAAACATCATCACCTTCTAAGTAAATAAGTAACAGTTATTTATAGAGCCCTTTTCGCATATAGAAATTACAAAGTGCTTTACAATAACAGATAGAAAACAGAAAGACAACCTCTTAAAAACAAAGCACCATAAAACATGCATAAAACCCCCTCAGAATAAAACAAGTAAATTGTCGGCTAACAATAAGTAGATTTAAACAAATTCATCTTGAGCTGGGCCCTAAAACAGTCTACACTGTTGGCAGATCTAATATTGGCACGGAGAGCATTCCAGAGTCGGGGGGGCAGTAGGGGCAAAAGCTCTGTCACCGCAGGTTTTTAGGCCGTTGCGTAGGACAGACAACAGGTTCTGATTATTGGATCTAACGGCGCTTTTACACTAGCACCTACTCAGCGCGACTCGACTCGCCACGCCCCGGTTTTGCGCTTCTCCACTACGGGTCGAGGCGGGTCAAGGCGTGCCGAGTAGACTTTTTCTGTATCTATTCTGCCCAGGTTTTAAGCGTGCTGAGTCGGCCTGCATCTGACTACATCACACTACACGCCACCGATTGGTCGGGGGCAGGGCCGTCAGACGTTTGAGTCAGGAGGCGGGAATCAGCGAAAGAGCGACTTGCGGCTTCCTGTTCATTTTATTCAACACGCAACGGCCGCGCAAAAGTCTGTTTGGTGATCCAACTCTGAGGTGCAGATGTTCATAAACCTGGTGGCTGAGGAGAAAATTAAAAAGGGATCTAGACAGGCGATAAGGAACGACCAGATCCACCAGGAGCTCTGTCACTTCATATCTGCTCGCGGTTCCCAGCTGACTCTTCAACAGCGCAGAGACAAAAAAAAAGCGTTGCCGCTTAAAGCTTCTTTCACTCTAATTTTTTTAACTTGATATCAAACACAAGTCACAGACCAAGCAGCACATATATCATCTCCTCCAGGTTCTACATCTTTAGTGTTGTTGTCTTCTCCGTTTAGATCACACAATCAAATACGTCACAGCAGCTTCGCTCCAACCCGCCCACTTCTCATCTGGGTGTCTAAAAACAAACGAGGACAAGGCGAGTGGAGGCGAGACGAGGCGTGGCGAGTCGAGTCGCGCTGAGTAGGTACTAGTATAAAAGCGCCATAAGTGTGCATGAGGTGTGGTATGGATGTGAATGAGAGCTAATAGGTAAGTTGGTGCCTGACCACGTGGATCCCTGTAAGTGATGGTGAGTATTTAAAAATGAATCCTGTAAGTGACTAGAAGCCAGTGAAGAGAGCGGAGCAGAAGGGTGACATGAGAATGTTTATTTGACCTAGTCAGTATCCTAGCAGCTGCATTCAGGTGGGATTGTAAACGGTGGAGGACCGTTTGATTGCATGATGAAAACAGAGCATTACAGTAATAAAAACAGGATGAGATAAAAGAATGAATGATGATCTCCATGTCAGCATGAGAGACCATGGTCCTCAGTTTGCTTAATCACGGAGGTTGAAAAAACTTGATTTTGCCAGTAATTTTATGTGTGTGTTGAATGACAGAGAATGGTCAAACAGCACCCTTCCATTTCCCAGAGTACAGACTGAAGAGGATAAGGGCCTAAGAGGCTGCATTATTTCAGGAACCAGGTTTGATGATTAGAATCTCAGTCTTATTGGGATTTAACTGGAGGAAGTTATCGCCCCATCCAGTGCTTTACTGCTGCAAAAGAATTTAAAAGTCTAGCAAAATTAGACCTCTCAGTTTTCTTGAATGAAAAAAGAAGCTGAATGTCGTCGGCATAGAAGTGATGTGTGATATTAAAACTGCGTATGATGAGTCCTAAAGTTAGCATATGTAGAATAAAAAATATCGGCCCCAGTGCGGATCCCTGAGGGACACCACAGGTCACGGGTGAGGGATCCCCATAGAGACACAGCAAAACTCCTGTCCTTAAGTTAAGACTTAAACCAGACAAAGGCAACACCTGATATACCCACCCACTCACGGAACCTATTAATCAGGGTATTGTGATCAACTGTATTGAACACTGAGCTAAGGTAAAGGAGTACCAGCAGAGAGCAGTGACCAGAATCAGAGGCCATCTGGATGTCGTTATGGACACTATCAAATCAATCAAAGCAGTTTCAGAAGGATTTTTCCTAAATGCGGACTAGAATTTGTCAAATAACTCAGATCTTTCAAGCACAGTTATGAGTTGATTGGCAACAACCTTTTCCAACATTTTTGCAAGTAGTGGTGATTCTGATATGGGTCCGTACATTTTCAACACTGATGGGTCCAAATTGAGCTTTTTTACAATATGTTGAACAAAAGCATGTTTGAAAGAGGAAAGGACACAACCTGTAATCAGAGAGGAGTTAATGATGCTAACTGTAGCAGGACCAATGGCTGGTAATGCTTTGAGAAAATAATGAGGATGGGATTATATCCTGGGTTGCAAAGGTTATTTAGTGTGAAATAGTATATAGCTGTTCGCTTACAATAGAAGAAACACTTTAAATGACAACACATAGCTTAAAAGGATTTCTTACCACTTACAAACAAAACACTGTTAACAAATGTGTTTGTATGTGTTTGTTTGTGTTCAGAACTGGGTTCCGTTACCTGTAACCACATCCAACATGCAAAACATTTGCATTGCTTCAGCAGATAACTGAATTTACGCTCAATAAATGCAGTGCGTAACTGCAATAAAAACAGTTTTGAGTTAGTTATGTTGTTTATATGCAACCTGAAACCAACGATTGTTTTGTGGTTCAGTATTTCATACTTCGAGCATGAAATGTGAAGATTCATCTCTTATGAAACCACATCTTGCTCTGTTAAAAATTCCCTATGCATATTAAACAAGAAAAATGCAGTGTTTTAATTTAAGAGAATTTTTAAGGGATACAGTCCGACTGCTTTCTTTGATTTACTGTTGATTTTGTATCTCACTCTTTCACTTATTCTCTTTGGAAAGAAAGATAATAAGCATATCTCCAAAACCATTTGACAATTTGGATTAGTTGAAAGCCATACTTAAAGACAGAGCAGCTCTTCATCATGAGTATCAAACAGCAGACTGGCACTTTTTAGACAAGATCCCATCCCTCAGGAATGCTACAGGATGAATGACTGCGTAATACCAATGGCATTTTCATGTATGCAAATAAAATTGCAACATTGTAGTATTTTGTGCAATGAAAATTTTTTACATTTTCTATATGGCCATTTTGCAGATGGTGTGCTTAAGAGAAGAGATTTCTTCAGCTTTATTTCCAGTGTCCTGCCAATCGAAGCCACATGACCATATGACACTTATAAGGACAGGCAGACTGAATGGGAATTTAGCCGGGACATCTGGACTGTTGATAAGATGAGACACTGATCTACACTCAGCCTATAAACACAAAACAATTCAGCCTAATTTAAAATATTATCTATCGTTATGCTAGTAAGCCTTTAACAAGTTCCTTCAGTGAATAAATGATATATAAATTAATAAAAAAACAAGCATAATGACACAGTTTAAGACAGCATTTCCTCAGTAACATGTACAGACTAAACCTGAGCATGTATATATTAGGGTATGGAATAACATTTTCTATTTGACTGCTGTTACATCACATATAACATTAAATGCTTTTTATTTCTTACATTTACCAACACTAAAGCCTAGATTATGGTTCTATGTTACACCAACGCAGACCACACGCCGTTGCTATGACGCCGTCGTGAATCCTTCAAACTTCTCCGTCACTCCATTTCGCCGTGGTGCAATAACCCCCCAGAGCGCTAGGGGGGTGCGTTCTTTTCCTGAATGGTTTATCCGACTTTTCCGGTCACAGTGAATCAAAGAGATAAGGACCACTATTGTGCAAAAAACCAAAACAAAAAAAATCACACACACACGAAGAAAAGAGCGCTGGAAGTTCACGACTGCTTCACGAACTGGAAATGCGTTGCTAGCAAGCAAACCAATCACAGCCCTCTCGGTCTGCGTTGGGTCTGCGTCGCCTCGACGCGTACTGTAGTTACAATTTTTGGGAGGTGCACATCAGACACGTCGTGGCGTGCGCCGTGGGGTGCGCGTTGCGGCGCAACCTGCGGCGCATGCTCGGTGTCGATTTAACGCAGAACCATAATCCAGGCTTAACACGTGTTTCAGATTCAAAGAATTAGTCTGGTTCCTCTGGATTTGACTTTGATTTCGAATGCTGAAGAAACTGCCTCTCGACGCGATTGGATAGACATACAACCAATCAGAGAAACAGAGCATGTGATATAAGAAAAGCAACATTCAGACTATTATTGATACAAGACATTCAAAATGGTGTTTAAGTTGGTTGCTGATTTTGTATAAAACACTTGTTGATCCAAGGTATTATCACTTCTGCATTAGTGGCTGTAGGATGCTCCTGATTGAATCATTGTATCAAGCCTCCCCCTGCCTTGTTACACTTGGTCGGTGCGTTCTTACCTGTAGAACTGAAGGTACCACACATATTTTACAAGAGAGAAATTTTGCGTAGTAAATGTTGCCAGCATACCGTCAAATAGGCTCTGCTAGTAGTGGCCTTTTCATCTTACAACTTGAATGCTCTCTAAATCAATGATTCTCGACTGATGGGCTGGGACCCCAAAGTGAGTCACAGACTTGTTTTCATTTTTAGAACAATTTTTCTGTTGTTGCACTTTTTTATTTTATGTATTTAGCTGGAAAACGCCATCTGAGTCTGTTAATAATGGCTGTTGCTAAAACGTTTTCTTTATGTCAGCCTTACTTTTAAAGCAGCACAATGTAACTTTCAGCTTTTCTGAGTTTGCCGGCATCTTTTGGACAAAAGCGGTAGTGCTTTACCACAAAGAACACTACGTTTCCCATGAGCACCAGCGCGTACTGCCGGCAAACTCCTGTCCCGTCGCGTGCATTTGTTTTGAGAGAAGACGGGACGCTTTTCTGTTTCACCAAGTGAACAGACGGAACGCAAAAAAAAAAGATGTTAAACTGCTGGAAAGGAACTGGAATTTACCGCGATACCTTAAACAAGGAAGCCAGGGAGCGGTATATGGAGAAAATAATGATTATTAACGGTCTGGATCCATATGAAATCCCTACTAAAGAGTGCAGCTCCTCATCGGAGCGCCACTATTTAGTAAGGATTTACTGCCGCAGTTCTGCAGAACCCACATCTTAGGCTACCTTGTTTAGGAGTGTTTGGCAGCTGCTTTGGTAAATGTTTGACTCGCCATGTGTTTCAATACATTTGTATAATAGTACAACATACAGTACATGTTTTGTATCCCTCTTACTTCTCTTTTCTTTTTTTTTGACTGCTATATTATGTTGAAGAGGCTCCAAGGCGTGAGCAATATTTTTGTTTTCCTCGTAAGATTATTTTTTTCCTCTGCAGCTACAAATAAGAGTTAATATTTTTTCCTCAACAAACTAGTTTTATCTGAAGATTGGGGTTAATTGCACCGCAGAGAGCTGGCCAGCAACTGCGTTTAGCTGGTGAAGTGGGGAATAAAACCTGTGTTTTGATCCGACCCGGTCTGTGTGAGTGTTTGTGGTTTAAGGCTGATTTATGGTTCTGCGTTAAATCGACGCAGAGCCTACGGCGTAGAGTACGCGGCGACACGCACCGTACGTTGCGCGTCGCCACGTACCCTACGCCGTAGGTCTGCGTCGATTTAACGCAGAACCATAATTCAGGCTTTACTGTGTGGAAGGTTTGGTCGTTACAGCCGCGATCCAAGCGAGCCGACAACTCTTTTACTCTGTTATATCAGATACTTGGCCTGCGTGGTTCTGCCTCCGAGCAGGAAACCGGTGAAAAGTTAAACCATTAGCGATCTTTTCCCCACGTCTGTTGTGTGGAGCTGCTGCAGCAACGGGTTACCAGCTTCTGCGGAGCTGCGCTCCACGCCCCGCCCATTTTCATCTCGACTGCGAATCGGGAAGGAGGGGGAAGTGACGTATGCCGTAAAGCAGTCAAAGCCGTAAAGATTTGTAGTTTTTTAGTGTGGCAGGGTTCCTACCATGCTCCTCAAAGTTAGATAGTGCCAGTGAAGGCGATACAGACCCCCTTAGACCATGACAGAGGTGTCATTAAACCTGTTGGAAGTTGATGTACCATCACAATGACTCTGGAAATATGATATTAAGGTGGAAAAGTTACGTAGTGTCGCTTTAAAGCTTGATTAAGTGAGAATAGTTTTTACTCGTAAAGCGCTTATTATATAATCAGCTAGTGGATGTTCAACAAAAGCTATTTATTTTTGAGAATTTCTAGACCTACTTCTCTGTTATCCTTGTGGTTTTGTAAACCCAATCGCAGCACAAATGAACCAGGTTTTTTGTATTTAAACAGTCTTTATTTGGCAGGTTATAGCAGGTCAGAGGATGGCAGCAGAGAACTGGATCCAGAGCTTGATAAGTTTTCAGAGGATGTTAGCTGGAGAGGAGAAGCTGATCATGTGGGTCTCTTGGTGGAGCAGGAACCGGCTTGATACAGATGAGGAGCACCTGAGTGCAAAGGTGAACAGGAGTTGGCTGATGCGGTGGGTGGAAAATTACTGGCAGGGCAGCAGAGGAATGGATTGTGACAGGTTTGTTTGTTTGTTGTGATGATGGGTCCAGAAGCCGGACTACTTGAGAACCACTGCTTTACACTGTTGGTCCCATAGAATGTGGTCCAGGTGAATGGTCCAGTTTTTCAGTGGCTTTTTGGTCCATCCATTGGTCAAGTCAAGGGTGTTTTGAAAGGAGCAGGCCTCCAAGTACTGCCTGCTTACATGGATTCCCAGGTTATGAATTCAAAGGTTTTGGGATCATGGGAGAATTGCATGGTAGTCTGCTCATTTAAAGACATGTATATGTCTCCACGTTTTGTGTTTTCTAAAATTAAACATATAATAAGAAAGAGTGATGTCAAGCAAAGGGGTGTTTTTCAACTATTAAGCTGAAACGCTCCTCGTACATGGTTCGAATCTCTTCTAAAACTTCACAGGTCAATTATAGTTGACGTACAAGTCTTAGCCAACTTGTGGTATTTTATTTTGAAAATTCATTGCTTCTCTATCCCATTCTCATGTCTGATTTCCTGCCAGCTCATCTTCTGCGTGTAAATTGAAACTGCTTTGCTGCGGTTCAGTGCCAACATAGACCCAAAGGGTAATTTTAGCAGAGCAAAGCAAGCGGTCGCTTCTGGGACACTCTTAAACTGCTCTGCAACGCCTTTGGTAGGATCGCGCTCACTGACTAGAATGATTGCGATTCACAGCATCTGAAGCGGTGCACCTGTTTCATGGCACTTCTACACCTGGTGGGACCTGAATAACTCTTTCTTTACTTGAGTGATGAATTACAAAGTAGGAGGGAGACATATATATGTGTGCAATGTTAATTGAGTACCAGTGATGCTGAGCACTGGAGATAGGCAGATGAAAGTAGGAGCCTGGTGCAGTGGCTACAGTATTTTCCTTTGTGTGACTGAATGTAATGAACCCAGAAATAGATGGTCCTGGAGGCTAGTCACTAGTCTGTAAGTTGCCTAAATGCCAATGGCCTTCAAAGGTGAGCTAAACAAACATTCAATACCACATTGTTTCATGTTTGCACGCAAACATATCTGTGACAAAGTTTGTGCAAAGGACTGGTGGATGAAGCTCAGGAGACAAAACTTTAGATTGGTAGAATGCTATCAAGTAGCATTTATTAGTCACGTACTTGCTTGGCTTAATGAATGAACACAACCTTTGGGACTATGAAGAAGACAGCTTTTTCGTTTTCTGCCTCGCTGATCGCATTGATGGGGGGGGGGGGGGTTCCAACCATTTTGAAGCAGAAGGAAAACACAAGGTATAAAAAATGTTGAGGCAAAGTCTCTTGAGATGAAGTCCCCCATACGCACAGCGATGAATGATCATAATTTGAGGAATGTAATTAATCAGTGTGGCGAGGGTAATGGAAATAACAAAAGTGACGGGACCACTGTTAATCATTCTCCTGTCCTCACTACCAGAGCAGGAACATTTCAAAGCAGTTGGAAAACCACATGTAGTGAAGCACCACATTAAAAGGCTTATGTTTGGGGCGTTCACATTACATTTTCCTAAACTTAACAACATTTTTCTCTGCCTCTCTTTAAGGCTAACTAAATAGCAAAGTCTCAGATAAATAAAAGTTGTTAAACAAATATTGTTCTGTGGTGAAATGTGACAAAAAAGCATCTTTTTGATATCAATTTTGAAGTTGCACAATAGAAAAGGTTGTTATACCTTGAAAAAAATTTGCAAAAATTTCCCTCAATATTGCAAATATGTTTTTGTAGTAAAAGTTTTCTTTCCCCTCAAATTGATGCTAATGATGGTGATGACTGATCACATGATCAACCTATGTTGAGTATGTCTATTCATAGCTTCAGTGAACTGACACGCCTATTAGCAGTTTAATTTTCCCCTGGTTGTGAGGTCTGTGGGAGCAGTTTTAACATATGAAATATATCCTGTATATCCACTTGTCAAGTTGTAGACAACTCTGCATAGCCACATTTCAGATTCAAATTCAGATTACTTTATTATACTATACTTATTATACTTAATTAAAAATAAAGATAGAAATAAAAACAAAAATAGAAATTAAAAAAATTAAAATAAAAAGTGCAGTGCCATAAATAAAATGATATGGATAACAAAGAAATAAGGTGGTCAAGCTTTGTCGAGCTGTCATTTAAAATTTTCTTGAGTAAAAGCATTTACTTTACTCATGGACATTTTTCTTGATCCCACGTTTCAATCTAGTTTAGGCTTGACTTTGTTTCATCTTTCATGGCCTCACACGGCTTAATTTCACACCAGGGGTGATTCAGTAAAAGAGTGTATTGTCAGCTTGATTGTAAGTTTCTTCGGTGCTCTATTACATTGGTTCCTCACCTCCTCCTTAAACTCCTGCAGACCATTTCCTTGTGCTACTGCTTGGCTGACTCTTTCATTATTTGTGGTTAAAATCCTGTAACCTGTTAATGTGATCAGTTCAAGAATGACAACACACTGGTGAAAACCTGTTGCAGCCACTCTGCTCATGAGCTGTATTTCTTTGCAGCAAGCTGACATTTCTTACTAATCTTTTTTTTTTCTTCTTTTTTTTAAACAAAGTAAATAAATAAACTCTATGCTCATATGGATATAGTGCTACTTAAAGGATTTCTAATGGTAAGTCAGGCACTTTTCAGATAATGTTATTCTGAGTAACCATGACAACAGGAAAGTTGTTTACACATGTGAGCAGCTGAGCAAGCTTTACAAAGCCCAAATAATGCAGAGAAAATGACTCCAAATCCTAATGATGAGGACGCATCAAGAATGTAGCATAGGAGTAAAATGGAGTGCAAGGAGGAGGAAATTTAAACTTTTTCTTCTCTCAGTTTTCATGGCAAAGAGTGGCACAAAAAATAAAGGGCCTGGAATGCTGATGAAGACGGCTGGGAATTAAGTACAAGGTGCTTCATTAAAACAGAGTCATAATCTGGCTGCTAAGACAAACTCTGGACTCCTCTCTACTTGGAGTTCATACGGGGGGACAGGGTCTGTAAATGTCCGTTTGGAAATAATATAGTATTATTTCAGTTCAGTTGAAATAATTTTAGCTCCTGACCTTATGCATCGGTTTATATATTCATTGTGACATCAGGAATGTTCACAGGGAGTTTTATTTCGAAAGCTGACTACATTTTCAATAGCGTTATGACATGGTCTCCTGTCTTGATTGTGATTTTATCTTATGGTTTTTAGGTTTCATGATCTCGTTCTAATGTGCAACCTCGTGTCTGGTTCATGCTCTTTCTGCTGTTACACGTAGCTTCCTTCTGAAATGAACTAACTCTTTATTCATAGCAATGTGGACCACCGAGTCACTTCAGGGACACTTCTGATTGAAAAACAATCATCAGCCAGAGATGCTGGGATCAAGATTGTGTGATTAGCTGCTCCTGGTTGAAAACCTGTATTATGTCACGTCTTACTGATTCCGCAAGGTTTTATTTACCTATTTTTGAGTTGTTACGGAATGAGGCCTGGAAGTACCAACATTTCCATCATTCTAGTTGGGGTCACGGGGGCTGCAGTCTATGCAAAGAGGCTCTGACTTCCCTCTTCTCAGCTGCTCCAGGAGGATACCAAGGCATTCTCTGGTCAGCAGAGAGATACTGTATACTCTCAGTTGTATCCAAAAACACATCCCAGGGAGGCGCCCTGACCTGATGCCGAAACAACCTTAGTTGGCTCTACTCGATGTCGAGGAGCAGCCCCTTTACTACATGTCCAATGTGACCTAACTGCTCAGACTATCCAAGGGAGAGTCCAGTCACCCTGCAGAGTATATTTATTTGACAATTTGCAACCATTCTCATCACTTTCATTTAGCAATATTTTTTTGTTACTTTCACCGTTAAGGCCTCAAGGATAAATGGTAAATTTGTGAGGTGAATCACAAAAAATGCTGTTGTTTTTTATAAGATCACTTCTGTTCAATTCACACGGACATTTATCACTGCTGTTTTCATCTGACTTCCATTTTCGTTTTCAGTTTAAAAAAAAAAAACATATACTGTATATGAGAGGGTGAGGGGGGTGTGAGAGGTGGCATCCGCTGCAAGTCTGAAATGAGAGAAACACAGGAAAACACACAACGGGCACACAAGCCTTTGGAATCTGCAAGAGAGAAAACAAACAGAAACGGGAACAGGCAGAGACACAAACAGCAACCATTTCAGGTCTCTAAAACTGAATCAAGACTAGGCTACTGTGATTATCTGCCCCCCCTTCGTTTTCTGTTTTTCAATACACATGCATTTCTGTCACCTCTTCGTTTATCATTTAATTTTTCTTAATCAGACCCTTTATAGTTAAAGACCAGCAAAATTACAGAACCAGTGGTTAACACTGTCACCACTGGGCTTTTCCGTGTAGAATCGGCATGTTTTCCCTTTGCTTGCATTAGCTCTTTTAATAATAATAATAATAATAATAATAAACTTTATTTATATAGCACCTTTCCTGTCATAGAATGCAACTCAAAGTGCTTTACATGTCAAGAGAAGATAAGCAAAGCAAGCAAATAAAAACAAAGCAGCTTTAAGACAGTGAAAAAAAAAACAATATAGCAAACAGAATAAAACCAGCAATAAAAGCAATTGATTAATACAGTAGTTGGTGGTTGTAAAAATGACGTGTACCCTGCTATTCACCTGGTGATAACTGACACAGTCCCAGCAGAGCCCCTTGACCTCCAGTAGGTTTGAAGACAGTATGAAAATGAATTCATTTATTCAGATACAAATGTTTAAACTGTTAGATTAAAATTCTGCTGTGGTGTCAGTATCAGCTCCTTTAAAAATGAGAATTTCAGCCCTAGCCTTGCTGCAGGTTGCAGTCCAGTGTTGCCAATGCTACATTTAACATCATCTAATTTGCAACGTACAAATCTATTTAAAACCAAAATGAGAATTAAGACACATTTTATTTGGAAGTGTTTTCGCATGGTGTAGGATTGCTGCCAATAGGTAGACCAGATGAATCACAGGAAATCAAGTGCCCCAAAACCACACAACTGTGGAGCCAGAAAAATGCTAATCCTGTAGTAGGCAGGCCTTGCTTCATAAATTAATGTCACAGAGAAGAAGATAAATAAGACAACAAACACAATGGAGCATGACAAAATTAGAGGGGAAGACTACATCTATATTTTACAATAAACACTCATTTATCCAATGACAACTCACCAGCGACCCAAAACTGTCTTATCTTTTTTTGTGTTTGAACATATTTTCAAAGTAAAGAACCAAAGCTAACTAATTTGTCATGGTAAACAAATACACAGCTGCGGGCTGCGGGACCACAACACATAAGTGTTTTGATTGCTGATTATTTTGTCTGTCTCTTAACAGCTTTTTTGTTTGTTGAGGTTTTGGGTAAGATCAAACTCTTCTTCACTTTGATATTCAGACATTAAACACTAAACTTCTCTATGATCTGCACTGAAGAAAAATTGTTGGGTTTTGGGAAGGGTAAGGTCCGTTAACATCTGCCAGACCAAGATAATGATCTTCCAGTGTTGTGCTAGTTACTGAAAAATAGTAACTAGTTACCGTTACTAGTTACGTAATTAAAAAGTAACTCAGTTAGTAACTCAGTTACTTAGACCAAAAAGTAATGCGTTACTATGAAAAGTAACTTTTTAGTTACTTTAAATTAAATCTTCCCATTTAATGCTCATCTAGCCTTCAGTTCAGCATGGTACTGTATGGATTTGCATCTGCAGTGTTCTGCATTCTAAACAGTCTCCCCACTTCTTCACTTCCTGTGTCAATAACGTTGGTCACTTAGCAACAAGCTGAGAACGGCCAATGAGCTTCAGCGAGCAGCTCAAGAACGGGACCCTTTGATGAATCATTAATAACAGTCTCAAATATAACCAATGGTGGCATGTCGGTTTATAATAATCTTTTTGCCCAGAAGAAAAAAGAGCGACAACAACGACCCGTAACTATTTTCTTCTCTCGAAAAAACACACCTGCACCACGGGCTTTAGAAGAAAAAGACGCTACAGAGTGAGTCGGGATGCAGCGGCTCAGAAGAGCAGTGAAATACGTGCGAGGCAGTGCTGATCTCTGCAATTTGAAGTCTTCTATAATAATTGTAAAAAGAATTTCACTTATCACGGGTTCTTTTTGGAACGTAACCCCTGCGAAAAAAACAGGGATTACTGTAATGACAATATCTCCACGTTGCGAAACTGGCTTCTCTTTGCTCGCCAAGACCGTCATGTTTTTGAATGCACACACGCCCACTACGTTTCCTCCGGTCTTCACTGTAGCTGGCCAGAAATAACGGAGTAAAGCACCGTTTGGTAACGGTAATTGCGTTACTGAATTTAAAAAGTAATGCGTTAGATTATTAGTTACCGCAAAACTAACAGCGTTACTGTAACGCGTTACTAAATAACGCGTTAGTCCCAACACTGGTGGTTAGTTTACTGTATACTATCCCACGTTCAGGTGCGCTGGGGGAACTTGGGCAAGTAAGAGTGACCAGACTTACTTTTTTACCACTGATATTGTTGGATTGGTTCAAGGTAGAGGGCTGCATTGGGATTGGGTCCCGCCGGGTCCCGCAGGACCCAACGCAAATCTCGGAGCGGGCGGTTTGAACTTTGCTGTGGGCGGTAAGGGGCAACTAAAAAAAACACTGCTGGATCGGGATGTAGTCTAGCGAAAAGATGGGAATCAATGATGTGGTAAAGAACCTCAAACAAGGTCTTTACAAAACAAAGACAAAACAAGGCAAGTCAGTTATTTAGAGAAACTGCGTTTAGTGTCTGTGGAGCATCTTGGAAGAGAGATGCACGGGATTGGGACCACAGTCGGTCAGCAACATTCTCTTCCTCCACAGCAATATAATGGCCAAGCGATGAATTTGTTAAATTAATTCGTTTCATTCGTTAAAGTTATAGTCTGCAATCGTATTCAAAAACATTTATTGTTATACTGGGTGAAATGGTCCTTCCATCCTGAGAGTAGCCAGTGAATAATGTGTTCAGAAAAAGGAAAGAAAAACATCCGACCTCTCTGACAGCTTTAATCCGGTAAAAACTCTAACCAATCTGTTTTTTGCGGTCCGAATGGCATGGATTGGTCAGAGGACCAGAGGCTTGGCAGGGGGGAAAGAACCAATCAGATGCCTTCATTTTAAGTCCCGCCCACGCCCCCCTCCACGCCCCCCTCCGCTCTCGTCACGTCTCTCTGCTTCCAGCCTGCCACTCTGCCTCAAGCCCTGTGTCCGTCCGGCTCGCGGTCAGGCGGTCACGTCAAATGTAACGCCTCACCCTGCTAACAAGGCTAAAAAAAGAAAGCCAAAGTGTGATTCTGCGGGGCAGGTTGTCCGCTACTGGGGGTCTGCCACGGACCCCCAGTCCATCAGTGATCAATAAATGATCAATAACAGATTCCTGTCAACTCACCATCGACACAAACACAGTCCACAACAAGATCAAACTGACAGACGACAACAGGAAGACGATGTACTGTATGTGGAGGAGGATCAGTCATATCCTGATCATCCAGACAGGTTTGATTACTTGGATCAGCTGCTGTGTAGAGTTCTGACGGGTCGCTGTTACTGGGAGGTCCAGTGGAGCGGACGAGTTTCTGTAGCAGTGAGTTACAAAAGAATCAGCAGGAGAGGAAACTCTGATGACTGTAGTGTTTGGAAGAAATTATCTGAACCATCATCCAGGTGGTCAGTAACGTGTCTGTCACAATAACAGAGAAACATCCATCATCTCCTCATCTTCATCTTCATTCTCTGGCAGAGCAGCAGTGTACGTGGACGTTCCTGCTGGAACTCTGTCCTTCTATGAAGTCGCCTCTGACAGACTGAACCAGACTGATCCCCACCTCCCCAGTATGGGTTCCGTGGGGATGGAGGCATCTCCATACCGGCAAAGGCATAGAGCGCCGGTCCGGCTGGCGGTGCGGTGCACTGCGCTGCAGGCTCTGTTGCCACGGCTACGCCGTAGCCTACGGCCGTACGTAGTCTACGGCGTAGGGTATAGCGTAGGGTACGCAGCGACGCGCACCATCTGCGTTGGTGTAACGCGGAACCATAAATCAGCCTTCAGTGTGTGCTGTGTGTGCTGTTCTGAACTTCATTTTGCTGGGACATCGGGTCCCTCCGCCGAGACACAACTTTTGCGGTATGCGTTCATTGTTGTGTCTAAAAATGATGCGCAGTGCCCACCCAATCAGAAACTGTATAGATATTCTGTGATATTCTTTTAGATTTATAAAAAAATAAAGGATCCCCATAACTTTGATTGGGTGGGCAGGATGCACGACTGTCCCGGAAAACTCGACTCCTGCAAATGCGCGTTCCCCAAAGTTTGTGGGGGCGTGGCTTTGGACGGAGCGCTGACGGGAGGGGGAGGAGGGGGTGGGGCTTAGAGGAGGTGCCACTTTCAAATCTTGCTAGCTCTCCAACATCAAGGATTATACCTTTAACTTTGTTTATTTTATGTTATTTATTAGTGTTAATTGAGCCACTCCCAGCCTACTCGCGTTGCTATAACCTCAATCATATGATTGATGCGTGCGCGAAAGGCGAAATAGCTTGTGCGATGATGACAATGATGGATTTGCATCTAACTTTCGGTCAGGTGGCCTATGAACTGTCTGGGACATTTCGCTTGCAGGACGGGAGAAGACACAAAATCAATGCATCTCTATTATTGTGCGGGCATAAATTCTCAGAGTTTGCGGATGCGGGCAGGAGTGTAACACACATTGCAGGCGGTAATGGTCAGAAATTCAGCGGGAGCAGGATGAAGAAAACAGTCCCGCGCAGGGCTCTAGTTCAAAGTAACCCCCTTCTTGTACCTCTTTCATCCCTCCATATTTTGCTTGTCACCTACAGGTGCACGTGAAGAAATTAGGAAATTTTAATATACCTTGACTGACCACCAGGGGATGGCCTTGTAGAGAAAATCCTTTTTGGGATCTCCACAATAATTCTAAGTTTTCCATTACTCCAAAATCATCGAAGTTTTTCCTTCATCCGTGGACTTGAAGAAAACACAGGAGTCAAGTTTCGGCTGGTATTCGTCCAAAAAATACTGTGAAGGTTTTTATTGCAAAAAGCACAATTAAACAGTTCACAGGAGAGTTGCCGGTCCCGCGGTCCACAAAACTCTGAAAACTTATCTCCGGACCACGGCTTATATACCCAGTCTGTGATAAGATACAACATTTTCTGTACTTTCTAGGCACCGCTTTGATACATTCGCCAGAAATTTCTTTGAAGTTATGATGTCACAGCTTCAATATTCTTCCTAGTTTGCCTCTCACCTTTGCCACAGTCACTCAAGGCCACGGGCTGCAGGTGTAGCGGACTTCCCCCTCCCTCACCCGTGTGGTGTGTCAGGCACTCTCAATATTAGCCCTAGTTAAATGTTTTACTTAGGTGTTAAATGATTATAAAATATTCACATAATTATATAAAAATATCCTCAACAGCCTGACATGTAAACAAGACCCCAAGATGCTCGACTTCCTCCAGCATCTCACTCAGCAATGCCTATCCTCCAGCCTGTAGACGCCCCTTATCTGACTTAGAACCATGGTCTAAGATTTGAAGGTACTGATTCTGATTCTGATCATTTTTGCCACTTTACAGTCTGCTGCAAACCAGGCCAATGAGAGCTGATGATCGCAGTTCGAGGACACCAACAGAACCAGATTTTCTGTGAAAAAGCATTGATGATGTTCTGAGGGCACCAATCAGAAATCCACCCTCTTGAGATTGTATCCATAAAAGTAATGCGCAGAATTGGTGACAAAGGGTTTCTGACATGAAAAGCTACAATATACAGAACTATAGCACCAACTGTAAAAAAGTAAATTCCCATGTTTATGTGAATACATCTTCTCCTAGTTTTTGCATCTGTTACTAATGGAATTTCGTCCCCGGGCATTTAATGAAGAGATTATTTAAAAGTATACTTTGATGAAATCGCTTTGATATTTTAGCTGAGCAATCACAGGTGCACCAGTGGGTTTGTGAGTCCTGAGAATAGCTAAATTCCTTTGCTAAATATGCCAAGCACATGTTGGGTGTACGGTTCTGTTTTACTTGTATATTTACATGTATTGTATTACATTACATGTATATTTGAATAAGGAATTGCATTATAAATGACCATGTGGACCGAGCAGACTATGTGATGAGACTTGGAGAAAAATTGCAAATATAGCATGCAACAATTATGTATCATAAACCTCCATTAAAAATTTGGTTGACTAAAAGTACTCATCATGTTTTGAAAGAAGCATAAAAATAATGAATATAATGCACAAACTTGCAAATAGTGTTTAACTGCAAAGATAAAGAAATAAGTCCACACATACAGAGTGGGATGATTGAGAAAAGCAAGCATCACTGTGTCCACGATTATTATTATTATCTTCTAGGACTGCTTACACCTACATTGTTCTTTTCTTCATATGCCTCCAGTAATTTTTGAGTTATAATAGTTTAATATACCTGCTCATTAAAATTCCAGCCAGTGTCATTTCAATAAATTCCACAAAAAGGAAGCTTAAAACTTTTTTTTTCCCAACGGAAAATGACCGAGAGCAACTGAGAAAAAGAATAGAAATTAAAAACACAAAAAATGAGGTACACCCTGGACAGGTGAGTAGACATTGCTCGAAAAACAAGGATCACTTGAACATTGATAACTTAAATTCTCAATGGGGGACACATTGCATGAGTATTTTGTATTTAAAAGGTTTTTGAATGAATCCAGTATCAACCGCAACAATTACAGTATTTTTATTTTTTATTATTTAACAGCCGGTTTACCTGAAGCACCAGATGGTTTACGAAAGACAAGCATCTGGGAAGTCATAGTTGGACAGTATCGAGAGAAGGGCCGGCTTTGTCACCATGGGAAGGTAAGTTGGAGGGGCAAATGTGTTTTCATTCAATAAAAACAATTTTTGTACAATTTTCGAAACATATGAATGAGAACTTCATTTCTGAGGAAAATATAGTTTAAACAGGGTAAAGTACCTGCTTACAGTAAATACTTTACCTGTGTCCATATATATATAATATATATATATATATATATATATATATATATATATATATATATATATATATATATATATATATATATATATATATAAAGTGCACACTAACTTCAGTTTGTAGGTTAGTTTAAGGCTTGTTGGTGTTATCTGCTTCAAATATTATTGTGGTAAGGCTTGTACATTGAAGCCATTACGCTCAGTCTAAAAAACACCTCTAAAAACCTGCAAAAAAGTGTTGTAAAAAGAAGAAATGTTGGATCTGGTGGGAGGACAACACATGAAGCAAAGAGAGTAGGCAACAGTGGAGATGTATATGGTGGGTTGCACGTAAGGCTCCAGGAAAGTTTTTGAGTGGGAGAAAGTTGAGCTGTTGCCTAGAGGAACGCTCATTTCAGCAACCATTAAAATATTCCTCAGGTTTTGTGATCTTTAAGTTTACACTGCTCCTTAAGGCGAGACAGTGTGCGAGAACCCAACGTTCACAGATCCCAGAGGAAAGAAAAAAGCCAGATAACAGTGTAATTAAATGGATCCCATTGCATGAGGACGTGTAACTCCTAAAGGCCGGACATCAGAATTAGCTGTTATACAGGTTGAAAATAATCTTGCTATATATGTTTACATTGATAAACATGGGCTTTCATTGGATTGGCCCAAATTATAGCAGATTGGATAATTAAGCCAAAAATGAATCCACATCAAATAACCTTTTAATATGAATGATTTTATCATCAACATGACAAATGTCTTACCTTGACTATAAATGTAGAGGTGAAGTCCATGTTTTTTATAGCTTGTACAGGCAGCCCATGTTTATCTTTTCAATAATTTAATCATAACACTGTTAAATTATCTTTGGAGCAAGTAAGGGCAGACAAAGTTCACTGTGAACGTTATTATAATACAACATTAACACATTTTCACTCTAACTTCATCCTTGAATGCAGTACAATTATTTGAATTATCGATTGTTCATTTCATCTATTTTTTTTTTTTTTTTCATTTTAATTTAGTTTGGTGGTGACGGCACTCTATAAATATAGAAAGTTCAGTGTAGTGGACCAGATGCTTCTTAAAAATTGTTGTGCTGGATTTAAAGCTAGACCTGCCTGAGGTGGACTCCTGCAATTCACCTGAAGAGAACTGGATAAGCTCCAGCAGGAGACTTCTTCTTCAAAAGAAGTCATGCTCTTCAATATTTCAATAGTTCAATATGTAGTCATGAAGAATATAAACTTTTATTGATGCATTTAGATCCAAAACAAACAAATGATGCATACATTTAACCTTTCTACAAAATTCATTTGAATGAAAATAATGAACCCGATTTCAATAAAATTGGGAGTCTGAGTAAAATGTGAATAAAAACAGAATGAAATGATTTGTATTCGCTGTAAAGATAAACTATTGGCAACATGGTGTTAATGCTAGATTGCTAACCAAGTCCAACAACTCACATCCCACTGCTTCTCCCCCTGCTGACCCACAACAGGAACTTAAAAGGCAGTTCTGCATATTTTTCCTGTGTTTGCTTTCAGTGCAATGAAGAAGAATTAAGATTTGTTTCATAAAGACTTATGGTTTTGGATGGTGCATAGATGTAGTAGATACCCATCTGGTACCACAGGATGTCTTGAATCTGTGCAAGTTACAGTTAAATGACGTTTCAGAAAGCCTCTTCTCAGTATAACGACCAAAACTACCCAGCTAAGAACACCAAGACTGGCTAAGACCAAAACGCACATCAGTAAGAGATTACCGTTAACGACTCTCATTTAGGTTTTGACTTATTGAAAACTATGATGAAGTTTCCTTCTATGAGCCCTGATCTAAATCCTCATATCTGTGGACGGAGCTGAAACTTGCCTCTAGAGAAAAAACTCAAATCTGAGACAACTTGAGCAGCTTCCTGTAGTGGGTGGAGATACTTGTCTACAGGTGCAGGAGCCTCAGTGAGATGGAGAAAAGCAAAATATTAAGTTGAGGGTATCCACTATTTTGTCAAGATTTATTAGTTTGTTTTTTTAAATGGTTCTGATGAACCACAATTTAAAAGCAACGTTTGATTAGTTGACATTAGTCAGTTTTTAGGAAACTATTTATTACAACTTTGGTCATTTTCAAGTTGTTTCAGTGACCATTTCTTTTTAATAGAAGGGTCGGAATATTAAAACTCTATCCACACAATGTTTTAATAATGGCGACAAATAGTTTCCTTTATTTAACCAGGTAAAGACTCATTGAGATTAAAATCTCTTTTCCAAGAGTGACCTGACCATGGGAAATGGGCGAAAAAAAGAAAAGCAAACCACTTCTATTTTATTTATAACTTGTGATGCTAACCTGCAACCTTAGATTTCTTCTGATCGGCCCGAATCTGTCCTCATTTCAGATGTGGCAACTGAAACAACATCTGGGACGAAGACCGCTCAGGCCTCCTCCGCCAGAGCTGATAGCTTAGAGAACAGTTAACGGAAATACTGCACTCATCATACGCTATAAATGAGCCTTTAACCTTCACAATCTGATCCTTCCTGGACGAGCCCCCAATTTATGTTACAACCCAGCTCGTTGCTGGGCTGCAACATGAAAAGGAGTCTGAACAAACAAATTAAGAAAGTCAAGCTCATCAGAATCACCTACCGTGTGTATATATTTATATAGTTATAGTAACTCAAATACACTAATCCCATTACTTGTTTTATATTGTTTTATACTGCTAAAAATGTTACTGTTCTATATCTTCATATTTAGAAATATCTGTTGCACCAACTACGCCAAAACAAATGTCTATGTCCTTGTATGTCCAGTAATGTACTTGACAATAAACCTTATTCTGATTATTTGATTATTAAACCATTAGGCAGCATGAAGAATCCAGTGCCAGGGACAGCGGCTAGATTGCTGAGCTCAGTGTGACCCATGTCAGGGTTATATCCACACCCTCACAGGTGCAGCCAATGAAGCAATGCATCGACTTCTGCTCTGGTACAGCTCAGCCTGCAGGGATGCAAAGGGGCGTAACACAGAAAACCAAGTGAGACCGATTCCTTCATAATTACATCACCTCTGATATTAATATCTGTTTCAGGAAAGAACATTGCAGGAAAAGTGTGCCACCTGTCAAATAATATTTCTCTCCCTTTTCCTCACTTTCTTGTCAACTTCTTTGAGCCTCTGTTTCTCCTCCCTGCTGAGCGTAAGAGCAAAATTACCACTTCCATCCTCTCATCTTGCCTCTCAAAACACAATCATATTTTTTAAGCATGATATATTTATATATTTGAATGGCTTTAATTTAGAATGAAATATCAAAAAATTATTTTTTTGTAAATTCACAAAGATACACAAGATTTGCCTTCGATTAGCTGAAGCTGTCATCAAAGGAAGACGGCTGACATTCACATTTACAAGGGGAGAGATGCTGCACACACACACACACACACACACACACACACACACACACACACACACACACACACACACACACTGCCAAACACAACAAATGCTGAAGGGAGGAGAGAAAGTGGCGGATTGCTTAATTTTTTCCCCTCTTCAGATAAAAGACAGCACCAGAAGAGAGAGCTGTCATCTTTCCTTTGCCAGTGAGGGGATATATATAGCAAGTAGGTTCTGTTAAAAGTCAAGATGAAAACATTTGCTTTGTTTCCACTGTGTAGCTGTATTGTGGTTTTGAAACCTGAAGGGAAAGATGCCCCTTTATGTCTCCCTCAGTAAGCTGGAGACTAAAGAATGAGGAAAAGCATCCTCTGAAATACCTGACCCTGTATTTGCCAGATAGTCAGGAAACCTGTATTCAGGGACTGAAAAAAGAGACTGACACGTGTTAAAAACCTGAAAGTATTTTATTGTATTTGGTTAAGGTCTTGTGTCTGAACCTCTGGTCCAAAAGGGGAACTGTTTCCTTTATTCTTGTGAGTATCAAAGCAAATGCCAGGACATAATCAGCAAGCTTGCTGAATTATCATAAATGTCTGAAAAGTGTGTTTCTAATTTCTATTTATTTTTCCCATTTGAATTCATAATCTGGCGATACTTTTGTCGTCCTGCTTGTGTGAGACTGCAAGTTTACAATATTGTTAATTATAGCACTTTGTGACTCAAATGTGTTATTTGGGATGTTGGACTACATAGTTCAGATCTGGGATTGTTTGTTTGAAAGGGGGAGTACATGTCATAAATTACGCCAGAATAAGCCAAGAAGGGGTAGTTTTCATCTGTTGTCCTTCTTCTTCTTCTTCTTCTCCTTTCGGTTGTTCCCATCAGTGGTTGCTACGGTGAATCCTTTGTTTCCATCTAACACTATCCTCTGCATTCTCTTCTCTCTCACCCACCAAATTCATGTCCTCTTTTACTGCTTCCATACATCTCCTCTCTTTTCTTCCTCTACTCCTTCCTCTGTCCTGGTACTTTAATGTTAAGAGTAGAAATTTAAAAAAGCAAAGACCTTGATCAGGTTCAGTGACTGCAAATTTGATTATCCAGGAGCCATGATGTGGCAGGGTGGAGGATTGGGCGTGGTCTGCGGGGGAGCAGCACACAGGTGGCGCCTGGTTCGGCTGATTGGGCACACCTGGAGCAGTGCTGCGTCGGGGAGGGGGCGTTCCTGGTAGGGTTGCCACCTTTCAGAAATAGAAATAAGGGATGCCCTGATTTCAGCAGCGCAGGAGCCAAAAAAAAGCCCCAAAACTTCTAAACTGAATAAAAATTTGTTTATTTTATATGAAAAAACAAAATGCTTTGATTTAAAGTTTAAAGTGCTTTAATAGCATTGAACTTGCATGACTGTACAGACAACCAACCATATAGCAGCTGAAATATCCTCCTATGCTATGTATGTACACATCAGCCCAGATGTAATATAGCCTACAGGTGAAGAATATGGTGTAAAAGTTAATTTATTTCAATAATTCAACTAGAATATGGTGTAAAAGTTAATTTATTTCAATAATTCAACTAGAATATGGTGTAAAAGTTAATTTATTTCAATAATTCAACTAGAATATAGTGTAAAAGTTAATTTATTTCAATAATTCAACTAGAATATGGTGTAAAAGTTAATTTATTTCAATAATTCAACTAGAATATGGTGTAAAAGTTAATTTATTTCAATAATTCAACTAGAATATGGTGTAAAAGTTAATTTATTTCAATAATTCAACTAGAATATGGTGTAAAAGTTAATTTATTTCAATAATTCAACTAGAATATGGTGTAAAAGTTAATTTATTTCAATAATTCAACTAGAATATGGTGTAAAGGTTAATTTATTTCAATAATTCAACTAGAATATGGTGTAAAAGTTAATGTAATGTAATGTAATAAATACGGTACAAATCGTGTCCCGTATTAGTTCAATACGGGACGCAACATTTTTTTCTCAAATAAAGGACAATTCCGTATTTTACGGGACGGGTGGCAACCCTAGTTCCTGGGCGCACCTCGGCCAGCGCCGCGGATCCCGTCTGCCCCGAGGACACCTTCGGTCCAGTCCCGAGAACGTCCCTCTCGCCGGTCGGCCCGGCCCACAGCGCGACCCCCCCCGGCTATTTGAGCAGCGGCTGCACACCAGCCAAGGGGTCTGCTCGAGGGGACACAGACCTACTGAATGTGTTGATACTTGTCTGTGTCTGGCTGAAATAACAGTTAAAGGATTTCTCCCCGAAACCCGGTGTCCTCTTTCCTGTCTGGTGACCCCCGGTAGCACGAGGTTGCTACACATAATTTCAGAGTATCAGAGAAATATCAAAACAAAACTAGAGCTCCTTGTTTTTTCTGCTGACCGAGAGTCGGAACCCTAACCCTAGCCCTGGAGGGTTCTTGCTGATAGTGCCAGCAGTTTGGGTTGAGGTGTTTCTTCAACTGGAGGAGTCCAAGCATCATAGGGTCTTGTTCACAAGCGAGGGAAGAATGGAGCAGGGGACCGACGGGCAGACTGGTGTGGAGAGAGAGAGCTGAGCCAAAAGACGAGGCTCTTTGTTTACCAGGTGATGAATGTTCATGCCATCACAGATGGTAACGAATGGAAAATCACATACACATGCAGCTTAAATCGGTTTCTCTGCAGAGGTTGCACATCAAGAGGGGCCAGTTGAGGGGGTTTTGGGCGTCTGGTTAGGATGCTGTCTGGACTAGGGTTGCCACCTTTCAGAAATAGAAATAAGGGACGCCCTGATTTCAGCAGCGCAGGAGCCAAAAAAAAGCCCCAAAACTTCTAAACTGAATAAAAATGTGTTTATTTTATATGAAAAAACTAAATGCTTTGATTTAAAGTTTAAAGTGCTTTAATAGCATTGAACTTGCATGACTGTACAGACAGCCAGCCATACTAGAAACTGAAATATCCTCCTATGCTATGTATGTCCACATCAGCCCAGATGTAGAATATAGATAGATAGATAGATAGATAGATAGATAGATAGATAGATAGATAGATATATAGCCTACAGGTGAAGAATATGGTGTAAAAGTTAATTTATTTCAATAATTCAACTAGAATATGGTGTAAAAGTTAACTTATTTCAATAATTCAACTAGAATATGGTGTAAAAGTTATTTTTTTCAATAATTCAACTAGAATATGGTGTAAAAGTTAACTTATTTCAATAATTCAACTAGAATATGGTGTAAAAGTTAACTTATTTCAATAATTCAACTAGAATATGGTGTAAAAGTTAATTTATTTCAATAATTCAACTAGAATATGGTGTAAAAGTTAATTTATTTCAATAATTCAACTAGAATATGGTGTAAAAGTTATTTTTTCTCAATAATTCAACTAGAATATGGTGTAAAAGTTAACTTATTTCAATAATTCAACTAGAATATGGTGTAAAAGTTAATTTATTTCAATAATTCAACTAGAATATGGTGTAAAAGTTAACTTATTTCAATAATTCAACTAGAATATGGTGTAAAAGTTAATTTATTTCAATAATTCAACTAGAATATGGTGTAAAAGTTAATTTATTTCAATAATTCAACTAGAATATGGTGTAAAAGTTAACTTATTTCAATAATTCAACTAGAATATGGTGTAAAAGTTAATTTATTTCAATAATTCAACTAGAATATGGTGTAAAAGTTATTTTTTCTCAATAATTCAACTAGAATATGGTGTAAAAGTTAACTTATTTCAATAATTCAACTAGAATATGGTGTAAAAGTTAATTTATTTCAATAATTCAACTAGAATATGGTGTAAAAGTTAATTTATTTCAATAATTCAACTAGAATATGGTGTAAAAGTTAACTTATTTCAATAATTCAACTAGAATATGGTGTAAAAGTTAATTTATTTCAATAATTCAACTAGAATATGTCGTAAAAGTTAATGAAAATACGGTACAAATCGTGTCCCGTATTAGTTCAATACGGGACGCAACATTTTTTTCTCAAATAAAGGACAATTCCGTATTTTACGGGACGGGTGGCAACCCTAGTCTGGACACCTCCATAGGGAGGTGTTTGATACTTGTCCAACTGAGGAGGCCACTAAGCAGAATCAGGACATGCTGGATGGATCATGCGTCTCAGCTAGCCCGGGAACTTCTTGGTACTTCCCCAGAAGGACCAGAGGAGGTGAGAGAGGGAGGTCTGGACCACAGGTAAAGTGTCCCAGCCTCGCTGTCCTTTCACTTTGACGCCAAGCGTCAAGCCGGACCTGAATTGCGGGTTGCAGCAGTAGCGATGCCTCTGTCTTTACTTCAACACGAACGCCAGCCAATCAAGTTACGCCTCCACAGCTAGTGGGGGAGGGGCAGTTTCAAATTATGCATCTTATTTGTGTCGCAAAAATAAAGAAATTAGATTACTTTTTTATGATATAACGAAGTCACATCAGAAGCACAACCCGTCAACCCGCTGTTGAGTTTGTGGACCGTTGAGATGTTGCCCCTGTGACCAAACCCAGGAAATTCACGGAGAGAGGCATTGATGGATAATTCGGGAGGAACAAATTAAACTCTTTACTTCATTAGAATGAAGGCCAAGTTACAACTATATAGTTACTGCACAAACAAAATGCACAGGATGTATGAGGTACTGAGCTATTTAAAAAAAAAAAAAAAAGCTTCTATAAAGAACGAAGCTGGATTGGTTGTCCTTTTTTTTCAAAATATAATTAGAAACCAGTTTTAGTAAACATTTTTTTTTATTTCTTTTTTTTTATCATTTTGTTAAAGGGGTTGTATTTGCATTTTAGTAAGACCCCCATCAATCAGTTTTACACACAATCAGAGGATGAACCGATGGAGCAGTCCTTCCTGGCACATGACTGCACTCCTCTGATTTGGTTTGGTGACGTCACCGAACCCTGAAAATCCAAATCGCCCACTGGAGGACAGATTTTCAGACCCAGGTGGCTTCAAAGAAAGAATTCGCTCAACCATGTCACCGTTTTCGCTGTTGGAGACACTTCAGAGACACTTGAGACATTGTGCTCATTTATTTTTTTCCTTAAGTTTTCTGCACAAATGTAGAGGCCACCTTTGTTTAACACTTATCGTACTAATGCAAAGCAGAGCGGATGTTGGTACAGAACAAAATGGACACGATGATGAGCCATAATACTCATTAGATCCACCCGACGGCTCTTATCGTACTATTGTAATGTTGTTGACTATTCAAGATCACAGAAAGTACATAGCCTTTGTTATCTGGGTAATACATTCGGTTGAAGACCATTAAAACAATAAAATCGAAGGAGGAAATGAGAATTCACGTGCTACTCCATGTGTCAGGAGTCCAATTACACTTCCAGGCTTCACTGTGCTTCACAGGCGGCACAATGAATTCCTGGCCTTCCCTGATTTGGCTCCCGTTAAAATGAAAGTAAACTTTGGCTATATAATTCATCTGTTCATTTTGGCGGGCTTCATGACTTACACAAGATCTTTTTTTATGCGCTTGCAACTGCCTTCCAATTGGCAGGTGAGAATGAAACAAAAATATTGATTCTGGACAAACAAGTAGGTACCAACTCCCTGACTGGGCAGAACTTGCAAGTACAAGGAATGAAAAATAGCAATATTGATTCTACTAAAAAAAAAATATATATATAAAAATAAAAAATAGCCATCGACTGACTGACATGGGCTCAATTTTAAGGAGAAGCATGATTTAAATATGAAATGTTGCGGTGGTATCAGGACAATTTGTTATGTGTCACTTTAGATTAGCTTTTTTCTTTCATTTTAAAATAATCCTCCCCCGTCAGTTTACCTGTTTGAAAGGCTCAAAGTACCCCACTTCTCCAAGAAAATAATCTCATTAAGTAATCTTTAAGATGCAAGAACACGAAGGGGGAAAGCCCTGGCTTCGTGACTCATAAATGCACGACACCAAACACCAAACACTGAATGCATGTATCCATTAATCCCTGCTAGTGAGTAATCCCAGAGTGTTTATGTACTGGGCTAATCTCCCGCTCTTCTGGTGAGGGACTGAGGACTTGCAGGTAAGCTTCATTCCCATACCTCGGCCATAACTGCTAATCCTTGTTTCAGATACGGAGGAAAGGAGCTGGTGGAGCTGACAGCGGCTTTGGATGTTGATATGTGTTTGTGTCAGTTTGCTTTGCGGATCCGGTGAGTACACAACACATTGAACCACTGATTAATCATTATCGACTGTCCCTGACTTCCTTCAGCGGGCCAGGATGTTATTTGAGATACAAATTACTGTTGGTCAGTGTATGAAAATGAATGTGAAATAAATCAAACTGAAAAGAAAGAAACCAGAGAAAACTTTAGAACAAAAATAGCAGTACCGGTATATGAATTTTTTTTTTTATTTCCTCTAATACTCGAAGTGTTCAAAACCGGAGATGGCATAAAACATTGCCCGTGATATGTTTATTGGTGTGTGATTGTGAAAACAAAGCATTCCTTGACATGTTGCCGCAACGTTGCCACTAGTACCTACTCGGCTCTACTCATCTCAGCTCGGCTCGACTCAACTCAACTCAACAACACTAAAGATGTAGAACCTGGAAGAGATGATAAATGTGCTCCTGGGTCTGTGGCTTGTGTTTGATATCAAGTTAAAAAATGAGAGTGAGAGAAACTTCAAGCGGCGACCCTTTTTTTTTTTTTTTAGTTTGTCTAGCGCTGCTGAAAAGTCAGCTGGGAGCCGCGAGCAGCTTGAAGTGACAGAGCACCTGGTGGATCTGGTCGTTCCTTATCGCCCATCTAGATCCCTTTTTAATTCTCTCCTCAGCCACCAGGTTTATGAACATCTGCACCTCAGAGTTGGATCACCAAACAGACTTTTGCGCTGCCATTGCCTGTTGAATAAAATGAAGCCGCCGTCAGAGTAGCTCTTTCGCTGATGTCCACATCCTGACTCAGACGTCTGACTCCCAACCCCCGGACCAATCGGTGGCCTGTAGTGTGATGACGTCAGATACGCTTAAAACCTCGGCAGAGTAGATACAGAAAAAGTATCTACTGGGTATGGTTAGACCCCTAGTGGGAAAGAACCAAACCAAGGCTGAGTAGGTATTAGTAGAAAAGCACCATTAGATCTCTCTTTCTTTCCATAATTGTAAAGAAAATAATGGTATCAGAACATCTCTTCATCACAGGTGTGTTATTTTCTGTTTTTTGTTTTTCCAAGAGAAGCCTCGATATGAGCTGTTATGGTGAGATGATCTGGCATGGAATGGGAAGATAAAAACATGCTTGAGGTGATGACAGTCAGGTGACGAGT